>NC_089722.1:37630786-37945332 GCF_035083965.1 Branchiostoma lanceolatum
ACTGGGGTGATCCAATTTTTTTAGTGGAAGTATTTTAGAATGGTCCATTTGGGGACAGTCCATTTTTTTGCATGGCGAGAAGTATGGCTAAACATGCTGAATTTGCTCGCAAATGTTGCCTTTCTAGTTTGTAACTTATTTGCTTCAAACCATATATTTTCCACATATCTTGGTTAGCCAGTTGTATCAGAGAATCAAAGTTTTTGTGGGAAAGGGATATGTTGGTGTCATCGCCAAAGAGTATAGAATTGAGTATTATTATGTTTTGAAACAAACCAAGTGCACAGAGTAAATGTGTGTACTTCTTAAGACTCGGTCAAGTGTGTGACGTTACAGATCAGGTGAGCAGACGTAAACTTCGTATATCGTGTTTCTATTTGAGCCCCATTGCAGTTTTATATACCCCCGAAATATGACGAGTGCCCACCAGGAGCCTGCCTGATGCCCGACCGTCGTTCGCGGGGCATTCGGCAACTGCCCCACCTGGATGTGATAAGTACCCGGTACCCTGTCGGACCCCACAGGGGTCACTACAAGACACCGTCAGAGCAACTGACGGGTACCTACCGGAGACCGACCAATGAAGGTGACAAAATTTTACAAAAATGCCGCGAGTGCCTGCCGGAGCACCCCGGGATCCCTGCAGGGCAGCGTGAAGGAAACTTTTAATTGTGACCAAGACAGTCGGTGCCCCTCGGACGTCAGAGCCCGGCCGGGGCTACATCCCCGACGGGCACCGGTGCAATTGTGACCTAAGCATGAGGTAAAGTCTCAATCACTAAGGGGGTATCAGGTAGCTTGGTAAACCACACATGCTTTCTTACATCATTAACCTTTGTTATTCTATGTAACGTTAGCTTTCATGATTCAATACTTATAATTCTTGCTTTTGATGACGTCATGGGTCAAAAATATTCTTTCTATAGCCAGAGTAATTAGTCTGGTCAAACTCATGCCGGTCCCTTACGAGTATACTCCCAACGATTACTGCTCTCCATGCATCTCGCTATAGTCTCGATAGCTTTCAGACTAAATTCTGTGGCTTCTTCCCTGATGTAATACTTCTATTCGGTTTACACGAGGTATCGGGTGTGGTATGTCTTGTGTACTGTAGATAGATTCTCTGTGGAATGTTTTGTGTACTGTAGATTGTGGAGATCATCTAAGCACGTAACCGAAACACCTTAGTATTCAAGTACCAGCATCTGTCACTTGTATCATAGGATTACAGCCATGTCGCCTGTTTTTACCTTCACCGAGAAGGTGATGTTTTGGTCAGCGTTCGTGTGTGTGTATGTACTTGTGTGTGAACACGATAACTCGAATACCTGATTGATTGTCTTGATACTTGGTATGTGGGTAGGTCTTCTTGAGACCTCGAAATAATTGGATGTTGCCCCCACCCCTTCCCTAGCGGCTTGCTATGGTACTGTAGTGGAACCTCAGGGTTTGATATCTCGTGGTTTGGACATGCAATTTTCATGAATTTTGAGTGGTATGTAGCTCTTGGGAGGAAAAATAAGTCGTGTATGTTTGGGCCTCCTTTGTGGGTTTTTTTTTGGAATTTTTTTTTCATTCTCTTTGAAAGAATAACTCAAGAAGGTATGAACGGTTCGTCATGATTTTGTAACATAGAAAGAGTGATTTACATAATCGTATACTTATAGTGCTAATCAGGATCCGGTTTGCATAATTAACAATGGGTAGTTTATAAATCCACTGCATAACATTATAGGAGACATTCAAAAACGTGACATAAGTAACTGAGAAAAGGAGGAATATTGATAGATATCAATTATGCAAATGATGATCTGATTTTCATAATTAACTACATAATACTTAATTCCACATAGGTAAATGATGGGGATTTAATTCTTGCCACATTTGGAAGTTAAGTAAATGTAGACATCATAACACATCAATCATGCAAATAGGGGTTCATTTACATAATTTGTGAGTTAAAGCTACAGTGGCCTTCATTGCTAAGCTGAGACGTTCATACTGTGTACGACCTGTGTTATTCGGGTAGAGAGAAGGATCCCGTGATGCAGATTATGTAAATAAGGACCTCACTTACATAATAAATGATAAAAATTTATGATATGTCACTCGAAAAGGGACATCAGTCGGCGAATGTATGAGGTCGTGGAAATCTAGTGTCCAGTATCATGGGTTTAGCATATATATTTCTTTTATCATCTTCATATTCGTTGCTTGCGCCAAAATGCAAATACGTAAAATTAAACAAGATCTTTAACTGAAAGCTTGTTGAGGACATGAGCTGTGACTAATTGTCATTGAGCTGAGACATTTATCTAATCAATGGACTAGATCTGGTTTGGTTTTGAAATGTTCGGAGTAAAAATGTTTATGTTGTCAGATATTCAGTGTCTTAATAAAATTTAAACTTGACTTGTTAGATCTCCCTAGTGCCCGGTGTAGTTACTGACCACCACATGTAGAAACGTACCAACTAATGCCTCAAAAAGTGTGTTTCTTTATAAAGCATTAATTGAACAGAAACCATCAGATTGAACTGAAATGAATATATATTTTTTTTTTACTTTATTTTTTTAGTTCAGTAAACTGATAATATATTTGAAGCATGCGATTTGAATGCCAACTATGTACTATGAAAACACATGATATTTCGACACATTGGAGTACAATGTCTTCATTCTCTCTTGAAGAGACGATAAAAAAACTCTTTTATACCGCATCCAAGCAGAAGCTCCCATTGAGGAATCAAAAATCTCACTGGTTGAAAAGAATTCTATTCATTCAGAATTTTCCTTTGTGTACGTTTTGTTATCTTTCAAATTATATTTTTACGTCAAAGATCATATTGAATTTGAAAAAAATTCATATTTCATACAAATTACGTTTCGGTCCCTCAATGGTCTTTATCAGGAGGAACGGAGCTTGGTGGCTAATTTCTAACGTTAAATATTCAATATATCTATATCTACATTATATATTCTATATCGTCCCTAATCTGACAAATGTATGTTTTTCAACGTGGTAGGCAGGGTTATCAATGACGACAACAGGCCGATTATATCTACTTTGAACATTCAATCCAGTTTTGATGTAATCACGTCATATCTTTCTTCATCTTGAATTTGCCCTGTAGCACTTAACACTTTCATTTTCCCTTTAAAAAAAGGTAGATTTAACGATTGCCAGGTCTATTGCAAACATGGCGAACGGTTTCTTTCTCCACATAAGGATACCCCCTCAAGACTGGGTCAATCTAAATGCCTTATATAAATGGTTTGTTTCAAGTCCAAAATTTGACATTGATAGCTCCACCTAGCAGCCAACGGCTGAATTGCGTGCAACTATTTACATGTTAAAAGCAGTATATAACAATAGATAAGGAGATCATAGGTAGAATATTAAGTAAAATCGACGGTCATAATACTGATAAGACAACGAGAGATAAAATCTACATCACAGATAAAGTAAACAATCTACAATCAATCTTTTATTCGCAAATTCATGCCCGTAGGCTAATTGCAAGGGTACAAACAGTGATAAGGTAACAATGGTAACGAGTGTCTATTCTACGCATCAAGCTAATGTTTCTACATACAACATTACTGGAGGGTTTGACTTCTTCTTTGTATGCAGTGGCTGACCAAAAGTCCCACGTTTTTAATGATTAGTGGGTTTTGGGATTTAACAGACATGGCAACGTACAATGGTAGATTGGACAAAGACATCACGAGGCAAAGGCATTCTGATTACGAGTTTAGCAACCGCACCATATACGGGATAACACTTGATCGGTATCTTTCAGATCTGCAGTACAAAGTATCAAGTTTATAAGATGAACGGGTCAATCCCTACTATACAGGTCACCAGCGACGAGGAAGACCCGCTGTTCTCTGTCCTACGTACTGGACACCACAGGTCCTAAGAAAAACAGCAAAGAAAATTATGATTTTTTTCTGTGTTAAGATTATTGTAATTTTTTTCTAAATAAAATCAGTACTTGAAGATTTATATAATTACATAAATTTATGTTGACCACAAAAACTCAAGTCAGTTGCTTTTCTTCGTCTCGCATTCACCAACAAACACGACACAAAGAGCAAGATAATAACTCGAAGACAGTGGAGGAAAATTAACAATAGGTGGTTATTTTCGAATTGATCTAAAAATCTTTGATATGTATACTGCAAAATCGATATATAGATGTAGAGTGGTTTGGTAACAAGCGTTGGAGACAAGTATTCATCAGTGAACATATGCATTGACTGTCAATGATAAACATATGGGAGCAGTGGTGTCGTTTAGTTACCTTTAACCTGTCTCTCCCTCTCTCCACCACCCTTTCATTCTCCATCGACTTCGCTGCTGTTGCTGTTGACATCCTGGGTTGATTCTGCAGTCTCAGAATCTGACGCCTGGGGTGGGAAGACAGTGGACTAATGCGTCATGCCGATAGCCAAACTCTACGAGAGAACGGCTTCCAAATCATAAACCTCCACGCAAATCAACACATTCCAGAATTTGACATAATTGATATACGTTTCCAGAAATTCCTATTAGGCATACATTCCAAAGCCTCAAACGATGATGTCAGAGGAGAATTGGGAACTTTTGCATTGCTGATGGACGCAGAAATGCAACTTGTAAAATACTGGCATCGCTTAGTCCATTTACCCGAAGAAACCATACTTTGGAAAGCATACAATACTGTTCTTTTAGGAGAACATGATTGGATTGTCCACGTGAAACTACCACGGTTTTGGACATTTATGGTTGAACCCGAGGTCATAACATATAGATATAATCAACACTCAGCTACAAAAACGTCTACAAGATATTTATATACAAAATTGGCATTGCGCTGTTCGAAACAATTCCAAACTTTCTTTCTACCTTAAACAAGAATTATCAAGAAAATTACCTTTCAAACATCAAGAGAATTGACGTACGTAGGGCAATCACAAAACTCAGAATTGGCTGTCATAAATTAAGTATAGAAACGGGGAGATTTCAAAAACTTCCTATCGACCAGAGGGTTTGTCCATTTTGTTCAGGGGTAGTTGAAGACGAATATCAGTTTTTGATTGTCCCAAATATTTTGTTGTACGTAATTCACTATACTCAATGCTATCATCGGACCTACCAGGATTTATCTCAATGGAGTTGAATAGCAAATTTTTAAATTTGTGCATTATGAAATGTGACAACCCATGCATGGTATACATTGGGAAGTATATCAAAGAATGTTTAGACACTAGAAACTCCTCCAATGATTGAAAGATCCCATTGTCATCCCATTCTACTATACCATATTCTATAACTTAAAGATATACTAATTAGCCTGATAGAATGTTATCTATGTACCAGTGAATGCCATACTTTGTACCTTGTACAATTGTTGTTCAATAAAGTTATTATTATTATCATTATTATACACAACAGATAGCAGCTTGGTCACAGCGAGATCGCCGTCCAGTTAAATGGTGGTCTTACCATGGGATCGGTTCGGAAGCGATACATGTACGGGTTGTAGGCCATGAGGCGGGAGGGTGCGGCCAGAGGGGTACAGCTGAACCGCCCCGTCACCATCCTGCCGCAGTAGTACCCGCGGGGGCAGTCCGAGTTCCGCCGGCAGCTCGGCAGACTGGCGAGGAAGTGGGGGAACAACTACATGAAGAGTGAAGAGAAAGAAAGACAAGTAAGAAATTACGTTGATGAAGGTTAGACATCAAGGTAATAAGATACGCCAAATGTAGTTACTCAAGCAACTGGACAAAATTTTGAAGTAAGGAATTGTTCATGACTTTTTGGTGAAAATCAGTAGAGTTCAGTATCATACCCTTGTATTTTACAGCCGGTTCGATGTGAATATGGACGAATTAATTATAATTGGTTATCATATCATATCTCGAGGTTTGATAACCATTGATATCCGCTGTGTGTGGCTAAGGAATTTCTGCAGATTAACTTAAGTATTGCTATACCTTTGATTTTCAATGGAGGAAAAAAATGCCAGTGTATTGATACTATATGACACCTACAAAGTACAATCCAGCCAAAATATTCAGACACCCCCAGTACTGTTAGAGCATATTTACCGGGGTTTGACGGCGCAAAGCAGCAGCCTATTGAACAAAACATATTCATTGAAACATACAGCATAGACACAATGTTTGAAACAGCCATGAACAAGTACAAATCGAAAATTACCGGACTTGTTAAATTCAACGGGCGTATCGATACTGTAGTATACTCTCGAAAACGCCCCCCCCCCCAAGAAAAGTCAGGCACACCAATATTGTTAAGCATATTTACCGGATTTTGAGGACGTAAAGCCGCTGCCTATTGAAGGAATTAAAGGTATCAGTTGCAATCGGTTAAGCTGCTCATACAAAAGTACATACATTCACGTTACTTTGCCGACCGTTGTGCCAAATAGAACGAGTTGTTCCATGTACATGTGTACGTTGTCCAGCCGTCTTATATTTTTTGCAAGAAGTACATGTAAAAACTACCCTTCAACCATCTGAATATGGTTACCAGATTACTATTGTTTCATACTTCGCATGCAAACAAAAATTTCCGCTTTACACTTGCACAGTTAGACTCCCCTCCCGCTATATATAATGGTATATATTCCTTGTTCAGCGGGTCAATAAATTAATTATAAGTAATCAAAAGTCTCATAGGGGTGGCTATATATATATATGTATACATCGCTGCGACCTGAAATGTGACAGAGCGCTCAACGAACTCAATAGAATTCAAAAGCCAAAAGAAGGAAGAATATGTTAGCAGTTTAGCAGTGTCGGATAAGGTATCAATGCTTGGAATTGAAAACCTACCGCGTTGTTAACATAGTGAGGAGGCAGGCCGCTGACGCTTCTCGGGATGCACAGATGGGTCTGACCGAGACCACGGAAGCTCTGGCAGTAGTCTCCCGGAAGTCGGCAGTCTCCGTCACTTCTGCAGGTGGTCGTGACGAAAGGAACCTAAAGCAGAAAAAATCTGTTAGGTCATTTTTATTAGTCTTTAATGTAGTCCGTTAATGTAAAGGCAACAAAAATAAAACAAATTCCCCAGGGAATACTCATATGTTGCATCTACGCATGCACGAACACATTCCAGACATGCCTGTGCAATTCTGGGAATTCTTACAAATCGGGCGTAAAGCATGCTATAAGGCTCGCCCCTGAGGCGTCGCCAAATACTTATTCCCATATATAAGAGTAAACACCAAATGAACAATCAGCTTCAAAAAGATCATAAAAATAATATATGAAACAGTGACATTCTTTATCTACAGGTGACTTAACATACCACAGATGTAAAAGGTGTTAGATACATGAATATTGCAGCTGAATATGTAACATTTGCATGAACACAAACTAAGTATACATGAGTTCTGTAAGTGTAGACATCAACATGATACTGTGCACGGACAGATGGCTAAGCATTAAAAGTTTTAGAGCAAGTTTATCCATGTTAAAAAGACAGGAACACCGGGGAGAAGAGGGTGATATTTTTTGTTTATGGGATGGGTTATGTTATTAAATGTCTTCTGTTTTAAACAAATATAGCTAGACAGCCACAAGTTTATTCATTAGGAACACCAATTCGATTATGTTTAGTCAGACACGGAGTGTGTTAATAGTTGTGATTGGGCGAATCATTCCGGAGAGACATCTTCGTCCATACCTTCGCCACAGTCCTTCACGCTTCCCCATCGTGTGTTGCCATAGATGGAAGGCTTTTATGACTCATTTCTGACTTCCCTGTTCTTACTGCTCACGTGTTGTTGGAGGCTGTTGGTTGCTGCTTCTTCTTCAGCTCTTCAAACGTCACAGAAAGCACGAGATGTCACGTCATCGTTAGCGAATATTCTTGTAAATTACTATTATGATGTCCCACACTTAAGATCCGGTTGATTGTTCTAATCCATCAACATACAATGTCTACTACATAGACAAATAAGAGCAAGAAAGACAAGCGAATGATGAAAGGACAAAGTTGGCAATGTTCCGATTACAATTTTATTTAGATAATCTCAAAAGTCCATAACCGTTCCAGGTCAATCATTCATGCAGGTCATCGTCGTAACGTCTAGATTAGTTTATATAAGTTGTATAACATAGAGTTCAAAATGTAGATAAATGAATATGATAATTGATTCGGGAAAAATTGACTAGGTAGGTCCAACGGTATGCATTAATATGGAGAGACCGCTATGTTGTACCCTGTTTAGAACAAAAATGCTTGTCGAAAACCAGCAGCATGCGTTTTCATTGTAGTCATTTTGAAACGTCTAGTGGTCTGTTTTATCAAAATAGAATGAAAATATCCGGGATACATAAATAAGTAATAGCTTGTAATGTCAACGGAATGTTTCAAACAGTTTCCAAGTTTGACCTATTCGTCCCAAAATTCCCGTCGTTGGTGCTAAACATAATGTACTCTAGGCTCAGCTACCTTCCTTAAACACTTAAAAGGGCTAAGATAGCGATGACATCGCGTCCCACGCTTTGAGATGGGGGTGTCTTTACTTGCTGCCACCTCTACGACGCACTGCAATAAAATGAATTAGCTTTATTAATAAGCAATCTTTATTGACACAAGAAAAGTACAGCGACTTTCGTAAGGTCTACTACATCTATACCTACATATTACATACATTCATACATACAAATAAATAAGTGCATACAAATGAGTTTGTTTACATACGTACAACCATATGGGATAGAGCAACCTATTGACATTTAACGTGTCGTATACTTTATCAATTGTGTCTTTCTTATTTGCACCAGCCAGCGATCGCTGAGTGACCATACAAGGGCCACAATGAAATATATGTCATAATTAGAATATGAGGCAAGATGTAATAGTATGATTAACACAAAAAACAAAACATGTAGATTTAGATGTAAAATACACATCAACGGAAAAGGAAAGGCTTTCACATAGAAAAACGCTACGAACCGTTAAGCCTTGGCGGTCCCCTAGAGATCTGTTGGTCGCTTCCCGCTGCAGCGGCCTGGTTCTCCTGCTGCTGGCTTGCCTGGTCGGCCTCCCCTGGCTGACCCGAATTCGACTCAGGGTCTGTAGCCTTGGCGAAAAAAAGTGTAAATCATTACTGGGGTGATAGGCCACCACTGGTTTGTGTCTTACACAATCTATGAGATTTTACGATACAATCCTGCCAATGGCTGAAAATATAAAACAGTTAGATGCTTACACGTGAAGATGGTACCGATGCGAGATGAAAAAGATAATGGTAAACTTTTCATTCATAGAAATGTTAACGTCTAACTTAATAAAACTCTTCCTGGTCCTGTATTTCTTTTATTCTGAATAAGAATAGCGTCTAAAGAGATCTCCAATGTAACATCTTCCAGTGTCATGCACTTCATTACTTCTAAACTGTACATATCGATGGTGTACAGCCATGAGATTTTTCAAACATATTGGAGGATATATGTAACCTGACGTATGAATGCTTATTGATATTTTTATGTATGCAGTATGTGAAGGGACACAGCCTTTGTCATCTTTGTATTTACCATGGCTGAAGTCCGGAAGAGTCCAAACGGGTTGTAGAGTCCATACGGGTTGAAGAGTCCATACGGGTGTGGATACCCGTACATGGGTGCACCACGGAGGGCACAGGCCAGACCCCCCGCCACTATGCTGCTACTGGCGCAGTAGTGAGTAGCAGGACAGTCGGTGTCGGTCACACAAGCCCGGCCGGCGGCTAGAGCAAGGGCTGCTGCCGCGGGCACAAACGGATATGCCTAGAGACAAAGCAACAGATTGGTATTAATCCCTAATATTGCTTTTTAACTATGAAATGTAGATAGTTTGTTTTTTCTAGTGTAACTGATTACCACCTCAGTCGAGGCCATTGCTTTTTTCCCAAGCATCAATCCAGATTTAAATTTTTGCAACTGAAGCTGACAGTTATTGTGTCCCAAAAAGGTGTAATTCTACCCCTACTTTCTGATAGTGTGTCTTTTGATAGGTGTTCTTAACCTTAACAAACTCCATTGTATTGATTCGTAAATATACTCCCCAAAACACCCCTATAAGGTTAAGGCATCCCCGTATTGTTTAAACATATTTACCGCAGTCTGAGGGCCCAGCGTAGCAGCCTATTGAAGGAAAGTCACATTCATTGAAAAGGCGCAGACTTATCACTTTCACTTTAATCTATTCATGTATACAAATACTCTCTACATTTCTATCAAAAGCTTATGTCGCTATTGCTTTCCTTCCAAGACCTCATTTTCACGTTACCTATCCGAATTTGAATTGATTTGATCTGCGTTTCATAATTTGTGTACGATATATAATGCAAAAGTACGGTTTCAAACACAACATATTAAACTTATAAAATACATGTCTTTATCAACGGATATGTTTGAATTTCTAAGAATCTCGATATCGGTGCTGAACAGTCGCCACCTAAATGAAGAGGGAATATTTATAATTCTGTATCCGAATTATGATGCAATTGACGTAATCATCGCACCTTGATTGACATTTCGTATGATAATAAAGGAATTCATCCATTAGAGAAGATAGCTACTAAAAACATAAGAGCAAGTACTGGTTTGGTTTACTTACATAGTTCGGGGCATAGTGGCGTGCCAGCCCGCTGACGGTGGCCGGCACGCAAACGCCTGTCTCCCGTAGACCATGGAACGTCTGGCAGTAGTCTCCGGGAATGTTACAGTTCGCGTCAGACGTACACGTCACGGTAATGAACGTCGTCTGCGCCTGATAGAGAAAGTAGATGTTGCACAACTTCACGAACGTTATTTTTCAAAATTGCATCCATTTGGTAGAGGCTTGAATTTCTATCATAAATTTTCAAAAAAATTATGATGGCTTAGGTATCCATTAGAAAATGTCAAAGCTTCTATCTGATGAAGGCTTGGATTTCAATTAAAAAAAATCAAAACATGAAGTAGTCATTGGTCATAATGTCCCAATTGCATGTATGGTAATGTAAGGTATTAGTCTCTTTGAACGTAACAGAAAAGTATAGATAAACGGTAAAATTAAACGGATTTTTAAGAGAAGTCACAAACAAAGAAGAGCATACAAAAGCGAAGTCACTGGTAACATTGATTCGGAACAGCTGGCGAAAGATACCACACCAGCATATTGCATAATTGTCATTGATGTTATAAGCATTAGGGGCTTGGGGAGAAGAGGGTTAAGGAAACACATATCGACATGGGCTGCTTTAGGTTTCCTTTACTCAGCACACAATGGTGAGTTTTGCGTGGGAAACATCGACATGAGGGTTTTGGGAGTCTAAGCTGACTTAACATACACATACAGTGTTAACCGAACAGCAAAGTTATGATTATATGATTATTCATAACCAAACACAGACACCTTGGTAACACGTTAACTGATAATAAAGCAAACGAGTCATCAATAGAATTATGCGGCACAGATTAGTTTCTATTCGAACAATTAGATGCTACGTTAAGTTTATTAATTCAGCTCTTCAAAAACACACCGAAAAAGAACAAATAATGTTCATACCTTTGAACAGTTCTTCCAAAATCAGCCGAAGAATCTCAGATCATGAGTCTCATTTAAGCACTTTCCATCCGAGTGGACGGGATACAATCTTGTACAGGAATGATTTACCTTCATATTACAGATATGTGTCGTGCATATATATTGTAACATTAAAGTCCATTTTTTCAAAAAGTAAGAATGACGCAATATTTGTAATAACGCATAGTTTTGCATGCAAAATGCAGTACACAAGTGTTGGAATGCATTCTAGCTTTTTTTTTTCTTTTAATACAAAACGTTGGAAAAACTGATACTTAGACGTTGAATACAGTTAAGGCTCTAAACCCACGGTGATTTCAATTTCTATTTCATGTCATTACATTAATTATCATAACATAAAGTAATGAGCGAAACTAAACCTCATACATGGTTGCTTGTGAAAACTTTATTGCACCAACCTTACACGCACTTTATTCTAGTCGTTTCACATCAAATCGCTTCTTAATCTTCGCATATCTACACTGTGCTGCATTTTGTTTGCTTTTGGTACATGTTTTTTTTACCATATCCGTACTGTATGACAACAGCTAAATACAGGAGCTTAGAAGCGATCTATGAGTTCGCACAGTTACGTAACTCTTCATACTACATTGTCACATCAGTTACTTCATGCCGTTCATCAATTTACAGTAGTAGATTTCAGAGGACGCACACACATGTCTACGCACTGCTAACATACTAAACTAAGATCAGATTCTTCTTATCTGTGGGTCATTTGTCTTGCAGTTGGTTTCTTCAGTCTTCAGCGATGCTGTCTTGCATGTTCACAACTATCAGATTTAAGAAAATGAGTTGTTTTATTTATTAAGTACTTTTCATTTTCTTTATGTAGCAATATTTGTTACAAAAATGGTGGTTGTATAACAAAATTAAGAGCTACAGCAATACTTGGACTGTTACAAAATACATCGCTGTCAGAGGCCCCACTCTTAGGGCTTCTGGCCCTAAACTTCTAGCTTGAGAGGAACATTCCTATTCTCTGAGACCTGCCAATAGGAGTTAAAAATCATCATGAAAAAAGGCAGTTATCAGTCCAGTAACGATTGGTCCATGTTGGCAAATATGCATAAATTTACATGAATTAAGATGTTCCAAATTCTCCTGACTTATAGGTGACATCAGGCTTCTTGGGAACAGTTAGGGCTGAAGAAGCTAAGGGGACACTCACCAGGGGGCTGCTGTCCTCTCGCGGCTTGCGGAGGGATCCACGGTCCTCTCATGACCGGCGGCCTCCCCTGACCCTGCTCCTGGCCCTGACCGGGAACTTGGGGAGGCGGTGGGAACCGGTTTCCTCCCATCGGCACAATGTCCTCGTTTCCAGGCTTTGGCCCTTCACCGCGAGCCACGTTCTCCCAGAACTTCTTCATAGCCTCCTCTGCCTTCTTCCTCATCTCCTCGTGCTTTGCCCTCATCTCCTCCTCCTGCTCCGGAGTCAGGGATGGGGGAGTTCCTGCTACGGGAGGAGTGCCCACTCCGGGAGGAGTGCCTGCTCCAGGCTCAGCAGTTCCCTCGCCGACGTACTGTGTGATACAATATTTCATAACTTTTTATTTGTCACAACAATCGGATGCAAAAGAACTAAACAATACTAGTAACTAGGGTGTTCTGCATATTCTATCAACTCTCTTTAGGCGACATCTTGAAATATTTCTGCTCATCCTTTATTATAGAACTTATGAAAATCAAATATAGTTCATGAAATAGTAGGATCATTATCTACTTAATCTAATACAAGGAATGCAACTTACTCCGAGGTATGGGTGTCCGTAGTATGGATATGATCCGTAGTTGTAGGGATATCCGTAGCCACTGTAGCCACTGTAGCCACTATAGCCCCCGTAGGCGTAGCCGTAGTAGGGATAGCCGTATCCATAACCGTAAGGATAGCCACTATAGCCACCATATCCCTGTAGGAAAAAGGGATAAAATAGTAAGATTGATTAGTTCAAACAGACTGCCGTCTCTGGTAGATGTGTTATGTGTTTTGGAAAAAAATCTCAATTTTTGAATTTTTTTCGAGGATATGATATAGATTCGGCCAAACTTTACAATTTTAATTCAGCTGAACCATGTTCAACACATTCACGACTGTAACAAGAATTTTCTCATACTGTTGTCGTGCGCCATGTGTTTATCACCGAACCTGAAGGATACGTAAAAAATTACATTTTATTATGAATTGTCATCAAAAAAAATCCATGAAGGCTTAGAGATTCATAGCCATTGAGAAATGTCAAAAAGTTAAGCTGTCATTGATCAGAATGTCTCAATTGCCTGTATGGTAATGTAAAGTATATCCATTTGAACGTAACAAAGTATAGATAAATGGTCAAATAAGCTGACAGAAAGGATCGATGATCTTACGTATCCTGGGTATCCGTATCCATATCCGTATCCGTAGTAAGGGTAGTTATAGCCGGCCCCTCCCCAGCTTACGTACGAACTGGGGACGCAGAGGGCGCGTCCTACGGCAGGGAACTCCTGACAGGTGTACCCGCCGCCATTGCAGTCTTCGTCGCTCTCACAAGTGTTGGAGAGGGCCGGGTGGGACCCTGACCCATAGGGGTAATGACCATACCCATAGGGATAATACTGTGCCTGTAGAGAAGCCAGCGGAAACTGTGTAAGTACCGTGGTGTAGCGTGACGCTTACAGAGATGTCGCGCAAGGGGCGAGGTAAAAAGGAAAACTACCAACACATAATACATATAGGCACTGTAGCCTGTTGTGGTCAACAGCAAACAAAAATCCGAAGGCCCAAACTAATTCTTGAGGAGAAGAGGGTAACTCCATGAGGCCAGTGGTTTGTAGCTAAAATACGACTTTTGTTTTGCATCAGCCCTTTAACAATTAGATAGATCTAGTTATTGTCACTTAATCTATTGTGTTAATTTCTATCATCTAAAGGGACGATTGAATTCAGGGGACCTTAAGATGAAATAACGCCGTCTGTTACAGTAAAGCGCAACATGAACAACGATATCAACGCTTTTATTCTTATTAGTTGACACAGCTCTATCTGAGCGTATGTATCTTTAGTTGCTCCCTAATCATGGTTTCATCTACCATGTTCACGACTATAGAACTAGTTTTTTTCCCTACGACAACGAAAACAGAAGTAACTCAACAAATGAAACAAATTGCAGCATACCTGTAGGGCTTTCCGAAGATGCTGCCGCCGGTCCAGAACCAAAAAATCTACACCACTGAGTCAACATTTGGACGATACGAAATGATTTCACAACACATTCGAGATGTCTAAACATAGAGCAGCGGATGTTACAAAGGCTTCTCTGATCTCATTCTCATAAGCACCCTGTAGATGCTAAGCATTGTGTAACGTTTAGCCTTTTATCCTGTATACGTAGGTATCACAAAAAAGGCCAAACATACAGCCTCGACTAATATCATCTTCTGCACAGCTTTTATTTCAAAATCATATACATGGTTTTAAACACAGCGGCAGCCGGTGGGCATAAAGCAATGTGGAGAATCAGATTATCTCTTTTATCTACTGTAGTAGATTTGACAAAAGCAATACATCACTGTTTTTCCACATTTGAATTAGACCCGTAAAGTGTATCACCAAGAATTATACGTTTGAAATGTATGTTTTAATTCTTTTTGACTTACGTGACTTATTTCTTATTTCGTATCATTCACCAGTCGCAACTGGTAAGAGATTAAGCGTCAATCTTCAGGAACTCACCGTCTAAACGATGATTTTCGATGATCATCAGTTGATTCATGTTAATATTTTTTTCATAAGCTTGATCAATTATACTAAATATCATTCACACATTGCATTGCTAATTAGCACGCCATGCTGGCAGTACAAATTCAATCTTTGTCCATGTCCGGTCCGAGTCTTGTCATCATCTAGGCCAGTAGAACACTCGTTGTCTTTGAAACCTCCCCTGTGTCTTTAATCCACTGCAATTCCGTCGTCTACGACTGAATAGAAACAAAAAATTTTTTAATAAATTATAGTAAAGGCTGCTCTATTAGTTGTCGCCGCAACCGATTATAGCTTTGTCTCTTTTATACACTTGTTGATTCTGTATGTACGATTAAATCAAACAACAGAAGCTATATGTTACCTTGCTCCTCGGTAGGAGGCCTCCGTCCCCTGGGCACGCGGGGAGGCATCCACCTCCTCCTCTCCTCCTGGTTGCCTTGGTTACCCTGCTCTCCCGGCTCCTGAGATGGGGGTGGTGGTGGAGGGAACCACTGGCCTCCCATCGGAACAACGTGGTCCTCAAGGCTCTCTCCGGGCTTTAGCTGCTCCTTGCCTTCCCTATTCCTCCAGAACTCTTCTGCCTTCTTCCTCATCTCCTCGTGTTTGGCCTTCATCTCTTCCATCTGTTCGGGTGTGAGGGTCGGGGGTGGGCCCTGTCGTGGTTCTGCCGTCCCCTCGCCGGTGTACTGAGGTGCAGCCGGGAAAATGTGCATTTTCAACAGATATACCTACCATATGAATACAGATTCAATTTTCTAACAGTTTTCTTAGTTTGGAATAGATTGAAGTCAAGATACTCACGCCAACGTAAGGATGTCCATAGTATGGGTAGTAAGATCCGTAGTTGTAGTAGGGGTAGTAAGAGCCGTAGTATCCGTAGTTATAGGGGTAGTAAGAACCATAATTGTATGGGTAGGAGGATCCGTAGTAGTCGTAGTAGTTGTAGTAGGGATATCCACCATATCCTCCATAGTATCCGTAGTACTGTGTAAAGACAAAAGCAGACTTCGTTAAATAAAAGAAACACAAAGTAAGAAATGGCTATTTCAACAGAAAGGTTTCCAAATACGTAACATCAAATTCCAACACAACACAACACAACACAACACATTACAAAATAATAGAATCAAAGAATGAGAGAAAAAAATTGCTAGCCAAAATATCACGCGCATTACCGTTTATCTATGACTGTTGCCTGTTTCAAACATCATATAAGCTTGTCTTATGGACAGATTTCAACAATCGTTAAGCTTATTTAGAGGTAAATAGGTATACAAACGTACGTCATATGGGTATCCACCATAACCGGAGTAGCTGCTGTACGGGTATGTGTACACGCTGGGCGTGCAAAAAGACTTGCCGCTGACGGGCGCGAATTGGCACCGGTACGAGCCGCTGCAGTCACTGTCACTGTCGCATTCGTTGGAGTGGCCGGACACCCCGTAGAACTGGTTGTAGCCCGGATAACCAGGATAGCCCACCTGCGCCTACAGGGGCAAAAGTCACAAAATACCAGGGGTCAAAATATTGCGTCCAACAACTGGCGCTGTTGGACGATAATTGCACATCGCAGACCCACACATTGAGGAGAAGGGGGTGATGACTGGACTCCACAACGTTTACCTGTGGTAAGATACACGTTGTATGTGAAAATAATGGGCTCAGTCACTCAACCAATGTTTCCATAGTTGCAACTTTATGTCTGTAACATTTCAATCTTTCCCTGAGTGCCTATAGCCAATTTTTTTCTGCATTCGACAATCTTCGTGATAATCTACATCAACTTCGCTTGGATAATGCGTCTGCGCAGTATATTTTAGTACATGTGTTGAGAAAACGCTACAGTGTAATTAGGACACTAGCAATTAGATTTCAGATCTTTGGAATAAACTTATTCATCACAATTATCGCTGGTTCAAGCTCAAAGTTGCACTCGAATGGCTTCTCCATTTGACGAAATTCATTTTTTGGGCACCAATTATTTACCATAAAGATTTTACCATACCATGCTACTCTTTGCTGTCCTAACCTACTCCACTTGGCACGTGAGTAGATGTACAAATACATAACCAAGGGTGTTGTACAACTATAATTGTTTGGGTTCTCTAAAATGGCGTACTATAAGCAAGGAGAACAGTTTTGAAAGTTTTCAACTTACCAGAGTTTCCGTGTGGTGTTTTGTACTCAGGATTGGACCAACCTCTGCGCAGATAAAAAATGCCACAGCCGAGGTAGGTTTCTCAAGATATTGCTAAAACAAGTCAATGATAATCTGCGGTACAAACAATTGTTTCCCTACTCCATTTTCAACGCATATGAACAGCACAGCCAAAGTGATTCCTCAATAACCACGATGTGTCTAAATCAGTTTTATTTTTTCATGCTAAAATACTTTACAAAAATGACAGCTTACGGTAATGCTATTAAATATACATTTCTAACGTTTCGTTGCTATGTGTTTGGTATGTCAGTTTCCTTGTAACAGTAAGAAATCCAGCTTCTTCTTCTTAATAAAGAATCTTTCGTCTGAATACATTCTTTCGTTTCATTAGAAGCAAGTCAGCTACATAAAGCGTAGAGGGAATATGGACAGTTTGGGCTGATATGACCCAAAAATATTAGAAATTGAAAAAAAAGTGTACACACTGCTTTTTCACTGTTTTCCACAAGCGTTGTTAATGCAGCATAAACCATGATATATTAACAAATCAAATTTACGGGGTTTTATACGGTTTCCCTTACAATACTGGTATTCCACGAAGTCATGTTATGGCTTATAGCGTCTATAGCAGCCAAATCGTATATGATAAAAACTTAAATATACAAAATTACAGAAATGTAATTTAAACGTTGTGCTTGATTTTGTAAAATCACCACTTAACATACGGTTTAACGAGTGTCCTGAATACAGCTCGTCCATTAACAATCAATCGGCAATAGAATGATCTTGGTTGAATTCAAAAGTTACCTAGTGTGGAGATCTGATTTGAATAATTATACATTCACCTAACGTGCTACCGCGGATATTTCAAAGTTCTGGTCCCATTGTATATACTGCTGTCTGATAGGACTGATAGCTCACCAGACTGCAAAACCTAGTATAGTTAAACTGCACGAAATGGCCTCGGATCCAGGCGGATTCGTACAAGGATTCCTCCGGAAATATTCCAAAGCCCGTGTGGATTTCCCGTTAGTTACGTTGGATCCGTCAGTATCCGTCAGTATCCAGCAAAAATACAAAAAAATCCCTGTACGTATCCGCCAGGATCCGAGGTCATTTCGTGCAGTGACGATCTGTTGATGCCTTCTATGAAGAAGCAGGTCTTTATACTATAACTTGTCATTTTTGGCATTGGCATAGTCATAGCAGATAATGACATGTTATGTCTTCGTAAATCTATAAAACATATGTCAACAAAAATAGCACCGAGATTGATATCTTACATTGACCGTGGTATAGAAGGTGCATATGCATTTTTTTCACCAAAAAATGTATTTCACTGACTGGTAGTTGCAGTTGTATTCACCACAACATTTTTGGATTTCACTGTGATTGGTTGTCTGTACACGTCACCGTGACTGTGGCAGAACTGTTCAGCCGTAGTATCCAGACCCGAGGTCCTAAAAGTAAGCAGAAAACGGAGTTCTGTAAATATGATGTCGTGTGGTACATGTATAAGAGCAGCACATCAAGCTGAAAAGTTAATACCGCAATGTGCACTTCACACAATGTTTGTTTGCTTTTTCAGCTGCATAGACGAAATGGCATTTATCTGATAGCTACATGACCTCTCGCTGCAACCTAAATCGGATTTGTCTAAACCTTGATTTCATAATTGAAATATCATGCAAAATGTAAAAGTACGGCTGAAAAGACAACAAAACACAGAAAGCGTATTCAAAAGGATTAAAATCTATGAAATTCGTAGAGCGCAATTTTTTTTTTTTAAATTTTAGGTCGCAGAGAGTGCGTGGCAAGAGCGCCGTCCTAGTGGAATGGAAATGTTACGAAACGTGAATCAAAATATATCTAAACTTTATGTGTAAAACTTACCGGGGGTCCCGGTCTTCCCGCGGGGACGCTGTTTGGTCTTTGTACTTTTCCTCCCCGGATGCAAACGCCATAATGTCGTACGCCCATACCAAACGAGTAGAATGTATCGCAGTAGCTGTTTTCGTAGTCGTCGCAATCTTGATCCCGATAGCAATACTGAAACTGTCAAACAGAAGCTACCGTTAACATCTTATCAGCAAATGGATGATAAGAAACAACTGTCCCAGATTTTACAAATCAAAGTGATGCTCTGAGAAGAACCGACAATATAATGGAAAATTAGGCAACCTGAAATGAGAAAAAATGATTTCTGCTATAGGAAACTCCTTACCCGACATAATCCATAGTCTTGGAACAAGAATGAATGTTTATCGCAGACCTTTGCTGCATCACAGTCACTGTCACTGTAGCAATAGGGCTGGCGAAGATGAAGAAGCAACAACGTTAATAATAAAATGAACAGACAGGAACGAGTTAATAACATGTAATTGACCTAAATATAGAACACAGTTGTATCATGGTTAATGCTACGGTCACATTTGCACCAGTGCCCGTAGGCTACACCTCGGTCGGGGCTCAAAGCCACAAATTTGTCCCGGTGAACTGAGGTACATCGAGAGTGTACCTCTCAGCAGTATTCTTATTACCGTGTGGTGTCCATTTGTTACAGGGTCCCGGGATGATTTTAATTCATAGTTCTAAAAAAATTCCCGGGGCCCCGTTGTTCCCAAAAGTAGCCCGTCACTCGCAGGGTGTCCCTTGGGGCTGTTAACTGCCCTGCAGGGCCTCTCTTTCCAATTCCGACTGTAGCATAACTTACTGTTTACTGATGGGCTACTCGGTGAGGCTGGATGTCAGTCAAACTAGCAGTAACGGAACGATTGGAATGCTTTAATCCTCAATCTTCAGGCCAACAACAGCCTGTCGTCGTCGTGTTGGAGGCATACAGATGGAAGCATACATACAGTGAAGAAGTATAAATGCATACCGATCTCGGTGATCTTTTACACAGTCCGTAATTGGTGTCCCTGTAGTAGTCGCAGTACGTGTTGCCCTCACAGTCGGCGTGGCTGTAGCAGTAACGTGGCTAAAAGAAAAATTAGGTGATTCATGATTCAACCAAAGACCAAGAAACGTGACTATTGGAATAAATAACAACAAAGAGGTCTATCTTTGGATGCTACAGCGACTTCTTGTCTAGGAAAATATAAATCATATCAACTTGGCTTAATGTATTTCAATGAGTGATGACATGCAAGTAAGAGTATCCCATTGGAATCTATTCATGAAAGTATCATTGGACAGCATTAGCAAATACGTACCCTGCAGATCCCTCCACCGAAGTAGAATCTTCCATATGTTATAGTGTCACAAAACGTAGATGGGCCACAATCATTATCCGAGTAGCAATATGTCCTCTGAAAACCAGTAAAATAATTTGATGTAAACGACATTTGGTCTGTTAAAACCACGGTGATAGTTAAAACCGCATCATCTCAGCCTAAGAAAAACTCACAGAGCTACAATTAGAACTAAGGTCTAAGAAATTTAATGAAATCGGAATGGAACAAAAACGTCAAACTCTATGTGGAAATGTTTCGGGTGATGAGGTGCGCTAGGGGTATTGCTGGGATAAAGAGCAAACCCTTAGTCTGCTTGGGCGGTCACTGTTCCGAACGCACGTTCCGTACTGGCCGAAGATCTGGGCGTCACAGTAGCTGTATGCGTCACAATCGACGTCGCTGTAGCAGTATCGGGCAGCCTGACAGAAAACATAGTACAAAGCGAGTGAAACAGAAGCAGGGTTAGTGCTTGCAAAGTCACATTGTGTCGTTAGAAAGCTTCAATGTCGAATTTAAGCTGAGTATGGAGAGCGTAGGGGCTGCCTGTTTGTTTGTTTGTTTGTTTATTTGTTAAGCGTACAGACTGGTCGCTAAGCGCTGAAATGTAATGGAAAACATGGGAGCGTACAAAATAATATAGACGAAAATTGACTGATACTCACTTGAGGTGATAGCTGTTCCGAAGCACCACCGCGAGGCTACCGCGTCACTGCGCTAAATCGGCCATCTTTTCCAGGAGGACCCGGATGTAGGACCCGGATGTTCTTACCACAAAACTTCGTTTCCGATGCTACGTCATCAAACGGAGCGGTGAGCTGTAACGCTAGCTGTGCCTTACACAGATGCAGTTGAGTGTAAAAAGAAAATTTTGGAGTGGGCTCCGCCGAAACCTGCAGCTATGTCCGCCATATTGTCTATCTTGTGTTTGCAAGTTGTGGAGGAATGTGAACTGAAAGCAGCTGCCAGGTTTGCGGTCCCTTCCAAAACGCGACATCACAGCAAACATGCGGTTGAGCTTCGGTACAGCTATAACCTTAAGTGATTGCTAGATGTTAAGTTCTAGCAGGAGAGGTACATAGTCTACCATTCATACCTCTAATAGTCTTGGGTATGTTCTTCAAGCACAGGCACTAGCCTTGTGAAACGCAGCTTGATAACAGATTGTGTAAGATGATATCTATGAACATATCTTGAAACACCGTAAATTGGAGGCTGTCAGTGTTTTACTACTATAACAAGGACAGGGCTTGAAAAATATTAAGAGCTTGAGTTTTCATTCTTCATTTCTTTTTTAGGGATATCACCCTCTTCTCCCCATCGTTCAAGAATAACGAACATATAGTAGAATTGCCAATATGGCGGACATGCTTAGTAATTTTTCTTTACTCATTCATTCACAATTGCTATGATCATAACTTTGAAGTAGCTTATTGAACCAATACGACTATTTCTTGTCGCTGTTCATTTTGGTTGATGCCATCGATCAGAAAATACACATCATCAAACGATACACTAAAAACATGTGTGGTAAAGGTCTATTGGGAAAGATAGTTTCTCTGTAAGATCTGTGGCTCCTTCTTACCGACACGAGTTGTGCCGATCCCACCACAACTGCCGTCAGGAACAACAGTAACCCGCAGGTCCCCATCTTTCGGCTTCTGCAAACGAAACAAAAATCAATTTTAAAAATCCGTCTTTCCTTTGTTCAGATATTCTCCTTAGAAGATTTTCACAATGGCGCCCCTGCAGTTCCAGAGCAAGCTGCTAGGGGACCCAAACCCACACCACGTCTTCATTACATCACAAGTTATCTGCCACCAAAAAATCAAGACCATAGCACATCCAGGTCAAGAGATACAAAAATGAAATTTCTGCTGCAGTACCAAGGTCACATACCAGGGGGCCCAAAATCGATCTTTAATTTCGGCTTCACAGCACCCGCCCACATATTAAATATCATTGTATTCCATCAAGAGGCTCTTGAGTTATGCTGACTAGAGTAGTCCGGAAACACAAACAGACAAACAGACAAACAAACAGACGGACAGACAGACACACCCAAAACTATGTCTCCATTTTTTATGGAAAAAAATGACTTTGAATATGTAAATGGACCAGCTTCTGAACGGCTGACCCACAGGTATGATTAATGAACTTGCAGAGGAGATCTACATTCTTGGAGATGATTTCTGTGTGCTCGCCAGTTGCGTTTTCGACAGTCGCCAGACGGCTAGAACCTTTCTTGCACCTCAAAAATGTCGGTGTTTGCACTTCGCAGGGAACCGATGTCTCAGAGCTGCGACCTTGTCAGAGTCTGACTTGAGAAGAAAATTAATCTGTCTCCATTCAGCGCATCCTTCATGCCAGGCCATAGGGGATTGCGTAGGTTCTAGCATCGACAGTTTCCATGATAATGTTACACTTTATAAGCATTTCGGGGTTCTAAAATCCTCGTGTCGTTTGGTGCTAACTCTTGTCTCAAGGCACAATAACTTTGCTTCCCCGCATTGACGGTTAGAATATGTCACCAAACCTTTGTATTTTACAGTTTTAGTGCATCCAAAGCGGCAAGACGGCGCTGGCAACGCATGTCGATATGGCATTTGGCATGGATTTGCAGAAAAATTTTGGCATCTCCGAAACTTACACTGCCTGCCTAAAATACATCTTACACCATCTTGCGAACCAGTAAAAGCCGCCAGCTCACTAGCTTTGTCCCATATTTCATTAGGTCGGGGCAAGAACATCTTAACAATGAAACGTGGTGGCGTCGTGTGGCGTAATGGACAGAACACTTGACTGTCAAACATGTCTGGACATGAGCCTCGACGTTGTGCCCTTGGGAAAGGCACTTAACGCGGCTTTCCTCACTTCACTCGGGTGTAAATGAATACCTAGCTCAGCTAGGGTTACGGACGTCCTTCGGATAGGACGTTAAATGGGGGTCCAGTGTTTGGGAAGAGCCACACCCCGCGCACGTGAAAGAACCAACCACACCTTTCGAAAAAGAGTAGGGGTATGCCCCGGTGTGCGATGGTCCAAAACCTACAGTCCCATGACCACACATGGGTTAATCCTTAGAAATAGTCTCCGGCTAGTTGGGCAACCCTGGCATGTACATGCTGAACCAATAGATAAATAAATAAATAAATAATTTTTTTACCAACCGTTGTTGCTCGGTATAGGTAGCCTGGGTGCCACCATTGTTAGTTTATGCCGTTGGAGTATGAGACTAACTTGGATGGCACCCAAGCTGGTGGATAGGGGCTCTATATTAGAAAGCACATATGGTGTCGTTACAGCAAAACAATTATACTTTTTTTAAGAAACAAAAGCTGGGGCGTTGATTCATAAACGCTTTGAAAAAATAGTATATATATGATGGTATTAAAGGCGACAAGACTTGAAAACGTTCTCAAATGAGGGCGACTTTACGAAGTATATAGGAAAAAAGAGACACTATATACAGTCTATTTTTTCTAACGTCCTGAAACGAAACATAAGATGATGTTATACGGCTGAACTTATGACAATGTTGTTAGGATAAACTTCAGACAATGTTATGATTATATAGTCTCCTATCAGACTGAACTTCAGACGATGTTGACTGAAATTCTTATCGCGTTCGCCCTTCAATTGGACATCGTGAAAGTTCACTTTGACGTGCCTAATGAGGAATGTGTACATCACAGATACATACTGGCGATGAACGTGCCTAAACAAACAATCAGGGTCCTCAAAGTCACATCTCTCCTCAAAGAAAGATAAACATATATTCTGAGGAGCGGTGTTTGCCTTGGCAGTGAACGGTTTGCCCTGATATTGCGGAGAGAAATCAGATCTTAATCACTTCAAGGTCGGTTAGAAAGTATAAATAATTATCCTCTTTAATATATACACAATGACAAGAATTTGTATGCTTCGTACAATATGACTCTCGACAATGGTAATACATGGCCATGCCAGAAACTTGTTATTTTCGAAACATAACTTCGATTCTCCCTACCAATAAAACACTAGGAATTATCGCTCTGTGCGTGTGCGTGTGTGTGTGTTTGAGTTTGTGAGAAGAAAGGGGGGGAGGATTGTTTGGAAAATAGCACTGCAGCGCTAACGTTTTCTAAGGAACTAATCCGAACTATAGCATGTGAACTTTAACCATACAGGAACTAGAGCATTAAGTCAAAATCCGAAATCAACAGATATTTCAAGGCGCCGTCATCGGTACGAGACGATGTGGTATGGCTCCCGCTGTTCCCTTAAATGCTTAGTCTACCGCTCAGACTCAAAACATTTACAAGAACAACGTATCGCTTACCACAAAGTTAACTCGTGTCCCTGTCACAACAAACGTTATTTTCAGAAAAAGGATTCAATTAGTTGACTACAAATACCACGAAGGTCACAGAAAACATCTTAGATATAGGAATCTGGTAGAAAAATACTTCTACCAACTTTAGGTTACACGCAACCACATTTCTCATCTACGTGGTGCATTGGGAATCCGAGCTGTTCTAGTCCATACGTAAAGATATCATAAATACAACATTTAAGCCCGCGTAGGGAATACGTTAAGAGACTTAAAGAGTGCCAAAATGGAACCTTTAAGCATGTTTCAAGAGTACGTAAAGAGTGGTTTTCGTGCAGTGTTGGCTGAAAGTTGACTTCGGTGTCGATCTCGAATGGAAAATGGAGGACGGTTCTCTTTATTCTTTGTAAGAAATAACTGAAACGTAGAAGCGGATAGGAATGTTTAGTAGACAATCCCTTCCATGACCAAAACATCCTAACCTTTTCCGGTGATTTTACATTTTTTTCGGGAATAATTTGAGACGCTATTCTTGAACACTGGGTGCCAATATAATATTCTTTACCGCTCTGTCTATACATAATTTGCTTCCGGTTCCGGTCAAAACCCAGACAGTGCTTAAAATCTAGGTTAACTAAAGAAGATGATCGTTACATATGGTCAGTGTTAACAAATGTTGTACGTCTTTCCCCGAACAATAAATTAACTTTTCCATATAACGTTACAACACAAATCACAAAGGGATTTTTTCTGTAGTGGGATATTATTTTACATGTTCCTTATGACGTGTAATTATGATAGATTCTTAACTTCAAAGGACGCCGAGAAGCATGGTGATTTGCTTCGTTCTCCTTAATGAATGAAATGTTTTAAAATCCCTGTCTTATATTCTTTGTCACATCTTTGTTGACCTATAATCTTCTCAACGAATTCTCCTTGTGTTTGACTTGTCCATCTAAATCGAGAGCTACGTATACGGAGACCCTGACGTTCTGAAAACAACCTTCGTTTAGTGGCAGACATTTCAACCATGTAATGTATGCAGGCGAATCGGATGCTATGTCCCGGAATGGAGGCACGTACGCACTGTCTCGATCTTATGTTTGTTCATGTTGAACAAATATAGGGGGGCTTTCAGAAAATCTTTTGTGTCACGTTAGCTACCAGACAACCACTTTCCAACAGAGGTTGTGGCTGCTGAGCGACTAAAGATCGCTCAAGAAATTTCATTTGATAAAGAAGTTTTTTTGTCATTCAAATCATCAGTTCACATCTTGCATCATATTCCAATTATGAAATTAGGGGTTACACAAATCCATTTTTGTTCACTGTACGCCGCTAAGCATTCGCCGTCTAGAGAAAAGGAAAAGCCTTACAAATAGCTATGTAGAAGGATATCGTGCAAACATCGATTGTAAAGCTATGGCGTTATGATTTGATATATACTTTGGGTGTAATTTGTATTGCTGTACACCCCCGATTGGGGTTAAACGAATGTTTGAAAACAAAACATTTCTGCAGCACTAATCTTTCTTAACGGAAGTTTGCTGTGAAGAGTTATCAGAAAGACGAGGCATCAACTAGCCCGATGTTTATTTGCAGCAACAGACTTTTTAACAAGCCGTGAAGCAGTAGCAAGCACTTGTCAGACTGTTTTCCAAACAACACCGTGGTGTTAGAGCGGCTAATCTGGTCACGACTCAACGGCGCCAACTCGCTTCTCTACCGTTCCCCTACCAATCAAACCATATCGCTGTCAACAATGACCTCTCATTTATAACACCTGGATATCAAGATATCTTTAATACTAGACGACATTGCAACATACCTTAGTGTTTTCGATCTAAGCAGAAACGTGTGAGCCGCCTCTTTGATGCCGGGTTCACAATCTATCCAACCCTTCCTAAGTCAACTGAAGTATGCATTTCTCGAGCTTGGTATGCGCTTGGCAATATTGTCTCTAGGTAGGAGCGTTTGGTGAATCTGGAGCTCTTTTAATTTCTCCGCAAACATTTATAGAAACCGACCGATAATCTGCATCTGACAAGCTTACGCAAGCTTTAAGCTAACGGCATACCTACAGAGGCTATTACATACAATGCAGACTAGCAACACCATATGATCTTATATCTGAACGTTGAATCGATGTGTAAAAACGTGGTTGAAAGAGAGCATCTTTAAAGTTTTGCTGTTGACAAGGACTAACATTTGTCTTCTCTACAATAACGTTTTGGTGGCTGACATTTCACAGTGTGCTCATCATTTTTTGAGATATCGCTAAGAACGTCAAGAAAAAAAAGAAAAAAAGAAGTGACATTCGCACAGAGATTCAACCGTTGTAGGGTACATTTTGATTGCCCTACCGCCATCTCCTCAAGTGCATTTTAGAACAAAATGAGAGTAAGAAGAATATCACTCAGCGCCATATCAGAAGCGATCACCATTGACAGTAACTCGTAAGCAGATTGAACGTCAACGCTCAGGTAGTCACAGAACATTATCAGAACTACGAACTATATAATAAGAAGCAGATCAAACTGTTAAACCAAATGTATAATACAGATAAGGATGCAAAGAAACCACTACTTACACTTGCAGCTTGCACGGAGAGGAACACCAGTGGCAGAGACCTTCTCTTCTCGGCTGACAAGTCAGTCGTTCTGTTCCCTGAAGCTGCGGACCTCTAGATATACTCCCCTAAAGAAAACACTGGTACGAACTGACACCCCCGCGACGCGCCCCCAGGAGCCTGCGCGTGCTGGAACTTGACCTCCCGATGGCTATAAATGGTCCTGCGGCTTGGCACCATGTGCTGAGGTCTTGCGTGACCCGCCTGCCAAGATGAGAGAAATTTAGCCTTTCCCTCCGTCAGGGGCGGTCGAGGAGGCCACGCCTCCATAGCTCCGCGCCGGGGTAGCCTTACAGAACACACAGGAGCGAAATGTAGACCTCAGGTGTGAAGGCAAAGCTATGTCGAAATCGCGCGAAGTTAGCGGCTGCGGCGTGGTTGGACGTCTGGTAACACTGGGTGCGGGGTTTGCCCGTCCATATGCACTGCAGCGGCCTTAAACTTGACTTGAACTCAGCATGTGCCGTTATAAATCCGACGACCTAGCAAGACGCAACTCGACACCTACGCGTCTATTTGGCAATTATGCAGTAACTGATGGCAGGTACTCCCCGAGTAAATGCTTACACATCGGATGTTTGTTATTACACCATTACCATGTTGTGATGACTTGGCAATTAGTAAACAAACACATAGAGAAAACACAAGAAAAACATTGGGAAGAAAAATAGGCCCTTCGTTTCATACGTCACCACTGATGCCGGTTCCTCTTAACAGTGATTGATCAGGGGTCTATCCTTCATACTGATTGATGGATATATACGTTTTAAAGAAGGCAAAGCTTGGTGGTAGCACGGCAGTTCTACATTCTCCTCTCTGTTTGGCCTCAATGTTTGCATGACAAGCCAAGCTTAATAAAACGTTTCTGACGTCAATAGTGTGGTAGTAACTTATCCCGGTAATTTTTTTTTGGATACGTTATCAAGTTAATCCTAAAGAGGGATGATGTCAAAAGGCGAGATAAGAATATATTGCGTTGATACCCCCTTCCCCAACGTCCGCGTTTTACTCTCATCAACCTAAATCCACAAAATATTGTGATATTTGAGGTTAGGTTTTAACCTTGACCTGAGAAAGGTCTCTCTCAATATCTCCATATGTCCGTCACAGATCAGAACTGACCATGTGACCCGCCTGAACTGACCAGAACTGACCATGGTTAAATTCTAGTTCACAACTACCCTAAAACTGTGTCTGTGGCTAATAGTTCTATTCGTAAGTTCTATTACATATGACACAACAGATAAGTGAAAGACACCCTCTGCCCTGACAAAGTTTAAAGTTAACCCTCTTTTCATAGTCTCTGCCAGACTAACTACGCCGGATATATAGGGAAAGTATTTGCCAGTGTTTAACTTGTAGGCTGCGCTAGTCTGTCATATGTCGGCGAGAAGAAAGGCAATTAAATTAATCTGCTCATTTTCTGAACAAAGGCAGTAGCTTTGGAGTGGAGATCATTTAGGCCATAAATCAATAAGGGCGCGACCAGCGGACTGCAGCTTTTTCGGTTACTCTGAGCAGACTAACTATTCGAAGTGATGGCATATTGGAACCTCTTTCCATAGCAGACTCCCTCAGCATACTCTACTTGACCAATTTTTACTATTTCCCAGCCATCCGCGGGGCCTGGTAGAGGCTTCTCTTTTCAGGAGAGGAAAGATGGACGTATCAATGAGACGAGGAGGCAACACAGGATTATTTCCATCCATGTCTTCAATTCATATGGATATCTAAGCAGTTTATTAACAACGTTTAACTCGCTACATATATTACGCTATGCGTATAACTTATTATTCCATGTACTTTTACACATCGTGTGGGTGAAGTTTGAAGAATTCAAGTTTTGGCAGTGAAGGTAAAAATTGGCAGGATGAACTAATTTCACATTCTATAGATATAAAACATTTGGTAATATTACCCTATTGGGCATTTGCCGTACACATTATGAATGTCTAATCGGTTGTTTAGTGGTGTGCAATGGTCGTGTTTAGAAAGATATGCTACTCTAAATACGGGTTCCTGTAGCCAAGAAATGGCATTTATCCCTCTTTAATATCCTTAAATCAACCCGACCAACCACCACTAATCTCTGTAAATACCCTTTATCCCCAGTTTAGCTCTATAATTCAAGTGGATCGGCCTATTACCGCGCAGAAACAACCGGTGTTATCTTAGCTTTTAGCTCTTATGAAACGACACCGCAAGACGTGTTTTTATCATCAACTACTGGTGGAACTAGTCTGTTAGTAGAGTTTACGGCGTTATCGTCTTTTCAATACGCGGAGTTACAACGAAAACACGCAGGGTTGTTGATGCAGGCAGTCCGTGTGGTTGAAAGATGAATAGTCCTCTATTTGAGAGAGGGGACGTGTTTGGAGGTATGTCTGTCATCTTGGCTTTGCAGAAGAGTTAATTACCACGAAAGGAATAAGCTGTTCAAAGAGTCCTCCAAATTCCATAATTATTTCTCCACGTTTTCAGACGAAAAGGAAACTACTCATCCCTTAACATCACAAAACCAACATATTACTGAAAAAGTGGGATCATTCGTCTTCCACTGTGTCGGAGAAAGAAGCCGAACCCAATAAGTTAGAACTTAGTGTCAGTAGCTAAGACTAGAGTAGTCATATGTTTTATTGCTAATCAATGTCTGTCCGTTCACTCCGTGCTACATGTACATGTACTTTCAATTTGTCTACGAGCAGGAATTTGCAATAGACTTTCCAATATATGAATAAATGAAAGACCTTTATTGTATACCGATGAAAGATATTTCTTCCGAATCAAAGTTGACTTGCAATTATCAACACGAAAATTGGACTCTTCGACTGATCAGTTTTAGCCAAGCAATGAGCAATCCAGTATTTCTGTAACCTCAAGGTATACAGATGATAATCAATAAGATCTTTATTGAATTTTTATGCTCTTATATCATGCACTATATAGGAATATGGTATCTTACTCTTACTTAAAGTTATATTTGGAAAGTCTAACGTATACTTGTATATGCAGTTAAAACAATGAAAGAATGATTTCATTTGCACAATAATTGTAACGGTGACCATATATGGCAATGTACAGATAGAATAATTAACAATCTAGGTGTATCATTCCACAATTCTAATTACTACTTTATCATATCAAATATAATCTACAATGATAACTAAACGGAACTATTCTAGATATCACATTGCATATTTCTAGGCTACTTTGCGACTTGACGTTCGTCCGATTTCATTTAGGAGTAATACAGTTTCTTTTTCTTTGTATAGCGTTATGAATGTATTGTCCTTTGTGGATAGACAAGATACAAGTACATTGAAAGTATCGGTACTTGAGTGTGGCAGGATATTTGACTTGCATGTAGTTAATAGCATTAAAGTTTCTATTGTTTTGACCTAATAGTCTCTACCAGACTAACCACGCGGCTACAGGGAGACTATTTCCCTAGGGAGTTCAGACACAGGAGGGTTTCATTCGCAGCCACAGAATTATTTACCTTACCGTAGACTGAATATACTGACCAATTATTCCTTTTTTTTGCAATATCCTACAATCTACACGCTCGTAGGAAGACCTTGTAGAGGCTAAATACTGAGGGTATCGTTCCTATCAAGCATCCTCTTCCATGGGTCTGTATGCAGGGCATTAATCAGTTACTGGATTATAAATGATTCCTTGATCTGTTCATTTGTTTATTTGTTTGTTTATTTGTTTGCATTGCATACCCAGTACACCGCATCAAGGCGTAACACACCAGGTTTGTGCTGAAGAATACAAGCTGCATATCCGGACAGATTTTATATGATCTACCCACACACGGAAGGACCCCTACTCTTTTCAATACGTGCCATTTAACGTCATATCCGAGGGACGTCCCCAACAGAAGCTAGGTACTCATTTTCACCTGAGTGAAGTGGGGGAAGTCGGTACAAAGTATGGCAACAACAGGAAACATAGAACAAGACATAAGTATGGAATAAAACTATTCACTACAACAAAATGACTATCTTAGGTTATTTACATTATTCAAGTTGGGCTATTTGAGTAACATTATTTCTTCTTATAACAAAACAATCTTTTATATATTTGCATATTTTAACACTGTATGAGCTGTTGCATTTAAATATATAGTCAAATCTATCTGTAGCATTGAGTGTATATGTATCTGTTGTGTATTAGTGATTGTAAACTCTGCAGCAATTCAGTACTGGCTGCCATTGCACGGGTAATTTATTACCAATAGACCATTATCATTATTGTTGTTATTACAGTAAAACAAATACTAGATAACATTGCATGGTATTGTCTATTTAAATACGTACCATCCAAATATGACAGAGGCAAACTGGTTGAGGTTGTATCTTGGTTACCGTAGGCTATTAAGACAGTCTTAGATTTTAACCAAAATCTTAATCTTTTTTATTTTTTTCTTCTTCACTCAGAATTTTTTTTCGGAGTCAATTTCTAGTGTCGAACATTAAAGTGAAAATTCATCGGATGAACTCGGAATCAATCCCTTTAATGAAAATTTTTTTGCCGAAATATCTTAGTAACGATTTAGCTGGTCACAAAAATTTGATGACAACTGAACTGTTTTCGTTTGAAACTGCTCAACTTGCTCCACAATGCTGTTAACATTTTACACTACGCAGCTGTTTTTCCTTTACCTTGCTTATACATTCCTTAATAACGTTGAGGCAGATATCAATGTGTGCGAGGTGTGTTCTAAACGTGAGGACACAAATGCGCAGGCGGAACACACCATCCACAGTAGTGGACGACAGGAAGATGCGGCCATCTTTCAAGATGGCGTCCAGCAGCTGACGGTTGAAGCCATCTGTGCTGCCCCCAGGCGAGGTGTCGTGGTAGTGAAACACAACTACTGACAGATCGGGCGGCTTCAGGGAAGTAATCCCCGGAATCTCTGTGATAACAAGAGAAAATCTCCGTCTACAAAAAAATTGCAAACATTTTCAATTTTACCACGCATAGCTGACCTCTATCAGTCTAAGATTAGTAGTGCGTTGTTAGTAGTTCAGGCGTGTGTACCTACGTTAAAAAAACTAGCAAGCTCTTAATATGATGATTTATTGATAATAAGATCAATAGCAGGAATTCTACATTGGCAAAGGGCTATCGAGTTTGGATTTAAAAATCATTCTACAAGCATATCACACTTGACATAAATTACTTTGTTGAAAAAAAGCCATCACAATTGCGAATAGAAATTGGAAGACTGTGCGAGAATGACAAACCTTGAACTTTGTGGTAGAAGTACTTGGCTAGCAGTAACTTCTCTTCCAGTGCTGACCTGAACGGTTTTAGTCCGAACAATTTGAGAGGAAGCCACATCCGTGGGGCCCTGCAGAAAAAATATGGTCATGAAGATTTATACAGAACGGTTGATTAGAAGAATTAAGATTTCAACACCTAGACTTGATTTGAAAATACTACATTTGACCATAGCAACTCTTTCATCTATTTTCAAAAAGTGATCTCGCATTTTGTAGTAAGCTTAAATAATCCAATTACTGCATCAGAAATGAACGATGCAATAAAAGCCCTCAAGAACAAAAAAGCCAGCGGGGACGACATGATCATCAATGAAATGCTAAAAGCAGGAAAAATAATCCTATTGTCCCCTTTATCAAGACTATTTAATAGCACATTTTCGAAAGGAACTTTCCCCCAAAACATGGTCCCAAAGTTATATTGTCCCCATCTTCAAAGCAGGGCGAAAAGATGACCCCAACAATTATCGGGGAATCGCCATTTCAAGCTGTTTAGGAAAACTGTTCTCTTCAATACTTAACAGAAGATTGTCAACCTTTCTTGAAGAAAAAGAAATCATAAAACCAAACCAAACAGGATTCCGAAAAAATTACAGGACATCTGATAACATCTTCATACTGAAAACCCTTATATCTAAATACACACAATCTGGAAAACGCTTATTTGCTTGCTTTGTAGATTTGTCAAAGGCCTTTGACTCCATCTGGCACGAGGGGCTATTGTACAAACTTCTTTCCAATGGCATTTCAGGAAAAGTCTTTGATATAATCAAGGATTTATACAACCAGTCCGAAGCTAGTGTCAAAACTAAGACGGGCTTGACTGAAAATTTTCCTGTTGAAATTGGTGTACGTCAAGGTTGCGTTCTAAGCCCCACCTTATTCAACCTGTACATTAGTGACCTTATAGAGGAACTAAATGCAAAACACCTAGACGCCCCCCTGTTACAACTCTCAAAAGTAAATAGCCTATTTTATGCAGATGATATTGTTTTACTATCGGAAAGTAAGGAGGGACTACAGAACGCAATTAATACTCTTGGCCGGTATTGCCAACAATGGAAGCTGACTGTCAACCTGTCGAAAACAAAAATTATAGTATTTAACAAAAGAGGCCTTTTATTCAATAATCTTAGTTTTTCGCTATGTAATAAAGAGATAGAGATAGTTTCATCATATTGCTACCTAGGAATTATGTTTACAGCAGGATGTACATTTAGCGCTGCCACGAAAAATCTACAAAAGAGAGCCTTAAGAGCAATGTATAACATCAGAAGTACGCTTGGGGAGACTAGATCTTCTGTATCTCTGCATTGTAAACTGTTTGACACATGTATTGTACCGATATTATTGTATGGATCTGAAGTCTGGTGCAACAGTAATATGAATGACAAATCTCCGATAGAAACTGTACATTTAAAATTCTGTAAATATGTCCTTGCTGTTCGGAGGAACGTCAGTAACTTTGCATGTAGATCGGAACTGGGTCGTTTTCCGTTACAAATAGAGGCTCAAAGCAGAATGTACAGTTACTATGTTAGATTGGTTAACGAAGTACATACAGATAGTCTTCAATCCGAAGCTTATATGGTACAACAAGATCTAGATCGCCGAAAAACATCCTGCTGGTTATCTAATGTAAGAAAAATGTTAGAGGAGTCTGGTTTTGCCTTCCTATACATAAACGGTCCCTCAAACACACATTCGCATTCAAATGACCTAAAACAAAGATTAAAGGATATTTACATCCAAAAATTTAATTCAGAATTACACGCTAAAGGACGAAGAGTAAACCAAGGCAACAAATTAAGAACATACAAAACTTTCAAAAAAATATATGAAAGAGAAGCATATTTAAACATTGCAAACTTCGAACATCGCAGAGCGATGTGTAAACTTCGCATCAGTGACCACTCCCTACACATAGAATCTGGCAGGCAAAACCGTACCCCTCCAAATAATAGAACATGCGAATTCTGTGACGATTTATATGTTGAAGATGAAAGCCACTTTTTAATTGATTCTTCCTTATATAAAGATGAGCGGCAATCGTTGTTTAAGATAATAGAATTAGACAAGAAATGTACAAAAATGTCAAAACAGGATACTTTTATATACCTGATGTCATGTAAGAACGAATATATAATGGACAAAGTATGTAGTCATATTTCCAAATGTTTCAAAAAGAGAGAAGAAACTACTAGGTGATCATCATTTAGTTTAGCAATATCCCACAGTTTGTATGTTTTTTCTTTCTTTAGTTTTTAGCATTAGAATGTAGCATTTTATCAATTTATGTTTACATTATGTTCCTTACAGACCACGTGTGGTCTTCTGTGCATTTAGCCCTTCTGGGCAGGAATATGCAATAAAGACTATTATTATTATAATTCAACAGTTAAAAAATCACCAATACATGTAGGTCCTACAAATAAGCATGTCGATTTTTTTTCCTTGATATTTTGAACAAGTAGGCAATAACTGATGCCGCAATATCGTTACTACTCTCCAAGCAGAGGAGGGGTTTTGGCTGTTTTTTGACGTGTTTTTAGGCGTTTTTGTCGGGTTTTCTACTTTGTCACTTTTTTTGTTTAGCTATACAAAAACGCAAAAAAAACACGTCAAAAACCAGCCGAAACCCCTCCTCTCCTTGGAAAATAGTCATTACCTGAAGTGTGTGGTTAGTTCGAACGACAGCTGGAACGGTGAGATGGAGTCGCATCGTGCCGTGGCGTCCTGCACACAAACGCCGGGGCTGTGCGCGGTGTTGGACTGCAGCAGGAGGTGACCCTCCCGCACAAGAACAACACCCGTGCCGTATGGTAGGAACAATCCTGGAAAGAAAACACGATGTGTTTCACAGAGAGTACATCATCATAATTGTTATCATCAGTCCCTCAATACTGTTTAGAAATAGAGAAAGGACGTCATAGTAATGTACCAGCCACTCAGAGACGATGTTCTACCTACCTACATACTGTTGAAGATGAATTCCATTTCTTTTAACATGTCCCACGTATATTAAAAAACATTGAAAAACACGTCTGTCTGTCCTTTTATTTCTAACTATAACAGAAAAGCGAGGAGAAGTAGAATTTATCTAATGATAGTCATATTCTTTTGTATCCGTTAACTTTACTTGTTATTTTGTTTTGTTGCGACCTGTACTTAGCCAAGTGTGGCAGAAATGTGCAATAAAGGTCTTCATTCATTCATTCATTAAAGAAAGACAGACACTTATGAATGTTATCACCCGCAATGCAAACATAACCTTACCATCTAAGACAAGCTCAGAAACTTTTAATTTACTTATGTCATGTCCTGACGTAATTTCCTTGTACATAGGCCAATATATATCTACCTCTTTTCTAAAAGAAATCGAATCATCTCTGACGCAAACAATTGATGTTTCCTGTGTATCATGTAATACATGTTCCATATACGTATTGTATATTACTCTTATTGGATACCGTAGTGTTAAGAATTCAGTAGCATTTTTTATAAGCAAAGACATATATGTCTTGATATTTTGTACAACCTACGAACTTGCCATACAATGTACCTGTTACATTTGTGGTGCAATAAAATTTGATTTGATTTGACTATTCAGCCGTAGGGGCAACATGACGTTCTGCAAAAAATGTTCACCTCTTGTGGCCCTCCGCCAGTCTGCTGAGCAAGGCTACGGTCTATCCTGATTATGCGTCGGTCTCTATTGGAAAGAGGGGCCCCGCTGGGTAGTTTACGGGCTGTTTTTTATTCATTTTGGGGCGTGACCCCTATGTAGCCCCGTGGGCTACCGGGTTTTCCTAGGGGCACGGTCGGGACCCGGTGGCAAATAAACACGCGTCAGCTAATCGTGAGAACACCAAAAGGTACCCCCCTCCCTCCCGTATGCTCCCATTATTCAGGGGCTTACTCTAAAAGTGACTTTCGTTCCCTAACGGCCTTATAATACTTAAAATTTAATATTTATCATGATTAAATATCGGTGCAAGATAAATTAACTGTACAGATTACGTACCAATGTTTACAGTACTACGCGTACGTAACACCAAAATGTTCTGTATTTATGCAAATGCCATAAGCATAAGACCATGGGTCTGAAAATATACCCTCGAAACAGAGGAGGGTTTCGGCTGGTTTTGGACGTGCTTGTAGGCCGTTTTGTCGAGCTTTTTATTTTGTCATGTTTTTTTTTTTTTTCTGTCTCTTTAACCCTATCCAGACTGGGCTTTTTTGGTATATCTGGGACTGGGGGGGGGGCTGATTCGCCCCCCCCCCCCTCATAATTTCCGAACGGTATGATGTATCATCACCAAATTTGCAGGGAGTGATATTCACGTCAAGTTTTATAATTCCTGTAATTTTGGTGACTTTATGACGTAATATGACGTAATTATGACGTCATCGATGTGATTTTATTGGCTAAATAGGGAATTCCCGTAATATCTAAAGGTATTAAACAAAACGGTTTGTATTATTCATTTTAAGGTATGCAAGGCATACAACGTCAATGGTAAGTACGTTGACGTCAAAATGACGCCATAGAGTGACGTCATGTGTTGTTAGCGATCCCTTGGGATCCGCCATCTTGGATCGGCCATTTTGAAATTTTTTTAAATCCTTTTTTTCCACTTATGACCCCAAAGGACACTGAAAATAGACTAGAAACGTTAATCTAAATGTTTCTGATAAAGAAAATGTCAGGTATTGACGATTTTAAAGGCAAAAAAGCCTGCTGATACCTGAAATAGTGATATAGTCCGCCATCTTGGATTTTGACTGATTACGTCATCAAATTAGCATACATTATGAATATTAAATCAGGAAAGTTACATCTAATTACATATAATGTTATACATGTAGGAAAACTAGTGTAGTTGTGCAAGAAATCCTGAGAAATATCATTGTTTTCAAAAAATTAATGATTTTTGCATAAAATGCCTGTCAGAAACCCGTTGCCATGGCAACATGAAAAATAACCATTAGTTTAAAATTGTTCCCAACAAAATTTAAGGAAAAGTCACCAAGTTTGGTAGTCGTAGCATACATCGTTTGGCAGTAATACGATGTCAAAGTTGCCGCAGGCACTTTTACCCCCCCCCCCCCCAGTCTGGATAGGGTTAAACCCCACCTCTGCCGACACTGACCCCGGGGCGGGGCAAACTTATTTTGTTTATATGGGGTTTATAGAGAGGAAAATAAACATGAACAACTAGAGTTCCACGAACACATTATCTTCGCCAAATATTCAAGACTTATTATGGAGAGTGATTAAAATTTACATGCTTATCACCCCATACAAATTTAATCATACATCATCCGTTTGGAAGTTATGCTTACATGCAAACACACAAACATGCAAATTCTCTTGCAGTGCTGTTTGAAAACGCTAGGTAAATGATTTTCAAGCTTGACCTTCCTTTGCACAACCTTTACACACCTACCAAAAATCAAGAAGATTCATGGAAGGTTTCTCGAGTTATGCTCTTGACATACATACAGACAAAGCCTACAGCTGGTGTAACCGAAAACGCTATCTTCTCGGTGAAGATAAAAACGCTTGGAGAGTACCTTTATGCGGATCGACGACGATGGAATCACTTCTGTCCACCCCGCTGAAGAAGTGCCTTGTGCTGTCGCACAGTGAGAAGAATCCTCCGTACGCGGCGTCCACGTGGAACCACACACCATGGTGCGTCGCCACGTCCGCCAGGGCGCTCACCTGGTCCACCGACCCCACATCCGTGGTACCGATGGTGCCGATTATCATAAACGGGATCAGATTGTTCTTAGAGGAAATAGAAAACAATTCAAATTGATACCGAAAAACATTTTACATTATTCTATATATATAATAGAAAATATGATATAATATACGCTTGATATTATTTTGTACATAACAGAAAATACAGTGTTACTAAATTGGTCGGAAAGGGCACAAATGTAATTTTTCTAAGTTTATATAATATAGTGGAAATTATGACAATCTGTCTTGTCATGTTCAATCTGAAATGTCATATGTAAGAAGGAATCATTGCTGACTGATCGTTACCTTGATGTCCTCATTTATAAGACCATCCAGCCTGGACGGGTCCATTCTGTAGCTGCTGTCCATTGGGACCTCCCTCCTGATGCAATGGTACATTCCGATGACATTCAGTGCCTTGGCATAGCAGTGGTGTGTGATTTTAGTGACGTAAACCACTGCACTAAAGGTTGGAAAGTCAATACATGTCTTTTAGGAATCTAGAAAACGCCTTAATAAAAAAACCTTAACAGTTCTTTATGTTATCTTTCTATGAGCCATTAAAATGGTAAGTAAAAACTATCCTACCGATGAAAATCCTTGGAGTGCAGTTTCCTCGCATCCCTTGCAGTTGCCATGGCGATGAGAATAGCGGCTGTACCACCGGAAGTCAGGTTTCCCGCATGGCCTTCTGGGTAGCCGAACAGCGTTGCCATCCACTTCAGCAGCATGTTGTTCATCTGAACGCCGCCAGGGCTGATCGACGCAATTGCTGAAAATAAGCCCATGTTGATTTAGTCAAAGAAAAAGAAATGTAATTAAGAATCTATTATTCACTATACCTTAGTGTTTTGTTCAACCTTCCTGACCACGTAGATTTCATAATGAAGGCAATTTTTTTTTGCGAAACTTTACATGGCCTGAATAGTAGACGACAATATTTAGATTATGCTACATAATGACAAAGCCGATTCTCAAGCATTTCTAAATCATAAAGAGTCTTTCAAAATCGCAAATATCAGAGGAGATCGTATTAGAATGATCGAGAGATTTTCTAAAGTCTCTCAAACTGTCGTTGTATCTTTTTTTAGAAACTTGCTCAGCAATCTTTGATTAATGATTAACGAGATATCAAAACAGGAAGTCCAACTGCAGGACGATGGAGAGTTCTGAGGGGTCCCATAATCTAACCATTTTTTTGTATTTTTCTAATAACTAACATCATGCCAAATATAAGCAAGATTCATCCGCAACTTCTGGAGTTATGATGTTTACACAAAGACACACACGCATGCGCTCGACACTCATTTTTGGTGAAGGTGAATAGATATTAATTTCTTACCAGAATAAGGGTTGAAGGAAGCTGCTAGGAAGTCCCCCAATGCTGAAGGGAAGACCCCTCCGGTCCCGATGTACCCCACGTGACCGCCATGTCCCGCTCTAAGTCCCACGTCTCCAATTGTAGTCCTGAACTCACGTAGCAGCTGGTCTACAGTACACACAAGGGCAACAAGATTGGCAACATAAATGATGTTGCCATGGCGACGTTGGTCTCTATTAACGTTTTCGTTTTTAGCCCACATGCAAATAAGGACCTCGCATAAATCATATAAGTCGATCACTTTCTCCACCAAAATAACACAAGTTGTCCAATGTATGAAAATCTTGTTTTTGACAAAAAATATATCGTACCATTTCCTCATAAATTATGTAAATGAGGCCCTCTATACAAGATTTGTGTCTAATAGTGGCCACATTTACTTAACTTCCAAATGGTGCAAAAATGAAATCCCCATCATTTACCACTATGGATTTATAGTATTTTGTCATTAATTATGCAAATTAAGTTTCAATTCGCATAATTGATATCTATCGATATTTATCTCTTTCTCAGTTACATATGTCATGTGTTTGAGAGTCCTATAATAGAATTCAGCTGATTTATTAACTGTCCTCATTTATTATACAAATCAGATATTGATTTGCATAATTGGCATAAGATTATGTAAATCATCACTTGAGCTATCTACACACCAAAAATTATGATGATCCGTCATCCCCTTCTTGCGTTATTCTCTTTCAAAGTTTGAGTCAAAATCCGCTCCTGCAGTTCCAAAAAAATCCCCTAGGGGTTCCAAATCTACAGGACATATTTTCCTAACAAAGAGCTATTCACCACTTAAAAATCATGACTATAGCATGTTCAGAAGACGAGATTTGAAAAGTGAAAGTTCCCCTGCAGTACCATAGAAAGTCGCTAGGGGGCCCAAAATCCAATCATTACAAGGTCTCCCACAGACCTACCCACCTACAAAATATGAAGACAGTACATTCAGGCATTCTTGAGTTATCGTCCCATGGACTTTCACATTCCTGTATAATTCCTAGAATTCTTGCAATCTGCACACAATATAGTAAAAATTTGGCTCACCCCTGAGGCGTCGCCAAAACCAAAATGTGTGTAAGTTATCCTTTTGTATCCTGATTTGTTATGATTTGTCATGTAATGTAAGGGCCCCCTTGGAAATCAGTTACAATGTTAACTGAAGGGACCACTCTCAAGATTAATAAACAAATGAATAAATAAATATCATACCCGGCTTCGCGAATCCGGATATAACAAGATTCAGTTCTGACAATGATACATCCGAATGGATCGATCCCAAAACCCCGCCCACCTCGATCAAAATATAAAAATGCAAAATCAAAATGCAAATTCAAATATTTGATCGACATGCAGCTACTCTCTTGATTGGTCAAGCAGATTATCTACATGCTTTTATTGATTAGACCGAAAATTTTGATGGACATGCCCGACAGTCGGGATCGGTCTAGTCACCAACCCTACTTCGATCGGTCTGAATTCAGATCGAATGGTTAACCGGTTAAGTCAGATTGGCCTAATCCACAAGGGGAGGGTGCAGGCGGTGGTAAACCCCGGTTCGAACTCTAGTTAATGGCATAAACCGGATCTAACCCGATCAGACCGGATCTGTGCAGATTCGGATTCGCGACGCCTGGTACGAACGGGACCAAAGTCCACCCTCATAGCTGGTCTTTAAGTCCACTGAGTCAATGTTTACAGTACTATTTGAGTGGATCAAACTATTGGAATTTGCGTGTAACTGAAAATTGTGAATTGTGCTATGTCTCTGTATTAGCCTGTGTTTACACAAGCTCTCACCGGCTTATAGGTTAATGACTCCCTCCCCAACTGGGTGGTTACTTTCGGGCCGACCGCTAGGTGGGCGATTAAGTCAGAAAATATTTCTATTATTGAAGACTGTATGTCAGGGGAATACCAAGATGTCAAGTCAAGTCAAAGCCTTCAATTTCCTTCGAAATACTTGTTCGGCCACATGGCCGCTTTTCAACAAGGTCAAAGTGAAGTGAGTCACGGATAAAGAGTACAAAATTAGATTATTCAAACTGAGGTACGTGTAAAAACTCATTCACTCAGCAGACCTCGCCCATAACTTCTCAATGACTACAGTGCCCATCACATGTGACACTGATTCAAAATATTTACAACCCTAGTTGAGCTAGTTAAATCGTATGAATTGCATTGAGTCAAATCTTAACGTTATGAATGTTATGTAAGAGTATATAAGTAATCAGGTAAGGATATGTAAACGACATATATGGTATAACAAGAACCTATGTCTGTTGGCTCCTCCGGTATGAGTCCGTCCTGTTGTGTCAGAAGTTGACCCGGTTCTGGGTGAAGATATGCCTTTTCTGACGGTGTGGCCAACGTCTGCAGGAAATCCTCGGCACAGCTGCTGACTTCTGCCGTCAATATCTGTCGCTGGTCTGACCCGGGATCGAGTAGGCAGGACTCGACTTCCAGTTCCGCGATGGCTGAAACCAGGTCACCAGTGCAGGTCATTGCTTTGAGGGGGTACTCGGTACACGTGGGAGTCGATTTGTTAGATTGAAACTCAAACTACGCTCCGATGTATGAACGTGTATGAAAAGTAGGAAGCCAGACACGAGTAAACAGTTGATATTTGTTTAACCCCATTAAGTGGACGTGAGTGGGTTCAAGAGGTCAACCGCCAGTCAGGGGTCACAAGGAGGTAAATATTTATCTTCGGGTTTTATATGTTAATACTGGGTAGTTGCTCAAAGACATCGCACGAACATGTTTGACTCATGAAATAGGAGCTTAAACGATCTGACTGCGTATTCTAATATTGAACTGATGTAAAACAACAGTATCAAGCATTTCTCCTGTTTTGATCCTTGTCTGCCATATGTTCTATGTATGTCATGGACATGCGCCCGGACGTTATGCCATTGGGAAAGGCACTTTACACAAATTTCCTCACTCCAGTGTGTAAATGAGTACCTGGCTTCGGTTAGGGACGTCGCTCGGATAGGACGTTAAATGGAGGTCCCGTGTTTGGGGAGAGCCACATCCCGCGCACGTTACCACACCTTTCGAAAAAGAGTAAGGACATGCCCCGGTGTGCAATGGTCCAGACCTTACAGTCTGGGCCGGGTTGACATTTTGAAAAGGTGATAGTCACCTGTTATGTCAATCCTTCCACAAATGTGGTTAACCTATATATAAATAGATGGATAAAGGAAGGGTTACCGTGCTAAAGCTAACGGTACAGAATAGACGAAGTAGCTTCTCCAAGAACACTGCACATGTAACTTCCACCTCAGTGTAATAGTTTTACGTATCTGTTTGTGACATTGTATGCGTCTATCTAGTAGTACACATTTTAAACCTACCGTCTTATTTTTTAAAGGCACCTTGAGCATTTCATGAGACTTGGAAACTGGAAATATTCTAGTTGCTGTAATCTTTATGAAATTGACGATCGGTGTCATTGTTTACTACATTTGCTTTCGGAATTCTTATCAAAACTGCGCACAAAACGGCACAAACATAATCCACGCGCCTACTGTAAATACTGTAGATACAATAGAAAATGTAGAAATGCAAAATTAAATCATAAAAATGCAAATATTTGACGGACATGCAGCCACGCTCTCATTGGTCAAACCGCTCATTGTGATGGACAGTCCGGATCAGTCTATAAGGGCTTGGATATTCTATCAATTCTCACCCAACAACGACATCTTATCTTCGTTCATTTGATTTCGATATGTAATGGTATAGTGTTATTAAACCTTGTTATGTGTAGGAATGACTAGAGATTTGAGTTTTTCAATTCAAGTTTCAAGCCTCATTAAATGCTCTGGATGCTAAATACATGATGCGCTACTAAAATGAATGGAGTCCTTAATGCCGGAAAAACACAGCACCCTACATCTGCTTGGGGGTTACACCTGCTGAGAAATTTTGCGCGAGCATCAGGAAAAGGTCAGGCCGGTGGTTCCACAAGTCAGACGTAAGAACGGATGACGAGACACTGTCTTAATGGAGAAGTTTGAGGTGCTGAACAAACCTGAAGGTGAAGATGGGACCCACCAAGACAAAGGTCCACCCACCTTCCATTAAGTCTTAAATGGACCCAGAGCATTTTATGAGCCTTGAAACTTGAATAAAAAAAAAATCAATTTCTAGACATTCCCACACATGGTAAGTTTCAATAACACTATACCATTACATATCGATGTTAAAGGAGCAAAGATACTTTGTCGTTGAGTGGTGAGAACTGATAGAAAATCCAAGCCCTAATAGACTGATCCTGACTGTCCATCACAATTAGCGGTTCGACCTATGCATGCATGTCCGTCAGATATTTGCGTTTTTATGTTTTAATTTTGCATTTCTTCTTTTTGACGGAGGTAGTCGGGGCTATGGTATCGGTATATCTACACTAGGCGTGATTAAAAGATCACCATGTAGCTTATTTTTGTGCCGCTTTTGAGTACTTTAGGAGAAATCAGTACGCAAATTAGTGAGGGTCATTACATGTCAATTTCGTAACTACTACAGCAACTAGAATATTTCTAGGTTTCAAGCCTCATAAAATGCTCCGGGTGCCTTTAAGACAACTATAGATATATGCTAGATATGGAACCACACTTGCAACCATACATTTGGAATATTTAGAGCACCACCTTTTATCCATGGCCATAATTGTGCCTAAAGATACATCGGGTCTTAGAGTTTCTCTTCTAACACTGACGTTGCCAAATATGATATATTGCAACAGAATGGATTTTGATTTAATATGACAGTAGGGACTTTGATGTTTAAGTCTATAATTGGAGAAAATTTTTGATAAAGAATCGCAACGGCGACATATCCAGAGGTAATTGAAGACGACTATCACTTTTTGATTGTATGTCCCAAATATTTTTATGTATACGTAATTCACTGTACTCAATGCTATCGTCGGATCTACCAGAATTTATCTAAATGGACTTGAATAGCAAATCTAAGTACATAATGGCGTGTGACAACCCCTGCAAGGTATACATTGGAAAATATATCAATGACTGTATAGACGTTAGAAAGTCCTCCAATGATTATAAAGTCCCATTGTCATTCCATACTACTACACCATATCGTATAAGATAGATTGATTGGCCTAATAGAATGTCATCTTATAATGTACCAGTGGATGCCATACTTTGTACCGTGTACAATTGTTGTGCCATAAAGTTATTATTATCTTTAAATTCCGAAGAAGAACGGACAGAAACCCGAACACACACGACACTTATGTCAATGACTCATTCATTTATATATTTGGGTTTGAGCAAATTGCGCGGTATGTTTGAACCGTACGTACCGCTGTTCTTACATACAGTTTTTCAAAACTTTCAACGCCTTAGTTAACGTTTTACTACTCTTTCACGGAATATTTAAAACTGATTTAAACAAGGTCTAGCCGAGAAGTGCAGTGCCAAATTCAGTAATCATATATCTAATAGACCTGGGCCGAACCGTCATGGACCTGGGGTCGAATCGTCCTCGGCCTGGGGCCGAACCGTTCTGGCCTTGGGGCCGAAACGTCGGGGCCGAACTGTCCATGGGCCGAAATGTCCTGATACCATAGACATATTTTATGTGTTGTCGTCTTATACACTCATGTCTTAATAAGTAATTAAGGACGCAGATTTGACTGCAGGTTTCCTTTTGTATGTAGATCATGACGAAGGTATGACGTTACCGACGCACGTTGTGTAACCTTTTTGCCTAATTTTCCCTAATAGTCCCTATTATTCATTCAGGTATTACCACATCTTCATGCCCCCGCAAACTGTAATCCCGCTTCAATACAAAAGCAAAATCAGCTTTGCTAGAAAACAAAGTACGTCATTCAACGCCTACCGATTGGTATTTCTTCTTATTCATTAAAGTTAATATGGAGATATAAAGAATCTATTCAAAATACGGTAATAGTGTATTTTAGCCATTTCTATTCACCGGCCAAATCGCAATCAGTTGTACGTACGGCAAAACGCTCTAGGCGGGAAGTAGATAACGTTTTCACGCCTGCGCGGTGATTTTCTTGTCCAATGCATGCTGTGGAGGGCAATAGAGTTCGCCCATCCTCTTTGGAATAAAATGAGACTGACGAAAGACAGCAGATATATGCTGTCTGGAACGTCTGACCTTTCACAAAAGTTATCCAGGAGTTTGAGTAACTTTGAGGACCATTATCAATATTTTAATTTTGGGTTCTCTTTCGCCATTTTGGTTGACCAAGGTGGCAAAAAGTACATTTTTCATATTGATAACATAAACACTTTCGTTTACAACAACACATTAGCGAGTATGGCTGACGATGACTTTGGAAAAGTGTATGACATGGAAACGAAGGTACATCATTGAATGATGTTTCTGACTTTCTACCTAATGTCATATTGGCAAGTGTTGACACGATATATCGAACATACATTGTAATGCGACTCGCCCACGTAGCCGGTCGCAATCTAGGGGGTCCGGGGGGCATGCTACCGCTGGAAATTTTGATTTTTTTTTTACCTTCATAAATTCAATCTCCGGCATTTTGAGAGGCAAATCATGCGGTTGAGAGTGGTTGTCGGTGGTCGGCCTTTTACCGCCGTCATTGGTATCGATGGCGGTGCTAACGAGAAAGACCCAACAAATTTGCTTTCAAAACGGAGACTATGTTGTCCTGGAAAATACTATTAAAGTCTTTGATAAAACCGACTACTATATCAGTTTTGTTCCCATTCAGTTTTCCTTTTAATGTTCATCCGTATGTTCTCGACCAGAGAGTTCGTTTTTATGTCTCTAACGCCGGAATACCCGTGAACATTGAAAGGTGAGTAAACATGAGCTTACGAGTAATATCAACAAGCAGACTGTATTTTACTACTAACTCAGCGTTAGCACCAAGTACGAAACTAGTTGATTATCGGACGATAAATATAGATTCATTTGTGGGTCAAAGAAGCAGGGCTGGTATATTACCGTCACAAGAGTCCATGTGACATCAAAGCCGGTTTGATGTAGTGTACTACCGCTACAATTCTACACTTAGCTCCAATATGTGTACTGGGAGTTGTCGATTTTGTTGCTTGTTATGTCCCGTGATGATAACTCACTCTAGTATGTATGCGGTACCTTTCTTCAAGCATATATTATACAACTTTTGAGCTGGTTTGTTCGTTTCTATCGTGACATTCAACAACCTTTTGCACACCACCTATCATCAAGTCTTTGTCAACGATGATTTCCCGATGAAAAGAATCCAATCTGATATTTTCCTCAGGCAACTTTTTTCTCTCACAAGTTCCAATATCTTCCCATTGATTCCCAAATTCATAAGCAATTTGTGTGAAGGAAGTAGTTAGACTGAACCAGAGGGGACGTTACTCTGAATGAGATGATTTGGTCGTCCATTATGTGGGAACGCATCACAGGCCGCGGGTTGTTAAGTGGTATGACGTTATACTCTGCCTGTAGGAGTGTTTGCTTTGTGGTCCTGGCACTTTATAATGCACGCCGTGGGGAGAGAAAGGTCGACGGAGATGGAATTCACCAGCACACCGGTGTTATGGTGTAGGCACTTAGTTTGCACATGCGCACTAAGCGCCTAGAACAGAGCCCCCGTGCCAGACCCGCGCCGCGCACGGTTCCCGGGAACCAGGCGGTTTCACAATAGCGCTTGCTACCTTTGACCCCGCACGCGACATGCATATCCGGGTCAAAGGCGCTTGAAATTTCAGATGCAAGATGGCAACGAAGGAAAGAAACGTGCAACTGTCAAAAAAGGCTGAAAAACGTGCAATTTCTCCGTCAAAATCTCCTTGTTTCCCGTACGAGAGTGGATGATTGTCTCCGGCATTGAACTCCCGACGCAGGTAAGGTATATTGATATTTGAAAGGCTTTGTGCAGTTTTTTGTGAGTCCAAATGTAATGTAGCAGCTAGACGAATAGTTGTGAAGTGTGCCTGTGATTTTTTTCCTTTTCTTGCAAGTGTTTTTCTCAGTTGAGGGGCATATCGGCTAGATGACATTTTGCCACGGCATTGACGTCATCGTGTCTTATTTTTTCGTGTACATTCGGAGAGAAAAGTCTTCTTCTTTTTCGACATGAAGGTCCATAGCTGATAAACTTCGATAACTAGTACTAATTACTAGGGAGGAAAAATAACACATTTTGCCACTCTAAAATGTACAGTCAACACAATTATGCAAGCCAGAACTATCACGTACGGTAGTTCATTATTACATAAGCCTGGGCAGATTGCCGAGCATCCAACATCGCTCCGAAATCACGCCATCTTCTGAGTCTACCCAAAGTGTACTATATCTATAGTCTAGGATAAGATAAGAATAGCTCTACTTTAGCTACAATGTATATACTGCAGGGTACATTTTTCTTGTAATATCATAACTTCTTGATGTTCTCATTTTGCCACTGAAATCTATATTTCCACTGGTACCGGTATGTACAGCAACCTGACATATAGTTTTGTTATTGTATCATGCTATGTTTTTTTTTTTTGTCTAGCCATACATTGCCACAAATTACTATCTCACCAATGCATCAAGCATTTGTGGCATAACAGGGATATTTCAAATTTAAGTCAACCACCATAACTCAATTGGGACACCCTGTAACTGTGAGGGAGTCAATAAATCCATGGCCAATTTCTTCAACTAGTTTGTAGAGCACACATATTCGACCTGAATTTTGATACCATCTTACTTCCCTTACATTGCTTAAATATAGGTGTTAACTAGCTAAAGGTAGTCGTAACTCACTACTAACTGTCAAGTGCCATTCGTTTACAGTTTATCAGACAGATGTTCTTACAAACATCTCTCTAATGTTAAGATAGCCTTGAACACTGCTGTATACAGTAAAGTTGTACACAGCTTAGCTTACTGGATATAGAGGTTCTTTTTACAACAACCAGGTAATCTTACCTGCTGACGTTTCGGTATCTGTCAGACACCTTCTTCAGAGCTTCTGACTGGAGTGCTGCTTCTCACCGCTATAAGTAGCCGATGTAGGTGGCGCTTTTGCGGTGAGAACACTGTCCCAAATACGGCTGACTTTGTATGCCCCCTCGTCTCGGTTCATCACCGGTGCTGTCTTCCTTATCCAGACCGCCTCCTTGGGACAGTGTTCTCACCGCAAAAGCGCCACCTACATCGGCTACTTATAGCGGTGAGAAGCAGCACTCCAGTCAGAAGCTCTGAAGAAGGTGTCTGACAGATACCGAAACGTCAGCAGGTAAGATTACCTGGTTGTTGTAAAAAAAACCTCTACATCCTATATTCTACCAACCTGATGAAATTATTTTCGGAGCTTAGCTTACTGTCTCCTGCGCTCCCATCGTTCACTTTCCCCTAATAATACGCTGAGCTTTGACAAGATTTCAACGAAACCAAAAGATAATTGATTTTTATATAAATCGCCCCCCTCCCCATATGGATTTCGCCATTCTGTTAATGTTACAGTTACATCATGTTTACTTTTATCAAATGCTGCACTGTGATCTTCTGTTGTCAACCCACTTTCAAAACATTGAAATTTGTGCGAAGCCACCTACATGCAAAATGGGAAAATTTACAGTTTCTAAGACCAAGGAGATTGCTAAGACACAAAATCAAGATTCTCATGCCGCTGTTTCATTTAATAGACATTCTTCATTGTTAACTGTAGTACACAGTCTTTACTGAAGCCAAGAAAATGCAAACAACCATGGCATTGTTTCCCCAATATATGAACACTAGGATTTTTCCCATTTTTCAAGTGAACAACTTCAGGCCCGGGCATCTGTATTTGCAATTCTGTATATGGCTGGTATATTTAACTGCCCCTTTACAGGCACACAGCACAACACTCGGAAACACTACTTTTAAAGACTGAAATAAGAACAAGAGTGCACATTTTCATTTGTCTTGATCAAACAATGTCCCCAAGTTGCTTTATATACACACATGCATGGAGCAAATCGCACAAATCTGCCAACTTTGTCTTTCTTCGCCGTCATTGGATTAAGCCTAATTACTACAAATTCATACACATGGCCATTTAGTCTGTACACTTCAAAAAGCTTCTATTATATATATGTATAAACAGCCCTATCAAAGAATGGCAGTCTCTGCCAAATGAATAACATCGGTAAGCTGACTCAGTTCTATTTAACTATGTACAGGATAATTTGTACAGCATTAGATTAGAGGCAAGACATGTGCTGTATTTGTTACTCTATATTTATTTTAGAATTTAGCTCTGCTTACCATATTCATATCTTAATATCAGTCAGTGAGCTTTTTGAAAAATCCATATACATGTAGTCAGAAAGCATCATATAGGTCTTGTGCTTTACTTCTTGTAAATTCTGGAATATATAACAACCAAATTACTATGTATTTGTACATTAAAGTTGGGAGACCAGTTGATAAGGCAGGAAGGGTGAAATATGACTTAACGATACTGAGATTAGATATGAATCTCCTGAAGATGTGCCCTACACGCGTTAGTTAGTAGATTTCCTGGGATTGGGAGCTGGGATCCCTCCTACACGTGTAGGGCACATCTTCAGGAGATGGCGTTCTAGGGTCACTTTCAGACGTTTTGTCTCGTCCCGAATACCCCCTGTGGCCCTTTGAATATTATTGAACTGGGCATGTGTGGTTTCAATCCCTTGCTCGCCAAAGAATCCTAGCCCGAATCCACGACGCTGCATCCAGGGTACTGCATGCACCTCTAGGAGGTGCATCTTGATTGGCACAGTGCCTTGGGGGAACGATGTACGATAGAAAGACATTAAGTCTTTTATGCTGCGGTCTGTAAAAAAGGAGTAATAACTTTGTTAATTCAAGTCTGTGTGATTTGGCTATATAGAATAATTTATTATTTCCTGAAATATCCTCTGTAACAATATCATTCGACAGATGGATGGATGGATGCATGGATGGATGGATGGTTGGTCATTTAACATATTATGTCCATTCAAAAATGAATTGTTGGATAAAAGTGACTTGTCGTTTAAAACTGGGGAAAATCTAAGATGTAATTACTTGTACTGTTGTACATGTACATGATGTACCAGCTTTTCAAATAGAGCATTCCTTACCTAGTGAAGAGATGTCCTCATCACTAACAGGTTTGGCGTGGGAGTACTTGGAGTGGCATTCAGCAAACAAGGTGAACAGTCTCTCGTACCTGTCCTGCAAAGCTCTGGCCCTTGTGAAGACAGCAAGGGGCATGTCCTGCTGTTCTACAAGTTGCTGTGCCTTGCTCGTTGCGATGGACGTTAACCTTTTGATAGGGGCTTCCTACAAGGAGCAGTAAGGTATGTTATCATGAGTGAAATGAGATAGCAGCTTGTTTTTGCTCTTTTTTACAAATATATGACATATAAAAGCCAATAGTTTATCATAAGCAAAACAATTTGCTAAGGTAAGAATGACAATTGATGATGTAAAACCTTAGTAGCCTGCCCCTACCTACACACTCAGTCATTGGGATTCCAAACAAGGCTTTAAGTACATGCGTATAGAAAAGTTATTGTTACCTTCAGCATAGTGTTAACGTGGTTTCCGACGAACGCCTGTGAGTGGTAAGACTGACGCCTTACATTGAATTCCTTTAGGACTGGGTCGAGCAGGCTGCCTAACGGCCCAGTGGACAGCTTCAGTTCACCCTTCTTTCTCACTTCTTCAGCCTTCGATGTCTGCAGCAGAAATTGCATTAAATTGATAGATTGTCTTAACTCTAGTATTGACAACCGATATAACCTCCCATTTGTGAGAGATGATATGCCTGAACAATATTATACATAGTAATATAATGTTTATATGATACGTCTAACACCTCTGTGCATACAGAAAAAGATTTCACATGCTATTAGGTAATTGATATAAGACAGTAATGTTATTTTGAGTTCATGATAACATTAACTCTGTTGTTTACATTGTTTCACCCTCCCCCCACCACTGTAGGTACAGTCAAAATGAACAGATTTAGATGCCATGTCAATACTTTATGACACAATGAGATTGTATTTTCCATCCGGTATAGTAATACCCCAATTATTGATTAATTAATTCATTGAATCTTACCAGTTCTTCCTTTTGCTTTTCCAGCTTTTGGTACTTAAGCTGTAAGGAAAGGACATGGAGCGTGTCGTCTTGACCCTGCAAGAAAGCCCAGCCCAACAGATTTTCCATCTCTAACATCTCCTCCCACACTTCATCCCTCTCTCTTTCCAGGTGGCTGGCCTCCTCCACAGACTCGATGTACTTGGCTAGGGTGTGAAGGTCTGGGTCGAGCAGGGTCTCTCCGCTGTCTACATCGGGGTCATCAAGGAAGGCTCTTGAGAGGTAGGTGCCCATCACGATATCCAGATCGCGCAAGTCGTGCTCCAACAGGCGGAAGAACTTATGGAAAAGGCCCAGGGAGATGTGCAGAGCAGGGATGCATACCTAAGATGAAAATAAGGAATAAGTGTCAGTTTAGCGTCTCCAGATGATAGAGCTGCATACCAGTGCTTGGAACTGGTACTGTAGATATTTTCAGTACAGGTATAAGCATCTGGAACATTGATCTGACCAGTGCTATGCTTGACTAAACTTAATCTCACATATATATTTTTCTTGATATTATGACTTTTCTACAACAAAGATGAAAATTTAGCACTTGCCAATGGCAAAAACATTGTCTGGGCACGGGCATTGTGTGATTGATTTGTATCATCGCGATATGTAGTTTTTCAGGTACGATCTCTAGGGAGACCTGTACCCCTAGCCTACTGGTATCAAAGTATGTTATGTTTATGCCCTACCAGATAACATTTAGGAGAAGCTACACTGTAACTTGTCAGTAAGTGTTAAACATTGAAACGTATAATGAGAAAACAATACCTGATCGATTGGGATGGCCAGCATGTGTGGGGCAATCACATTGCCATGCAGCTTAGCCTTCCTAATGTCACCTCCTTCTCTTTGGAATGACTCATAATCGGAAGTCATTGATGTGAGGGTGCGTTTATCTGGTGCCTGTACATCTTGATCTGCAGACTTCTGCATATCTACCCTGCGCACTTTGCACCACAGACATGGATGAGTGCCTGTATGGGACAAGTGAGGATAGGTAAAATAGGTTTTAGAACTACAATTTATGGAGACCATTCACAATTCTAGTAACAACAAGATGACTAGGTGTAATTTGGAATAAGATACATACACAAATTAAGAATGTCAAATGTAATACTGTAAATGCATCTAAGTTTGAACGGTTTTTATTTCGGTCTAAGACCAAAATGGAGTGTTTTCGGCGGCGCTATAGTTACATATTGCTACAGTATTGGACAACAATGTTCGTGGTGCTTTTAAGTTTGCAGTTAAACTGTTGCCGCAATAACCGCAAACATAAAACCACTGCGGACATTTCAGCATTTACAGTTAATACTTATAATTGCCATTTGCAGTAATTACTATTCAATACCACAGTGTTTTTTCTCATATTTTTCAAGAAGAAATATTTCAGGATAGAAATTGAATATACATTATGGTCACTCGTCTGTTTGATGCATGAATTAACAAATTTTTGCAATCTTATAATGTATACTGTGCAAAATTTTACCAGATACCAGATCTCTAAATATATTTTCACTTTCTGATTACTGATGTTTACAAAAATGTACTCTTACCGCACGCTCCAGATAGGCCATACCACACTGAGAGGATGGCGTAGTCTCCAGCGACAAAGATCCTCAACTTCTTGACACTGCCATCGGGGGAGCTGAAAATCAAGGTAGAAATCCTCAACTTTCATAGGACCTGGTATAACTATGTTATCATGTTGTTGTCCATGCAATATATCAACCTCAAGTTAAATGACTGTGTATCTCTGTTATATTGTATCTGACCCTTACCTCTTCCCTCATGACGTCAATGAAAAGCGGCCTGCATGCCGATTTGAGCTTATCAAGAGTAAACAAAGGTTCAAACAAATAATGAATATGAGACTTATGATGTCAAAACTTACGTCCATGCCGATCCAGCCAGCTCCCCTACTTCAAGGCAGAGATCCCTGGTGGCAGCAGCCAGGTTCTCTCTGCTGTCCTTGCCATTGAAGGCAAGGAAGACGGTTGTCCTAGAGTTGGGTTGGGGCTGGTTAAGGATTTGGTATCCCATTTTGAATAGGTTCCCTCCGTGATCCCCCAGTACCTTCAGCCAGATCTCGTTTTGATCAATCCTTCCCTCATACCATGTGAGATCCCTATCGACAACAGAATAGTCTGTGTTAGAAATAATTTGACAAAAAATTGCTAGATTTATTTCACTTGCTACCTTGAACATTGTGAGTTGGTTTTCTTAGTTGTCAATATGTCACAGATTCATGCTTCATGGATCAGGTGAGGACTTGCATATCTAGGTCTTCTTTTATGTTTATCATTCAATATTAGTCACTGGTACATGTATAGTAATGAAACTGTCATTAGATTTTAAAACTTGCTGTCATGATGATGTTCAACATGATACAACACAAATTGTGATCTATTTTATGATGTTTGAAGTTGGTTGTATAAGACAACCATAAGATATGTGCTAATTGATCTCCTTTACTCACCCTTCTCTGGCTATTCTCTCTATGCTGTCATGCACTGAGAGCGGCAGGTTGTTGACCTTGGCACAAGGCCTGAGCTCAACAACTTTATCGTCCCCCTTCCCCTTCACTACCAGGGGGATCACTTCAGCCTCCACCTGCTGCTTCTCCAGCATACCCGCAGCTACTCTCCTGGAGCTCCTCTCGCTCTCAGTAACAATTTGATATCCACTCAGCCATCTGCATAGCAAAAATGTACTCGGATGAATACCTATACATTTAGACACACAAGGTTGCTGCATATTGGGTACATAGGAGTGTAATAAATCCTATACCTGACAACATTGTTTGTAGCATCTCACATCCTAGAGTAGCACCCATAAATTTGTATTGGGTCTGCTGTGGGATGAGACAGCTGGGAAAATGTTATCCTTGAGTTGATCAGATCATAACTGTCAGGATGTGTGGGATTTTTCCAACTTAGTCTCTTGCAACAAAGCATATTTTTCATGTAGATGTTGTAATGCAGGTATGAAATGATATTTGAGACAAACCTTTTCAGATGCCTTGTCTGCCCCCAGGTCAGACCCAGATCTATGGTGGCTGACAGCAGATGACCAGATGGGATTCTTATGGTGTCCAGCTTGAGGTCTCGGAGGGTGGTCATCAGCTCATCCCTCGACACAGCCTGTAGGTCGTTCACCAGCTGTGCATGCTCTTCATTCCCACTGGCGGTGACACGTGCAACCCGCAGCTCACCTCTTCTCCTCCTGTTGGTAGTTGCACTGGCCTCCGTTGTTTTTTTTCTCGCCTTGGTGATTTTCACAAGGGTGATGGGCTGAAATTTGATAAATAGATGACATCATTGGTGTATATAATGGTTCACCCACCTGACTGTCCAAAAAAACAGCTTTATTTGTTGTATAATAAACGTGTGATTGTATCATTTGATTGTAACATGAATGTACATGTACATGCTGGAGTGTGCAATCAAAATTTCTTTTTGTTTTCATGCTTTGTCAAAATAGATCTACTGAAACCTTAATGTTTCTATTCCCTGCTATGTTCCTCTCAAAAAGTATATTCTATTTGCTTGTCCTACATGAATGATCATTAAGTACTAAGATTCATTAAGTCATTAATTTTCCTTGTTATGTTTTGTATTACATACCTGTCCTCCTGTCTTGCAAGTGATGGTATTCCCATCAGGTGAGGCAGCAAGCTGCCTCCTCACCAGGGGTAGAAGTAACTCACTCTCCCATGGCTGTATGCTGGGCCCAGCATCTGTGAGCCTCTGAAGCAGAAGCTTGACGGCCGCAGATGGGGAGGGAGTAGCCGAAGATGAGGAGGGGATAGCTGAAGATGAGGGGGGGATAGCTGAAGATGAGGAGGGGATAGCTGAAGATGAGGAGGGGATAGCAGAAGATGAGGAGGGGATAGCTGAAGATGAGGAGGGGATAGCTGAAGATGAGGGGGGGATAGCTGAAGATGAGGAGGGGATAGCTGAAGATGAGGGGTGGATAGCTGAAGATGGGGAGGGGATAGCTAAAGATGAGGAGGGGATAGCTGAAGATGGGGAGGGTGTAGCTAAAGATGAGGAGGGGATAGCTGAAGATGGGGAAGGGATAGCTGAAGATGGGGAGGGGATAGCTGAAGATGAGGAGGGGATAGCTGAAAATGAGGAGGGGATAGCAGAAGATGAGGAGGGGATAGCAGAAGATGAGGGGATAGCAGAAGACGAGGAGGGGATAGCAGAAGACGAGGAGGGGATAGCAGAAGATGAGGAGGGGATAGCAGAAGATGAGGAGGGGATAGCTGAAGATGAGGAGGGGATAGCTGAAGATGAGGAGAGGGTAGCTGAAGGTGAGGAGGGGAGAGTAGCAGCACACTCTGATGGCAGCTCCTGTGCCCCAGCAGGCACACAAGCCATCTCTGAAGACAAGTCTCTGACCTGGAAATAATAATAGTTATAGTCTTGTGAATGTGATATCACATGACACATCTGACACAGTACCAAAGGCAAGAATAATGTTTGGTAGTTCCAAAGAATGCAAGTAATGTAAGCCTTGTAAATCTCTATGTCTCATGGCATTTCCTGGCAGCTGTCATATGTGAATTGACTTTTATGCAGGATACTTTCATTATGTGTATCTTTATGCATGCCCTTAGTCTCGTTTATTAAACTGTAATTCTCTTTCTCTTCATTCTACAGTGATGTATTGACAAGTACTTTTCTGCCCTGTATTTTGTTGAGGACATTGTTTAACCTTTATGTATAATTATTAAAGAGCAACATTATAGAATAGATCAAAGACATGTAAAGACAGGTATTCTTTTAGTATTTACTATAATACAATAATATCAGTAAAACAACTTTGTAAAGCCAAAACAACTTTATTATTGGCTGTATTGGTTGTTTTGTTTTTAAATCTAAAAAAAGTTACAAGAAAGCAAACATGAGAACAAACATCAAATGATTCTTGTAAGAAAATTATTGAGGTTATCTGTCATTAATTGAAATTGCGGCCAGAGGAAATAAAAGCATCTGAATATCTACATGTGTTATCATCTGACAGACTGGTTTGTGTATGTGCTGTGTTGTCAAACATCACTTACCCTGCGTCTCTTCGTGGGGGGGGCGTACTCAGGGTGAGATGTAATACGTGCTGATTTGTCGGCAGTGCTGTTGCACGACGAACATATCTGGGCTGATGGTAACTCCCCGGCCCCCATAGCCTGGAAAACTGAAAGTAGCCGCTTGGGGCACCCTATCATGGTGGATGAATGGCTGCCCGTAGGTGGTATCGGGCAGCAGCACCGTGTTGCCGGGGCTCGCCGCCTGGCCTTATCATAGTGGACTCGGCACAGGCGGCTCCCGAGGGGAATCCCCAACTTCCTGCATGTTGGGGAGTCGACGTTGATGACCCTGCCGTGTTGGCAGCCGTCGGACCGGCGGGTTTTCCCCCGGAGGAAGCAAAGCCTCTCCATCCCCTACAGACACTTCCGGGTTTACGAATTTTGCCGCCCCGCGAAAAGCAGTAAGGAGAGTTGCAATGTCAATCGGAGAGGGCGCGGGGATTTCCCCTTACCAGTAACCAATAGTCTCATAAAAACATGTACTTTTACTACATTCCCATTGATAGATAGTAAAGGGATTCATTCTGACGCGAAGTTGTTGAGGTTATGTTTTATTCACCAATAATCATGTCAAACTGCAACCAAAACACGTAGCGTCGTCTGGGTCGCTAGGCACCTTTAACCCTTGACCGTATGACCTGCTTACAATCAGCTGAGTGATTGCTTACCCGATACTTCACATAATAAACATGTTTCAGCCAGTCCTTTGTGTATTGCACGTTTAAGACCTTTCCCTCGCTGCGTATGCCGCGCGGCTAGTGTAGAACAATGTTAATACGCCGAAGGTTAGCTTATTTACGTGTGGTGGTCAACGTTGCATTAAAATCCTGTGCGTTGCACGTGATTTTTGTTGAGACATAGGTATGTAGGAACTAGTACACCGGTTTTTATCCTTAAATATCGGAAATATTTCTTAAACGGGCCAAGTTAGGAAAGGATGACGTATTTCAGTAAAGATTCTTGTAAGAGGTTGGAATTTTCCATTGAACCTTATAGCAATAGTTTATACTTAATACACAGTTAACAGTATTTTATTTCGATCACTCACACCCAGGACTCTGCAACAAGTTAGTTTAAATGGTGAAATTAAGCTGACACAATATTGCAATTATGCTGTATATTTACTTTTGCCCGCTACAACCGGGCGCGCCGCAGGCTCAGAACGTAAGCACGTGTTCTATTGCGCCTGCGCGAACTTAGTGTTCGATTTCTAGCATTTCAGAACACCGGTGAGCAGTGCGGTGGCAGGTGTTCTTCGACTCATGTCGGAGAGGAGAAGGCTTGCCATGATGTGGAGCTTCTGCTTGCTACTCTTTCTTCCCGCTAACACAGCTATCATAACTGGGGTACGTACGACATTTAGTTTACTTGCTTATCTAGTAGGTTGAAATCCGTAAAGCGATAACACAGTTAAGAATAAGTAGCCATAGAATATAGAAAACAGGTAGATACTTTAATGTAGCTCTCGACCAAAGGTTTTGCCCATTCTGTCCATATGGAATTGAAGATGAGTTTCACTTCATTATGGAATGCACTTAATATGATGTTCTACGCGATGAGTTATCACCTCTCTCAAGTACTTCAGACCCTGAATGCCACGGATAGATTTGACTATGTATTTAGATGCAACAGCTCATACAGTGTTAGAATAGGCAAATATATAAAAGATTGTTTTCTCATTAGAAAAAATAATGATACTCAAAATTAGCCCAACTTGAATTATGTAAAACCTAAGATAGTCATTTTGTTGTAGTGAATAGTTTCATTCCATACCTATGTCTTGTTTAGTCACGCAATAGAGTTCTTCTTCTACTGTCATTTGCCACATTTTTTGAATGATTGACATGTTAGGGGAATAGAACCTTTTAAAGATATCAACCCGGGAACCAGACTGTACGGTTTGATCAACTCACACCGGGAAGGACCCTTACTATTTTCGATAGGTGCGATAGGGTCTTTAAAGTAATCGAGATCTGACTCTCTTAAACACCCCCGGCTTTACCGCCCATCATAGAGGGCGCCGTAACCGAAGCTTGGCACTCATTTTCCTCTGGGTCAAGTGAGGAAATATGTGCAATGTGTATTTCCCAAGGGCACAACATTTGGGCATGCCAGGGATTCAAACCCAAAACCTTCAGATTCTAAGTCAACACCCCTAACTACAAGACCACATTGTCTTTATTATGTTGGCGACATTTTAAAAAGGCATTTTCTATGATATTTTACAGCCTTTGCTTCACGGATAACAATAGCCACAAAGACTAGGATAATGGTTTGCCCTCAAGAAATGGGGTTTATCAATCGTTCTGCTCGGCTTCATTTGTTTGTTCAAGTAAATACATCCAGGGTTTGTGATGATGACATCTTCTTTTTTTTAAGGAGACCATACGTAAAGATAACCAAGGACCTGTAGATAAATTGCGAGCTTCCTAGTAAAGAAAACGAATGCTCTTCGTGTTTATGTCTTATTTCTGCCAGTAAACTATTTCTATATCTAAAAATTTAGTGTGTACTTTGATCATCTATTTCGTGCCGATCACAACATTAAGTGGTGTAGAGTGGCATGATATCCACTGAATCATCGTAAAATGTACAGACATGTATTTAAAGCTTACAGTAAGAAGATGACGAGCTATCTCTATCCATTGCAGAACGCTGGCCACAGCTTCATAGAGCAGTATATACCTTTTTGTTAAAAAATCTGTTCGTAAAATAGACGTTTGATACAATACACCAGCATTCAGCTATAGCAGTTGTTATGCTTCATTCTCCTGAATCAACTGCTATATCTGAATACCGGAGTATTGTATCAAACGTTTCTTTTACATGAACATATTTCTAAGCGAAAGGGTATACACTGTTGTTTGGAGCTGCAGCATATGTATTTTTACGGCTGGCAGTTTACGGTTTTACTAGTTATCTTTGTGTTTGCTGTACATATATTTGCCTGTTGCGTCTCTAAAACCCATTCAGCATATTCAAATGTTACTGTGTACATGTAGGTCTGTAAGGCCGATGTGGACTGCCGTTCACATGTTGGTTTTGGGACCTGCTGCGCTCCTTGGTTCGGCGGTTTCCCCGTGTCCGTCTGCAAGCCCCGCGGGAAACCGGGGGACCCCTGCTCCCTCCTGGAGGGCGTGATGGAGGACTTCAGCCCGGAGCCGAACGGGTCGTCCCGGGTGTTCTGGCTGTGTCCCTGCCAACGCGACCTCCGCTGTCTGCCGAGTAGCAACAACCAACTGCTCGGAAAGTGCGGATAAGAAACACATCGGCAACGCCAGCAGAAGCACACGAATTTAAGAACAGGACAATGCTGTATTTCATTGTTACCGAATCTTTTAACAGAAGGCAAGGCCTTTATAAGTTGTTAGTAATTATTCCTATGTCTATTCAGGGCTACGGCCTTCAGGCGATCCCATCCGCGGTCGGGCTGGTACCTCGGCCGATGATCTAATGCGGGATACGCGTGTTGTATTCTATGTATATTGTTCTAAGCATATGCCGATATGTCCTGTAGACTCAAATTGTTTTCTGCTGGTTTTCTCTTGTTGTGTATGACTTTAACTGATAAGATTCAGAATAGATCTTGATTGCATTTTTTATTCATACTTACAGAATCGCCAATAGCTGGTCCCATGATGCTAACAAAATCATATGTCTGAGTGCACGGATAGTCCGACAGTCGTTAAAGTGATTAAATATAGTAGCGAAACGTATTAATCATATCAATCGGTCAGTCACTACATGACAGAATGAGAGACATTTTCTGATATGAAATGGATTAATGTAAGCAATATATTTTCCACAGAACAAAAAGAAATACTGGTAGCTATCCAAAAGCACTTCAATAAAGAGTTAACGTTTCACAACGTGAATCGTTCTTATCCTTGCCATTTATACATGTATTTATACAATGTTACAGGAATGTGATTTAGCAGTATCATGTGGTTTGGTTATTTCTTTGCATGCCACGTACGTCAGCCAGTCTTGTACAAGCGCAATATATAACATCGGGCTGATAGGTTCGATCCACTCGCCGCATCTTTTAAGCCCCTCTCTCACTGGGACCCGCGGCACGCTGGCGGCGTCGCTGCGTCCTAAACCTGATTTGTGTTACCCTTGACTTCATAATGGGAATATCATTTAAAACTTACAGGTATGACCAAAAAGACAACAAAACACACAAAGCTTAAAAAAATTCGTTTTTGTCGATGAAATTGGTTGAGTGCTTTGTCGATTCGATTGGCCGCAGCGACGCCGCCAGCGTGCAGTGGAACCAGTTAGAGGGGGGCTTTATCATGTTGGGTTCTTTAACGAACTAGTGGTATAGCCCTCGCGAACACTAGATCTCAACCTTAACGTCCCTTCTGAAGTGCTATTAGCATTTCCAGGAGTTTAGATTGGTGCACATAATGAAACGTATGCCTTTGGGAACTTGCGGAGCTGAGTGAGTGAGAGAGTGAGTAGTTAGCTCTCTTAAGCTATTGACGTCATTGCTTACCCCCCCTCCTGCCAAATAGCTTTCATAGTTCCAATATTTACTCTCATCGCCAGATAGACACTTAAACATCACTCCAAAAGCAGAGGGTATTAATGAAATGTCAAGGAAATGCTGCTGAGACGAAAAATGACAAATTTCCTGTTGCCTAGACAACGTTTATATCAGCAATAACAGCGGCAAACCTATCAAGTTGGTCATTGTATTGTGCTGGTAGTCCTGCCGATGCCCTCAAGGAAATTACTTATAGGGAGTAGTATAGCTAATTCCCCTCGCAGAAGGATGATAACTAATATGTACAGAATGTGGAAGCCTAATGGATACTAGTTGTCTAAGCTCCAATGTGTGCTGATTATCTATCATCTCTGTCTTATTAGATTGTACGTACCGGTGTGTTTCACCTTAACCAGCTACGCTAAACAAACTAGCTACCCCCTCCCATCCGTATTTACGTCGCATGGATCTTAGACATCTTCGACGTACTAAAATAAGCAGCATGTGAGGCAAAACGTAGAAATCGGGGGAGGTTATGTTTTTTCAACAGCAAAGTAATGTCTATATAAAGCGTCCACACATACACGTGCATCATCTATATCCAAGGAAAAGTACACGATTCGGATGTAGAATTAAGGATAACAATGACAACATTTATGTATCAGGTTTGCATAAATATACAATGTATGAAGATCCAAAAACCAAATCAGTGCCAAAATGTGCTGTCAGTAACTCAAGTTCAAGTTCATTAGAACTGTTCAATCCGTTTCATTATATAATCTACAAACACGGATGAACTTCTTTCGGAGTTAGATATATATCTACTAGAGATATGTCTCATTCCATCCAAGTTCACCTGTGTCTGTAACTCTCCACGTAAGTGCACGACCAGTGTCAACTCATCGGGGCGTATCTAGAGTTGTAAAGTAACCCGGCTGCATTATGACGCAGGAACGAAGGACCACATAGTGATGCTCCAATAAGCAATGGAGAACGAACTTGTGACTTTTGATCTATGGAGCTCCGAGGACCACTTTAGTTGTCATCTAAGGGCGGGATTTTCCACAGATAGCTGATGAGGCCAATCCGTGAGCAGAATGTGAGAGTCGACCTAGACAATCGAGAATTAAGTGTAGATCTGTCGAGCACCGGGGCGATGGCCTAGTGGGTGGAGTGTTCGCCTTGCATACGGTAGGTCGTATATGATCGAACCCCGGCCGGGTCATACCAAAGACTGTTAAAATGTCACATACTGCTTTCTCTGCTTATTAGCACTCAGTATCTGGCAAAAAGTATAATGGTAGTTAAACACACACCACTATCAGTGGACTAGCCCCCTGCTGCACTGACTTGCACAAAGATGTGTGGCCCAAGGGCTGCCGAAACGGAGATGGGCGCCGCCCTATGCACTGTCTGGTGCGGGGAGGACTTCAACTTTTAACTGTCGAGCACACATGATGACAACTTTCTTCATTTTATAGTGGGGTCATGGCATTTGTCTACAGACGTCTGGGTAAGTTGTTGAGCACGCAAAAAATGACCTAGCGTTCGTGTCTGGATGGCGGTCTGTAAATGTTCCCAATTCATCTACACTCTTTCTCATAACCCTCTCTTTTAATATGGTGCCATTCAAAGAAGCGTCCTTACCCCGAGGCGGTAACCATAGCTCATTACATATTGCAGATTCAATTTTTTTTCATCAGATGCAACTTATTCCTATTGTACATATAACCTTACCTACTAAATCATGACGCAAAACAAGATGTGAACACAATCGTTCATTTTATTTCTGTTGCAACTAATCAACTACTTTCATAGCATCGTTCACTAATACGCAAGCAAGCATTTCAAGCGAAGAAGATAAGGAGAAGTCCGGTTGATCAATCCGTCTTTTTTTCGGAGAGTTTTCTTCAAGAACCAGAAGGACGAAGCATCTAGATACAGAAAACACACACAACAAATAGACATGGTATTAGGAAATTCAGTGACACTTCCTTAACGTTATCTTGAATACAGATTCTAGAGCTCTATTAACTTTGTGAATAAAAGAAATATTCGCAGTATGTATATATATACACGTAAGGTTAGACGATAGAAATACTAAATGCTGGTCTCGCTGAATTCAACATTAACACGACATCATTTGAAAATTCTGAAGATGACAGAATTGCTCAAATCAAAGAATTCAAACAGCTTTAAAGTTACATGATTCAGTTTGTTCTTAAATAACATTGTAAAAGTATGTACCATTTATTACACGTTTAATTGAAAAAAGTTTCAACAAGATAATTTTTCAAGTTCTACAAAACCAGTATAATTACAACCAGGCGCCGAGTAACGAATGCTAGTTAACCATTTTCTTAATCTCCAAGCAGATCTTTGGGGGCATGATCTTGGCGATTTTCAACTGCTACTTAGATATAACCACTGGGGCTAAGCTAGAAAAAAGTCACGACACCCCCCCCCCCAAAAAAAAACGCTCCGGGATTACGGACTAGTACTGGTAATTGGTTTACCGTTTGCTTGTTACTGTTTGCTTGGTTGTACTTATACCGATTATTTTGTATCTAAACAAGTACTTATTTGTTGACGTTCTTCAATTTACATTGTTACACATTGTACATACTCCTACAATGTTATTTCAGAACATATCTTAAGCCCCTGTCACACTTGTGCGTACTATATACAAGCCCGCATGGGTTACGTATAAACACGTTTTGGTTTAGGTTAAGTTTGCAGCCGAAGAAGTGATTTCTGTGGTCTAATAACCAGACTGCACAACGATGGTTCAAAGTAGAAAACAACTTCCTCCCCGCAAAATCAGGGCCCTAACTTTAAAGCCTCACCTTAGTCCTCGTCGCTAGAGGTGACAACACGGCGGGTGGTTCGGGTGACGGTGCGCCTCACCACGGTGGTACCGCCGGCTCCCTCATCCCCGTAAACGTGACGGGAGGTGTGAGTCGAGCTGCCGCCGCCGAGGGAGAGATGAGCTGAACCGCCGCCGCCGCCGCCGCCAAGGGAGACATGGGTCGAGTGGCCGCCGCTGAAGTGGGCAGAAGGTGCGGCGGAACGCACACCTGAGCCGACATGGCGTCTGGTGACGACGTGTGTCTCCGTGCGGGTGCGGATCTTGGACAGGGTGGCCTCCGCCGTCTCCATCCGCTCCACCGCGTCCTCCAGCTCGTGCTGGGCGTGCCGGTACTTGGACAGGCTCTGTCCCGCGCTGCTCTCCTGGAGATACAGAGATTTCATACACAAATAAAAGATTTGTGTCGTACATTCATGTCTCAAATGGCTACGTACAGGACGTGAATCGTATGACTTAACAAACATATAACAAACATGTGTACAAAAAAGTTTTGACAACAATACAATGTTTAAAAAAACTTTCAGGTAATTTTGAGCAACGCCGACTTCACTTGTCCTTAAGGTCACATTTTCTTAAGCGGTTGGCGATTTGAATCGAAGGAAGGCTGCAGAGACTTGTTTGTTGCGTTTTAACGAATTCTAGATATTTTCAAGGGGTGATATTTGTTTAATCTCTGCGTTGCAAACACACACACGCACATGCTTGGGAATACATCCACACCTTACTTTTGTTCACATTTTTTCAGCACTTACCGCCTCCTCCACCTGGCGTTTGTACATCTTGATCTTGCTCTGAAGCTTCTCGATCAAGTCCTGCAGGCGGATTTGGTTCTTCTTGTTCTCGTCGTCCTTTAATGTTAAGCATCAAAAATTAAACGTGTTGTCTATTGATAAATGTAATGTATTTGGTCAGTTTATTATCATACGCATACACTTTAACCAGAACAAAATATGTTCATATGATAACTAACAAATCTATGTCGCTTATTCAAGCAATATTTATATGTATATTGATGATATATCCGTATGGATAAAAACTGTAAGATGTTGTGATGATAAATATCAGCCACAAGTATGAAACTGATGAGAATAAAAGGGCTCTACTTCAAGAATAGTGTGTGACTAACATATTGTTTATCAAAGTGCCTGATGTTAACGTCCTAGTCGTAAGCATGAATGATATGAATATACATTAGTCCATGGGCCAGACCTCAAAATTTTACATATCACTACCACCTGAGGTGGCAAATTTTCCTTATTATTTGCAAAAAGAAGAGTGTCTGAGGAATATATTTTGACATGAAAGCTATCGCAGGGTGGTAGCTTTGACCCGGCTATCTGACCTTGACCTTTTGACCCCTACACGAACCAGGCCTTTTGATACAATTAAACAAAGGGGAGTGGTAATCAATAAAACATTAATATTTTCTAATGAAACTTAGTGGGCTGGTAAAAATAAACAAGGGATTACAGAAGTGTAAGTTCTATTTCAATATTTAAATCCTATGAAGAGTTATAAGTGTTTGAAATATATTTGTTTTTGGAAAATTTTGGGTAAAAAATACATGAGATGTTCCTTGTGAATATTTCTTGCTAGAATGTGCGCACCTGTGCAGCGAACTCCTTCAAAGATCGGTCGTTCTTCCGCAGAGCCTTGACGTCGTCCTGGTGCTGCTTCTGGAGGATTGACAGCTGCAGCTCAAGTTCGCGGATCTGCCAATGAAATAAGATATAGCGTAAACCTATTACAACGATAAAAATAAAATCAATACCAAACCCATTGAAAAAATATAACATAATACATAGGTACTTTTTCTCCTCTCACCATATGGTTCTGTGCTCTTATTCTAGTAGTAGTAGCACTTCATGAAATGTGCTGTTGATGATGATGATGATTACGGTAATGATGACGATGACGACGATCATGATGATGATGATGATGATGAAATGATGGCAACTTTGATCCTGATGATGGTGACGATGACGAAGGTGATGATGTTGTTGTTTATGCTGATAAAAAATTGATACACTTGATGACTGTGATGAAGATAGCGATTGTGACAATGATGATGGTTATGATGATGATGTTGTTGTTGTTGATGATGGTAATAATGATTAAGATGCTTGAACGGCAAAGAGTTCCTTACCCTTTCCTCCACCTTTGCCAAGGCCCGTTTCCCGCCCTTCAGGGCGGATTGCTCAGCCTCCTCAAGCTGCTGTTGCAGATCCTTGAAGGTCATCTCAAGGTTGTGCTTGACCTTCAACATGTGTTGGTTCTGGTCTTGTTCCGTGCGAAGTTCTTCGGCCATACGTCCAGCCTGCGGATTAGGGAAGTACATTACCATAAATGTGACACTTTTGTAGCCACCTGCTGGCACTATATCACAATATTAGAAGGGTATCAGATAGCCAGCTTTTTCCTTAGAGTTGTTTTCATGTAATAGCAATAAAAATCACTACGTTTTAGAAACAATTCATGAACCAGAAAAATCTTCGAAAATCACATGTGCTCGTTTATGATTATGCATTATGATTGCAAGAACAATTACAACTAAACCTTATATTGAGATGTTTTTCCTCAGGTCCATTTACTCAAATTATTTCCCCCATTGGCTTGTTGTTAACAAATACAACGGGATAAGAAGTGAATAACATACGTCGCTGATAGCTCTCTTGGACTTTTCCTCAGTCACACGAAGTTCATTGATGTATTCTTCCAGTTCAGCCCTGAGTGTGTCCACATCGCCCTCCAGCTTGCGCCGCTGGGTGACCAGTCCCGAGGTCTGAGTGGTCAGTTCGCTCACGCGGTCATGCGACTCGGACAGGCTCGCGTCTGCAAGCTGGTGGTGAAAATTTTTGTTCAGTTAACTTGGCGCAATCCTTGTACGAAATCATTGATAAATACTACGTAATATATTTGTTTTTTTTATTTGTAAGGATGAATATCATTTTCTATCATCCACATCTATATCCTTTTGTTTGTTACTCGTTAAAAACATTATACGTCAAACACGACCAAGGACTTTTGAGACCTTTTCTTTTAATGAATTCTGAATATCATTCATTGGATCATAAGGTGTATATACTGATACATGTAAAATGTTGCTGCCAAAGAATCTGTTTTTGACACCTTTCTTGCCCGATCGGCATCCTCCAGCTGCCTGCGGACTTCCTCCATCTCAGACTGGATGGTGCTACAGTACCGGTCCTTCATGCCCACCTGGTCACGCATGTCGGAGCGCATGCGTGCAGTTTCGTCCAGAGTCATCTACAAAGACCATAAATTATGATTTAATACCTGTAGAAGTACTAGTGCGTTATCATAAGTTTTGAAAAAAAAATGGCGCTTAGGGCGCGGTCACAATGAGGTCGTCAAACGATTGTGATATCGTAAGATGTGGACCAAACTAACCACCTGAAAAGCTCTAAGACTTCCTTTGTGCAACCCAAGCACGGATATTACAAAAATGCCCTCAATTTGCTGTAATACGACTCTCGTAAGACGAATGTGACCCTAACAAAATCATAATTTTGAAGATCTTAACCGGTTGGTAGAACACAAGCATAGGCTCAGAAAGAGAATTGTTGTGTTTCCGGTTACCCGACCCTAGCAAAAACCTGCCCACCGGCTTGCTGGGTAGATAGGAAGAATTTCGATCTGACATGTGATGAGTGATAAAAATGTTGTAGAATCGTGCAAATTGTACTTGTACAATGTTTATCTCAAAAGCTAAGATTTGTTGTTGGAAATACCAGTGTCCTCATGCATGCTTTTCAGTTTTGTAAAATTGTATTTGTTGCAGAATTTCTTTGAAAAAAAGAAAGAGAATTCTAGCTATAGCCTGGAAACCATACCCTCGATATCTCTACGGCTCCCCGATATCTCTACGGCGCTGGGATTGACACCCACCCGCCCAGACTGCTTAGCCCACTCGGGGTGTTGGTTTACGGCCACCCCAGCTTTTTCAGGAATGTAATCGAGAACACAACATTGATTTTCGAAGGCCTCACCTGAAGCTCCTGGAGCTGAGCGTGCAGTTTTGCCAGCAGCTTCTTGGCGTCGTTGTTGGCTCTGCTGGCTCCCTCCAGGTTGATCTCCAGCTCGCCCAGCTGGCCGCTCAGCACGTTGTTCTGACGCAGAGCCTCGGCCCTTCCCCTCGACTCCACGTCCACCTGCTCGTTCATCTGCTCGATCGTGCGGTGGTGCATTTTTCTGCAATCGTTTCGTTGGTGAAGGTTAGACATCCAGATAATAAGATATGCCAAAAATAGTTACTCAAGCAACTGGATATGAGATAATGTACAACCACGCCCTCAACAGGAAAGGAGGTCTATGCATTGAACTTTCAGGCACTTGGATTGGGGCAACGCGCTACCCCCGCTACCCCCCCCCCCCCCCCAAGACGAACAACATTAGCTCCCAAAATAACAGGAGCTAATTGATTCATTAGCATACAACCTTGTCTTTACTTGCTATTCTATTGAACCATCTGAAATTGTCTTCACTTCGTTAACATATCAATTCAGAGTTTTGGTATTAAAACTAGTTCTACCAGATCTTTCTTTAGTCACTAACGAAAGATAGCGGATGCTGTCTGAAACGTCTGTTTCAAATTTTATCCAGTTGCTTGAGTAATTATTTTTAAACGACAATCGTTGTTGATGAGGGTTAATGAAGGTTAGATATCCAGGTAACGCCCAACAAAACAGTTACTCAAGCAACTGGATATACTTTTGGCAACGAATAGTGCTCCCGACCATTTCATCGACTGTCACTGACGAGAAGTAGTAGATGTTACCCAAAAAGTCTCACCATTTCCAAAATCATATCCAGTTTCTTGATAACGGTTTGTTTTTATATGAAAAAAGATATCATATTTACTGCATCATGGGCTACATGCAGTGATATAGAAAAAAAGTAATTATCTCCATGAAAAATGGAGATAAAGTTTTGGGTGTGTCTGTCTGTCTGTTTGTTTGTGTCTCCGCACCATTCCAGTCAGCATAATTCAAGAGCCTCTTGATGGATTACAATGATATTTGGTATGTGGGCAGGTGTTGTGAAGCCGAAATTCAAGGTCGATTTTGGGCCCCCTGGTATGTGACCTTGGTACTGCAGCAGAACTTCAATTTTTATATCTTTTGACCTGGACGTGCTGTGGTCTTGATTTTTGGTGGCAGATAGCTTGTGATGTAATGAAGAAGTGGTGTAGGTTTGGGCCCCCTAGCAGCTTCCTCTGGAACTGCAGGGGCGTTATTGGGAAAATCTTCGTGGGAGAATAACTGAACAAAGCAACAACGGATTTCCATGATATTTAGTATGCAGGTAGCTTAGATAGAGATATACACAATGAAGTGTAATTATGCTAATTGGGACTTAATTTGCATAGCTAATGAGGAAAATATATATTTGCAGTGTTTTCCTTTATAAGACTCAAATACATGTCACGTATGTAGTTTATGGAAAGTGGATCATCAACAGATACCAATTATGCAAATAAATTCCTAATTTGCATAATTAATGCAAAACACCATATCTCATCTAAATTGGAAAATTATAGGACTGTCAATATGATACTTAGTATGCAGGTAGCTTAGACCGAGATATACATAATGAACTGCAAATTATGCTAATTGTAACTTAATTTGCATAGCTAATGAGAAAATCTATATTTGCAGTGTTTTCAATTATCAGACTCAAATACATGTAACATATGTAGTTTATGGAAAGTAGAGCATCAACAGATATCAATTATGCACATGAATTCCTAATTTGCATAATTAATGCAAAAACACCATAATTCATCTATTTGGAAAATTATAGGACTGTCAATATTGCAGCATGTGTAAGTTAGATAAAGGTGTTTATGGCCAAGCATATATTATGAAAATGTGTAAATCATTTGCATGAATAGAATTGTTAATGGAGATATGAGGTCGTGGAACTCTTGTTAATAAGAGAGTTGAAAAATTATGCCATATTCTATCTATGTCAACCAAGTCTTTTCCTTCTTTTTAAAACATCTAAAGACAACTTTTCCATTACAAAGTAATTTTTAGATGGCATGATGTACGTGAACATTTCGTCCTTCTGTCAAGGGAGTTCCTGTAGGCTACTGTATTGGTTTTCAACTTTTATTTCAGAATTTGTAGAACATAAAGCCTACAGATTATATTACATAAACAAAAAACCATGGTTTTGGCAAAAAGGTTTACAGCTGAAGCTGCTACCCAGCACTCACATGTACAGTAAGAAGATAGTATTTTTTCATGCGAGATATTGACGTTTGATATCAATAAGCAAATAAACAAGGCATGTTTAGTTTGGTAACAGTTGCCATATTTTTGCATAATCTAAAGTATGAAATAAACTAAATTCTGACTCACATGGTTGACTCGAACTCTTCTTCCTTCTCGGAAAGGCGACGGTCGATATCTGCCTTAAGTTGAGTCAGCTCAAGTTGGATTCGCACAACCTATGGAAGGACAAACCCAACATCAAGACATTTGATTTCAAACGGTTTACAAAACCTTTCATATTCATTGCAAAGGGTATCATAAAAGTCAGAAAGCCGTACGATTTTTAGCGGGTAGCAATTTTCATCAAATATATAGCACAACTTATCATCGACAAGCACTAGTATCTGCTAGTCTCTACCAGACTAACTACGCCGGCTATAGAGAGAATATTTGCCGGGGGACTTTGGCAAAGGGATGGTTACATTGCAGGCCGAGGGTTGTAATATTGGACCCTCTCTCCGTAGCCGACTCGCTTCATACAATTGACTCTATTTCGACAATTTCTAATATTTTCCTAGCGACCCACGGAGGCTGGTAGAGCTTAAGTATCTGCCACGGTCATAGGTTTTGCATAATATTCCATTTAGAAAGTTATTGGTGACAAAAAATCAAATTTATCTTTAGAAGTAGGTACTAAAACTGTTGTACCTTTCCTTGTTCGATCTCAAGAGCGCCCTCTGCCTCATCGAGTGCGCTCCGCAGGTCCTCCAGCTCAACCTCCAGGCGCCGCTTGGCCTTTTCCGTCTCGGAAACAGCTCTGCCGCTGCCCGACAGCTGGTCCTGGAGGTCCGAGCAATCCTCTGTGGATACAAGTATTTTGAATTGATTTGATTTATTTGACTGTAAAAAAAGTACAGCCAGGCTTACCCGATTAGCCGAAGGCTATTACAAAGGGTTAGCTCTGGGAACGGTATTCAAAGTTCAATACAAACTTTCGTAAAGCATGTCAAACACACATATAAAGGCGTAAACAAAACGCAAATCTAAAATACATTTTTTTTTAATTAACAAAACCAGCACAAAACTGAAGCGCATATGAAAAAAAATACACGAGACTAAGCTATATATAAAATCGTTAACAACGCCAAACCAAAACTTAGGTTCACATTACGTACTAGATTATTTAGATTATACAATATGTCATCTAATATTTGAGGTAGGTCAGTCATTATTTACAGAGTATTTGTTGTCGAGTAATGTATAAGCATAAAATACACATTTCATTGGTTTGATCGAAATATACTTGAATGTAAACGACTCGTGGTCTAGAGAGCACGGATCAATGTGATATCCTGACGAATGTAAGGTGTATTAATGGTAACTAATTTCTAACTAGAAATGCGCTATAGTGGATAAGAGTCACTTTAAGAAAAAGGAAAAAATAACGAATAATTTCAAATTTCTGTATTTGTGTACTCATGGTCTCCCTTGGAAATCAATAATTACAAATAAAGGAACTGCTAAACTTTTTGAAAGATTGATGAGTTGAAATGTAAATCAAAGCTCACGTACGGTGAAGAATCCTCGACTCCTTCCGCTGAATCTCGATTGCTTCACTGATCTCATCGATCATGGACCTGAGCTTGAGCATCTCGGCCTGGTGCGTGCGGCTCTCTATCTGAGACCTCTCAAGGGTGATGGTCAACTCGTCACTCTTCGTCTTCCACTCAATGATCTGCCTGTCAACCAAGGTCTGCTTCTTCTCCAGCTGGGAGGCCAGCGTGTGGGCCTTCTCCACCTCAACCTGGGGGAATGTATAACACAAGATAGTTCGAATCCGTGGGTAAATTCAGCGGGTTGGCAGGTAATGCACGGGGACGTGGGGAATACAGACTTTGTCAAACTCGCCACAGCGCCCCCTCGCGGCGATCAGTAGTGGCTACCATTAGACCCTGATGAAGGCAGTAGATTCACTGCCCAAACGTTTGTTGCGCTATGAGAACATGCACCACCATTCCCACCTCAAGTTTGCGAGAGACACATGCTAGTTTGTACCTAGTCAGCCCAGAGGAGTTACGTATGAGTCAGATTCTAGCCAGAGATAAATGTTAAGCCACAGGGACTGTTGAGTCACAGACGATCCTGTAGAGAAGATGTGAACAATGATTTAATCGTGGTCAGCAGTGACCGATGGAGCCCATTTAGTAGGTTCATTGGATCATTGTGCCATCCGAGATACACCCACTACATGCACTACTGTGTTGCCAAACGTCTCAGCTATGTCATTGTCCCAGATCTAGTAATGATGTATTGCCAAACAAATTTGATATAGCGGAAATATAGATTACATACATGGAAGTCCTCCACTTCAGCTGCCAGTCTCATACGAGTCTTGTCCAGACTCATACACCTCGCGTTGGCGGCGTCCAGAGCTTCCTCCGCCTCCGCCAGTCGCAGAGCCATCTTCCGCTTGATCTGGAAAAAGATATTCAACTTACGTCATTCTGGAACATTTACAATGTATTCGCATGTATTGCTTTAGGGAAAATCTACTTCCATTCAGGCACATGTACACCATTAACATTGTCATATTCGGCAACGAATGACCACAAAGAACACTGTCCTTTATTTGCATTACTATCAACATATTAATTCAGACTTCTTGGTTTAAAACCAGGTAGCTGCCTTTAATCACTGACAGAAGACAGTGGATGCTGTATGAACTGTCAAACTATTTCCACATGTTGTCCGGTTTCTTAAGCAAATGTGACCTTGCGAATATTAATACATTGATGTCTACCCTTCGACGTTGCCCTCTTTTCATTCTGCATGGCTTGATTTGGATTCTGTTTCAAGGCTTACTGCCTGGCACACTGTCGTGAAGCTATGTCTAACACGATACATGTTCTGTCAGGTAGCATTCGAATCGTTATCAATCTGAGTGTGAAAGAATAGATTTTCACATTGGACCCAGCAAAGTCTGTTGTTTTTCCTTATTGACTTGTTTATCCATTCGTCAAGATAACCTTTCTTTTTCGTCTGACTTTATTTACTTTAGTTGAATTGATATTATGATGTAATGAATGTATCGTAGTTGAGGTGAAACCCTAGATAAACCTTGAAGGTTACTGGTTTCCCCTGCATGTTTTTTTGTTGTTGTTTGTTTTCATTTACTGTTCATTTATTTTTATATACGTGCGAATAAACAATAACAAGGTAAGGGTAACGAGTACAAAACCCTGGCCCTCACCTCCTCGGATTCCTCCATCTTGCCGGACACTTCGCTCTCGTACTTGTTCTTCCACATGATCACCTCGGCGTTGAGCTTGGAGAGTTCCCTCTGCATGCCTGCCCGGCCCTCCTGCTCCTCCTCGATAGCCTCCTGGAACCGCGTCAACTCGGCCTGCACCGAGCGCAGCTGCGCCATGGTGTTGTTCTTAGCCTTGACCTCCTCGTCCAACGCACGTTTAGCCTCCTCAACCTGCAGGTAAACGTTAATGAAGGCATCTTTCACGTTTTTCTACATATCCATTACTGGACAGGTATGCATAACCACTAGTCTCCCCGTTAGTACTTATATTTACATATATATGATTAGTTACATACATATGATCAGAACGGTTGTACCTCACGACTGCTTCACTGTTACAAATGGATCTGGTACAAAGTATTTTTGCGGAAATTTAGTTTAGCTTCCTCCACCTACAAGAAAACGCTAGATGATGAAGCTTTTATGCTTATTGAAATAATTATGCGTGCCGCTAGCATAATCTGTTTGCTTGAGCACGGCACCACTGTTTATTACATACATCTTGTCTTTGTATATTGCGATTTAGAAAAATATACATACGGACACGCAACAAGACAAAGAAATACACAGGCCGACAAAAAGGTAACAAGCACTGTACCTGTGATTTGAGGATGGCCTCGTTACGCTTGAGAGTATTGTGCATAGATTCCGACTCCTCCAGTCGGCGGGTCAGCTCGGAGTTCTCCGCCGTCAGACGAGTCTTCATGGACTGAAGCTCCGAGATGATGTGAGAGTGCTCCTCGATCTTCACCGTCACGCTGATGAACGTCGACTCCAGGTGTTTATTGGCCTTCTCCAACTGAAACTGTAAACAACAAGGGACGAATGATCGGTTGAAATGGGCATATCTTTTGCATAACCATGTATCTACATATTGGACATGAATTTAAACGTATTGTACAATCTGTAGAGGTATAGTAAATTTACTTTATTTGTTAAGGTTTTCTCAATCGTTCCGACGGGGACAAACTACAACATACACTCGAAAAAGAGAAGGTGCATGCCCCGTGGTGCGATGGTCCAAATTTTACAGTCTTATTTGACCCGATACATGTCAGTAATTGTCGGTTTCTCGGCAGATGGACATACGTGGTCAGGTAGAAGAAGAAGAAGACAGACAAAGAGACATACAAAAAGCAATACCTCTATTTTCAAGAAGTACCTTTTGCTTAGACAACGCCTCAAACGTTATATTCAGGTCCTCGGCCTCTCGCCTCAGAGAGTCCCTGTCCTTTTCTGTCTTGCTCTTGCCCTTCGAGAGTTCGTCTATCTGGTCGGACATCTCTGCCAGCACGTCTGCATGCTTCTTTCTCAGGAGAGACACCTCAGCTTCCTGCGTTGCAAGGGTTTCGTCCAGGTCCCTTCGGATCTGACGGAGAGAGAATGATAAGGCCGATAACGTACATATTCCAAGATAAAACATGGTCGAAAGGTTTGAGAAGGGTGGTAGTAGAATCATTTTGACTATTAGCAAGGTGTTGGTAAAGTTCTTCTTACGTCGTTACGTCGACTTATCGCCATAGAATATATTTCATAGTAAGACATAGATCTTTGTCAATTCATATTAAAGGCTTGTCTATATCTGCTTGTGCGATTTGATGGTGTTATTCTATTTCTCTGTCCAGTCAAGAAATACAAACACTGTATAATACAGTGCTAAACTTTCTTGCAACACGATGAAGTATTCACTCAAGGACGGATCCTTGAATACCTTTATGTTGTAAGAAAGTTTAGCACTGTATTATGATTACTACAAACACAGATAAACTTCCATGATAAATACAAACACTGTTGTACTGAGGCCTAAGGCAAGAAAATGTCCATATTGATATTTTATGCTGCATGGTAGTGTGTGTGAATAGGACGTTCAATGGAGAAACCGTGCACGCAAAATAAAAGAACCCACCACACTTATATAAAAGAGTAGGGTGTCCTTCCCAGATGTGCAGTTTGTATTCTTCAGTACAAATCTTATTTGCCACACAATGTGGTGGTTTGAGTGGTATGCAAAAAAAAAACAAAAAAAAAAACATAGACACCTTAAGAAGGTCCTGTTCACGTCGCTTGTTCTTGTCAGCCTCGTTTTGGGACATCCCGGATGTCTCTTCCAGTTTGCCCTCGACGTCGTCCAGCTCGCGTTGCATGTCGGCCCGGGCCCGCTCAGCCTATGGGGAAGTTTGGAGAAGTGATAAAAAAGTATAGTGACCTTACCACAAACAAACGTTTATCAGGAATGCAAGTTCATCCGTCTTTTTGTTCCACTTGAATGACCTTAACAAGGCTGTAGTTTAGACAACAATACCTCGTAAATATTTTCTTATTGTATTGGGATGATATTTAGCTGTTAACAAGAACACAACGTGCGTTATCGTTCTTCTTTTAACATTGTGAAAATCAAGGTTTTGTTTACATCACCAAGAATTATTAATGTCTTAGAAATTAAATCAGAACGCTGCAGTATATTTTTACGTTATACTAAGAAACAATTCTAGAACCCTTTTACTTGTACGTGTGCCAATGGTGAAAGGGATTGACATACCAAGATGATGCAACTTAGCAACTATAAAAACTGCTTGCGGTGATGACATCTTCAAGAGTGCCACTACAATAGACTGTCTCAAAAGACTGTTGCAGTATGGATGTCTACTTTCTTTCTCTACATTTTCACCCTCACGAAACGGACGTATATGGCTACTACAGTTTAAGTAAGGATGGCGACTACGACTCTCCACACGTTCACTCTCTCACGAAACGGACGTGTATATGGCTACTACAGTTTAAGTAAGGATGGCGACTACGACTCTCCACACGTTCACACTCTCACGAAACGGACGTATATGGCTACTACAGTTTAAGTAAGGATGGCGACTACTACTCTCCACACGTTCACTCTCTCACGAAACGGACGTGTATATGGCTACTACAGTTTAAGTAAGGATGGCGACTACGACTCTCCACACGTTCACACTCTCACGAAACGGACGTACATGGCTACTACAGTTTAAGTAAGGATGGTGACTACTACCTTCCACACGTTCACTCTCTCACGAAACGGACGTGTATATGGCTACTACAGTTTAAGTAAGGATGGCGACTACTACTCTCCACACGTTCACACTCTCACGAAACGGACGTATATGGCTACTACAGTTTAAGTAAGGATGGCGACTACGACTCTCCACACGTTCACTCTCTCACGAAACGGACGTACATGGCTACTACAGTTTAAGTAAGGCTGGCGACTACGACTCTTCACACGTTCACTCTCTCACGAAACGGACGTATATGGCTACTACAGTTTAAGTAAGGATGGCGACTACGACTCTCCACACGTTCACACTCTCACGAAACGGACGTACATGGCTACTACAGTTAAAGTAAGGATGGCGACTACGACTCTTCACACGTTCACACTCTCACGAAACGGACGTGTATGGCTACTACAGTTACAAAGTAAGGATGGCGACTACTACTCTCCACACATTCACATTCTCACGAAACGGACGTGTATGGCTACCACAGTTAAAGTAAGGATGGCGACTACTACTCTCCACACATTCACAAACTCACGAAACGGACGTATATGGTTACCACATTTACAAAGTAAGGATGGTGACTACTACCTTCCACACGTTCACACTCTCACGAAACGGACGTACATGCCTACTACTGTTTAAATGATGATGGCACATAGCACGTTCTACACGTTTTAAGTACCTTGACTCGTGCAGATCTCTCCACCTCCATGTCATCCTGCAGCTCGCTGAGTATCCTCTGTCGAGAGGAAGTAGACTCAATTAAAGATCAATCAAAATACCGATTTCATTGAAAAAGGTCAATCGTATTGGAAAGTCAACTTGGACGAGTGGATTATACCTTACTGCAGTAATGTAAATTAATACCCATTTCTAGAGATGCTTGTGATGATTAGTGTTAAAAACGCACCACCTCAAATCGCATTTAAGTTAGGATGAGAATGAGACTACAGCTGTTCTATCCGTGAATAGTTTCATCAGCTGTCACCTTTTTCGGGGCAATTCTGACTGGTTCACATAGCAATGCAGCACAGGTGTTGCTGATCATACATATAGATGAGATGCATTCCCAAACGTAAAGTATTTACATATGTACAGGATGACATTACTATGCGGTCCTAAACGTACAGAAGTGTAACACATACACAACTATCGATCAAAAAACAAAGCAACTCTACAGCTGTTCTAGCTTGAATGTGTTGGCAGAAAGTATTCTGAAGCACAGTTGAACTGTAATTTCCAACGCAATTTACATTTGGCCAAATTTTCGACTGTCCATCACACAGACCTCAACAGTCCTAGAAGCGGCGGGCTACTCATTCGATGACCAAGACTGGAGTTGGACAGTCAAAAAAAAAACTGTTGAAAATAACCGTTTTTGTAAATAACCGTTCAACATTACCTCGGAACTACAACTGTCTGGCATAAATTTTCACCACGTAAGAAGGCGGTTTTGGATTATTGATTTTTCCTAGACACTAAATATTAGGTATTGTTGTATAAAGCCACCGAACTACTTACCTGCATTTCTTTGTACTTCTTAGCCAACACAACGTTCTGGCCAGATTCATCATCGGCGGCAGAGTGAGCTGCATTCAATTCGAATTCTTGCCTGTTGTAGAAAAGTGCAAATACAGCATGGTAGATTATTACAAAGAACGTTATGTTTTCTGTGCTATTTGTCTGTCTCTCTCTCTGTGTGTGTGTGTGTGTGTGTGTGTGTGTGTGCGTGCATTTAGGGCCCATTCATAATTGTGAATATATTCAAGTTCGTATAATATGAGTTGCTGTTGACATTTTGTATAAAGTAAAGTTTGCGGCCAAAAAAATATGTTTTTTTTTTTCAAAAACATGGCTGCACAACGGTGGGTTAAAGTTAAAAAAACTTCTTTCCCGCAAAGTTTACGTAAACTGAAAAATATTAATACGCCACTCATACGGACTCAAGTATACACACAAGTTTGGACGAGCCATTAACCCATATGGGCAAGAATATGCAAATAAAGACCTTTCGTTCATTATCCTCTCTTAGTTAGTTAAAATCCTCCCACACCATAAGGTGAATAAGGCGGTGCCCATCTCCGTTTCATAGCCCTGGGCCACACTGTGGTGCAATCACTGCAGCAGGGGGCTAGTCCACTGGCAGTGGAGTGTGTTAACTTCCATACTGTTTCATAAGTGCCATTTTTATAAAGTGTTTTGTATGACTCAATGAGCCTCTTGTCCAGAGGTGTCCTACCCGGGAGTTGAACTCGGGTCTTCTGGTTCCAAGTAATCAGAACCAGATGTGGTAAGTGACAGAAGCGCAGACCACTACACCACAGGGATACCCCCATTTTCCTCTCTAGTGCAGTGAAATACGGAAGAAACATTCCTACTTTTTGAATTTCTCCTCCAGCGTTATCTTGATGTCCTCCGTCTCCTGAATCTGGTCCAGAATCCTCTGCAGGTCGTTGGTCACGCGCAGTTTGACCTTTTCTACCTCCATGACGATGCGCCTTTCATGCGCCAGGTCATCCTCGAGCTGTGGAATACAGGAAAGTTTTCATCCCTAAATAATTTCATCAGTTTGGTTAATGACTGAATAGCAAAGTTCCTAATTTGGATCAGAACCACTATTTAACAAGTGCCGTCTCTCATCTTCAGGACAACTCGGACTGGTACACTTCTCATTGCAGCTAGCTAGGTGTAACTGCTATAAATGCTAACAATTACGTTTGGGACCGCATTGCTAGCAGTTGCACAAAGCTGTATTGACCAGTAAACAAGTCATATTTGCCCCGATGAAGATGAAACACACATATATGTAAACACACGCACACTCAAAATAAATACCTGCAAACACTCAATCCAAAGGCCCGTTCACACATTTGCATATATTCAATTCCGAATGAGTTGCGGCTCGACATATCTTTGGTTTAGGTAAAACTTGCGGCCAACGGCTGCACAACGATGGGTCAAAGCAGAAAACAACTTCTTCCCCGCAAAATTTATCTAAACTAACAAAATGATAATACGCACCTCATAGGTACTTGAATATTCGCATAAGTGTGAATGGGCCCGTACACACAGACACAGACACAGACAGACACACACACACACACACACACACACACACACACACACACACACACACACACACACACACACACACACTACACACACAGGCGTTATGTACAATCTGTACTAAGAAAATTGAGGATATGTGGGCCTACGTCATCCAGAGTCTGTTCGAGCCGGATCTTCAACTTGGACAGCTGCGACGCTTTCTCCTCTTCAGCGGCAAGGTCATCAAGTGTTTGCTACGGCAGACAAACGTGTAAACAAATCATTTTGAAAGCAACAAAAGAAACTGTATTTTCTCAGTAAGAAATGTTTTTAAAAGAGAGAATGTTTATCTTTTTAAGCTGATATCTATATGCTGCCTACATACAGTAGTCTCAAAGCAGATCTACCAGTAAGACAGTATCCAAAGGGCACAAACAGTTTCCGACTGGCCACCGACCCCTTGGATATTGTCTTGACATCGATATATCTGATTGGAGGTTATACGTACATGACTTATATCTTACGCCACACTATCTGAAAATATTCAGATATAAAGATTCTTGAATAGTTCCATAAGGTTGGTAAGTCACTGAATAAAAAAAGATTCTTTTTACACAACGTTTCGGTGAACATCTGTCACCTTTTTCTGTACGTTTGGGACTGCATAGTGATGCATATATATAATACACATATATACATATATAAATACTTTGCGTTTGGAAATGCATCTCATTAATATGTATTAGAAGCAACACCTGTGCTGCATTTCTATGTGAACCAGTCAGAATTGCATTGAAGAAGGTGACAGATGGTCACCGATACGTCGGTGGAATAAATCTCATGGTTGTGTAAAAAGAGTCTTTTTAATTCAGATATAAAGATTGTTTCCACTTACTGCGTTCAGCTCTTCCAGCCTCTTCTTCTCCTTCAGCAGATGTGCGATCTTGTCCTGGTTGTTAGCAACCACGTCCTCCTTCTCTCTCAGGGACTCTTCCTCGCCCTGCTTGCTCTTCTCGTGCTCGGAGAGTTTCTGTTCCAGGTCCTCGATCTTTTTCTGTTCAAAAAAGGAAAGACGAATGCGATTATCATTTTCACGGGTCTCCCTTTCCATTACAGACTGCGACCGCGCTGTGACCGCTGAGTGATCAAAGATTTGCTAGATCGAACAATGCATTTCATAAGGCCATGTTGATTTGATTATTTTGATGACATCCGCACGCGCATCAATTTTCGTCCGTTTCCAAAAAAAAAAGGTATTCGACCAAACTGTAAATCATACAAAGCAGCTGCAAAATAGCAAATTTATGCTGGGAACTGCAAGAAAAATATTTTGAGAAACGGAAAGTAATGTCGTAGTACGCCAAAGAAAAATTACAAAGTCAAAGAAGATGTGAAAGAAAAAATTCAGAATCTTTTTTTCGCTACACCATACTGCATGTTTAGTCATTTGTTCAACCTTCCTGCCCACATAGATTTCATCATGAAGGCAATTTTTTTTCTTTGTATCAATTTCTTTTTAATTCGCACGCTCGCATCAGTTTTGGGGTTCCCAGAGGATGTCATCCATATAATCAAATCAACATGGCCTAAATAGCAAACGATATTTCTACTTTCCGCTCGATTTGTTGTCATCTTGCTTCATATTCCAATTATAAAATCATGGGCAACACAAAAACAAATTAGGTTGCTGTACGGCCGCAAAACTATTTCCTGCCCACTCTTGAAACAGGAAAAAAGAACCCACCATGTCTTTCGAAAAAAGAGTAGGGGCGTGCCCCGGTATGAGTGGCTCAAAACATTCCGGCCTAAATGGGGTAGGGAATTTCCCGAGCAGCCTCCGTAACCCCTGCTGCTTCTAATGGGTCAGTGAAGTCATGCTTGTCTCGTGCATTAATGTTTCTGACCTAGGGCGAAGAGATGCTGCTACAGTAAGAATTAGTTCAGTGATTTGATGAGTGGCCCTTTACGGCCTTGCACTGAGCGAGTTCGTTTAAAAAAATACCTTCATTTTGTCGACTTCTGCCTGCGCCCTGTCCTTGCCGATCTGAAGGGTCTTGCTGCTCTCGCTGATGTCCTCCCAGTGTTCCTCCAGCTCCTTGTGTTCGCTCTGGAGTTCGTTAAACTCCTTACCCAGAATGCGAACCCTCTCCTCCGCCGCCTCCCGGACAACAGATCCTTCCTGTAGGGACGAAGATGGAGGGACACTCTTAATTTACTATTCTTAACCCGGCAAAAATCTTACCCTGGGAAAGTCGTAAAGGGAGTGCTCCTACTGTTAGCTGCCCAGCAGTTTGAGGCGTGAATTGGCCCTATTTTACATTCTTATCTGTTGTCTATGGATTTGACATGACTTGAAGAGTAATTTGTACATGGTAAACTGTCTCAGCCAGGCCTCCACTGATGTGCTGTGTACGGCTGCCAGACGCATACTGAATCCTATAGTTTACATTATCCTGTATTTATATAGTTTTACTTGGGTCTTTAACTCTGTGAAGGCGCCTCAGCACCAACGGGAGGTATTGTTTTTGGATGTGGATGTGTTCGCACTAACATCAGTAACATGATGGTGATGATGATACTCACACGTGCAACTCAAGATCCTGTGGATGGATTACAATGAACATTTGCATGGCGGTAGATATCAACGTATGGATGGTAATTAGTAATTTGTGGCCCTTTACCAGCTTTTATATATCATTAATCCAATTTCCTTTGACAGAAAGGAGTAATTCAAATAAATTTTTAGCATGTACGATCATTTCCATATCAAACAAAGATTGCACAAGACTACCAGAAGAGGTCTAGCAATCTCCATATCGCCGTCAAAGCATACATGAAAATTACAAGTGATCTGATTCATACAATACCATAGAATACAATACAATCAAAGTATATCATATACTGCAATATATATTCAAGAAAGTTACCGAAGAAAGCAGGTTCTGCATGTCTTCCTTTTCAGCAAGGATATCGTTGATCTGCTTCTCAAGGTCCTCCCTCTGCTTACGTTTTGTCGTCAGAGCTTTTGATGCATCCTGTTGACAAATGGTGAAAGATAGTTAATCTCTAAGCATCTTCCAGTAGTAAAATGGCCAAAAAAGTATCCATTGGCCAAGACAGTATTCAGTTAACCTGCAACGGAGAGCTTGAGAATTGTTGCGATGGTGCTTTTCTACATCTGATTTGAGCTCATGAATCAGAGCTTTTATTTACAACGGCAGTAATGCATGTAGAACGTAAAGAAATGAGCTGAGGTTTTGAGATTAAGAATTTAAAGAAAAATGAGCTTCATTGTCAAAGGAGGAAGGCACGGTAGCAAAGTAGGCTTGAGTTTTCCAAGATTCCAGTGCATCAACGTAAAATGAGTGTATGTGTCGTCATGTTGCCACCATCGAAGAAACTAAGATGGATGCCAAACAGTGGGAAACGTTCAAAGATGGGACCCAGAAAAATTTGGTTGAATTTTGTACTTGATTACAACGAAAGTGCTTCATGGGAAATAACAAGATGACATTTCAAGACCTGAAACGGATGGCCCGAGATCGTCAGAAATAGGGCATGATGCAGGTCACTCCAAGGTCTAAGGTCTCATCCATGTGCTACAAGTACTTCGCGTGTATACCCAAACAAGATTGGCAATGGAAAAATGACATTGCCATGGCGACGGTTGTTGTTGTGGGTGATGTGTTAATGTATTATGTCTGTGGTACTGTAAATTGCTGTACGTATCCGCCGGGATCCGAGGCCATTTCGTGCAGTGACAAGTTGAGTCATGTTTCCACTTAATAAGCACCAACTGAGTATAGGTTATGGGGTCACAAACCTGTTACTTGAGTAACCTTTGGCATAACTATCTTTCAACCAACACCTGCCTTCACGTTGATGACAGGAGTTTAATGAAAGCTCATCACAACATCGGCTTGGGGATGAATGAAAGCTAGTCACAATGAAAGCTAATCACAACAACTGCTTGGAGATAAATGAAAGCTAATCACAATGAAAGCTAATCACAACATCTGCTTGGAGATGAATGAAAGCTTATAACAACATCTGCTTGGAGATGGACGACATCTAACCACAGAACATCTGCTGAAAGCTGATCACACAATATCTGCATGGAGATGAATTAAATCTAGTCACACAACATCTGCTTGGAGACGGACGACATCAACTCGCATAACATCTGTTTGGAGTTTAATGAAAGCTGATCACACAACATCTGCTTGGAGATGAATGAAACCTAATCACACAACATCTGCTTGGAGATGAATGAAATCTAATCACACAATATCTGCTTGGAGATGAATGAAATGGAATTGAACAATATCTGCTTGGAGGTGAATAGATCGAAACACACATCTGCTTGGAGATAGATGAAATCTAATCTAATCACACAACATCTGCTTGAAAATGAATGAAACCATAAACAGTGATTGACAGCGTATAAAACACATTGAAAAGAACAAACGTTTTAAGTCAAACTTGTACGTAAACTTGTGAATAAAATATTTCAAACTGTCCAATGAACCCCAACTGTGGCCCAACATATACATCACATGTCCTTTATACACACCCATAATTAACAAGCACATGTGAATAACAACACTTTAAACAAAGGCCATAGCAGCGCAGATATCATATCCAGGCGCAACATTGCCCATCATGAAATGCAACGCATATTTCCTTGCCTGTGACATGCCAATGCCACATGCCACATACCAGCCACATGCCAATAGTTGACAACATTCCTCATTCCGATGGTCCCAAGAGACATTCTCTTCTTCCAACTGATACAGATCTCTACATCCACAATCCAAGGTATGCAAGGGAGTAACATTCTCATTCCGATGGACCCAAGAGACACTCCTGTCTCCAATTGATACACATCTCTATATCCGCATTCCAACGAATCCAGATGGTAACCATTTGATAATAATTCCTTCCTAGCAACCACATTGTAATAAACCATAGGAACCAAAATAACCAGATTTGACATTTCAACTGTACAGCCAAGTGAGGAACAGGGATTGTTGACAAAGAAAAGTTGAGTCAGGTTTCCACTTAAACAGTCTACACACAGGACCCACGAACTAGGAGTACATCGTAAATCAGGTACGGTAAGACTGGATATGTTTGCAAAGGTTTTATATTGCAGTAGATAGAAAATGTAGAGTAATCTGCATTTTTGTTTAAGTGTGTGGTTGATACAAGGAGGTGTATGCAGGAAGAAGAAATGTTGGTGGTTGTCTTAAGCTTACACTAAAGAGGTCATCACAAAAAAAGCAAACTTTAAGACCACAGCGAACATTTCTCCTTTCACAGTATACACACTATACCGGTCTTGGGAGCCAGCTTGCCAGGATGGTAGAATGGGAGTCGGTGGGTCTGTGTAAGCGAAGGACAATTGGACCAAAGGTACTGTGGACTTGTATATCTAACTAAACCAGGAGCTGATAACAGAAACAGGTCAACTCTGTTAAGCTCTTTTTCAATTAGCAGTTCTACATATTACGCACTAAATAGGCCATGGGGTTATGAACCTGTAACTACAACATGTAAATAACAAAGGCCAGAACAGGGCGGAAATCATGAGTAGAGTAGAGTAGGGTAGGGTCTTCAGTGACGTTCAGACTTTATGTCTAAAAGATTCTTTAACCTCACTCTCCTCGGCAGCGTTGAACCAGTGTCTTGTGTTCATTACCGGGCAAGCCTCTGTTCCGTGTATTGCAGTTATCTTTAAGGATAAATCCTACACATCTCTAAAGCCACATCCATTAGAACTACAGTTCACAACATAAAACTCATTAGTAATGACACACATACATGTGGACCAGTCCCTACTACCACACTCAAACAAATATTCAAAACTTACATAACACAAATACATATAAGCCCAGTGTATGTTGAAGGATTTGAGTACGCCCCGAGAGGGTGGACAACACTATTCCCAGTCTTCAGACTGAATTTTTGCCTGACAAGAAAAATAACATGCAATGAAAGCAGATAAAGGTACAGTAACATACAACGTTACCATTTTTGTAAGCACCTCTACCGAATGTTGATAAAACTATATCGGCACATTGTCATCAAATCAATAAACGCATATAGAATGTATTTAAACTTCTCAATATGGACTGGCTTTTACCTTGTCCTTCAATCCTTTGTATGGAGGTACCTCTGGAAGTGCTCCACATGACGAATAAGAACAATCCCAATTCAAGACGCAGTGCTCCACACAGATAAGTAAGAACGATCTCAATGCAAGTCTACTATAATCACATTAGGTGTATGGGCAGAAATACCTTTCTGTCCCAGGACACAAACATACCAACATTCCTGTTGGCTATAAATTCTTGTTAACACATACACTACCAAAAATGCTTTTTCTTATTTTTCTTGTTTTCTTGATTTTTCTTATTGAGAGAAAGATTTTCTTCCATAAAGAATTTCAAGAAAATCAAGAAACCTTACGCAAAACCTTTGAATGTTAGATCTTACATTAAGAGTTTTATTCTTGTTTTTCTTAGGTGAAGATAGGATTTCTAGTATGATTTTTTATCAGCAAGAATCTTCTAGAAATGCTAGTCAATCTTTCTTCCTTATTCTTCACACAATATTTGCTTCTTGTTTGGTCAAATGGAGTATTTTACAGAATCTACTCTTAAGATTTTTATTCTTGCCATACATGAATTTTTCTTTAGACTTTCATTTCACTAGGAAAAAATTCTTGACATTTCTTGTTTTCTTAATTTAGGAAGTCTGAGAAATATGATTCTTGCAATTCTTAGTAATATCTAAGAAGATGTAAGGATTTTCTTGACCAAATACAGTTATTTTCTTGACCAAATACAGTTAAGAAAAATGAGAAAATCAAGAAACTGTAAAACAAGTAATTCCCAAGTGTTTTTCTGTTCGAATTCCTTTTCCACAAAGTTAAAGAAAGATGATTCCTGCTTTTCTGTGTTATCTAAAGATGGAAAGTGAAATGAAAGTTCGAATTTGCATGATTTCCTTTATTTCCTTAACATTGTAAAGTTCAAGAAGATAATTATTGTTTTTCTTGTAATAAGAAAATAAATTATGCTAATTCAATACTCCCATCATCCTTTGCTGTAATGTTTGAATGTGGACCGTTGAGTTTGGGCTCCGGCTGCATTTGCTTGAACACTGCGCTTTAGATCTTACAATACTAGGGAAAGATGCGGCTAGTTTCATGAGGACACTTTTTGGTATCATGTGGGACTCACTACACAACGTAGATGACTTGTTTTAAGTTCCAAAATGCTTCCTGAGGCCAACGCCATCAACAGATATGCTCCAGGTATGTTATAGCCTGTCTTGCATGAAAATAACTTATTTCCCAAGCAGATACTCTAAGTTTTGTGTTTGTGGTTGCATGATACAGCCAACCAGTAATTGCAGAACATGTACGTTTAGTGCAGTTATACCTAAAAGGTACTAAAAAAGTTAAAGTATATCATTTTCAAGCAAATGCACAAGCCCCCCCTCCCCCTACATGTATACGGGGGAGGGGGGTGATATAAGAAATGACAGTCACTTTAAAGTCTTTGTGTGATTTTCTAGGCTTAGAAACCTTTGTTGTGTTTGTGGTTGCATGCCAACCAGTAATTGCAGAACATGTACGTTAAGTGCAGTAATACCTACAAGGTACTAAAAAGTATAAGTATAACATTTTCAAGCAAATGCACAAGCCCCCATCCCCATGCATGTATATGGGGGAGGGGGGCGATATAGGAAAATGACAGTCACTAAGTCTTTGTGTATTTTTCTAGGCTTAGAAACCTTTGTTGTGTTTGTGGTTGCATGCCAACCAGTAATTGCAGAACATGTACGTTAAGTGCAGTAATACGTATACCTACAAGGTACTAAAAAAGTATAAGTATAATATTTCAAGCAAATGCACAAGCCCCCATCCCCATGCATGTATAAGGGGGAGGGGGGCGATGTAGGAAAATGACAGTCATCGTCATCTGTTTTTGTGTGTTTTTCTAGACTTCAAAACCTGTTGGACCAAAGAAGATGCCCCCGTCTCATGTTTGGAAAATCTTTCAACAATAACAAGTCATTGATTATAAGAAGGACAGCTACAACACTGCAGAACTGACAATTTTAGAGGGACAATTAGTTATTTGTATGAGCACAGAGAAAATGTGCTTTTATCACAGCATCAAATGTGAAACATTTATCGAAACAATTGTATTGCAAACTGGTTAATCTTTGCAATCCTTGGTTAAGAATGGGCGTTAGAAAGAAAAATCCAAAACTGTGTATTAAACAATTAGATCAATAATAATAAATATGATTAGAACATGTTTACATTATATTATCATTGATTTATTAAATGGTATTCTTGATTCAAGACCCCCATCTTAGTTCAAGAAACTGTTTCTAGGTTTAAGGAATTTATTCTTGAGGATAGAAAGGTATTCCTACAACAAGAACCTCACTCTTAGTGCAACAAACTCATTCTAGGTGTAAGAAATTCATTCTTGAGGACAGAAAGGTATTCCTATTACAAGAACCTCACTCTCAGTGGAAGAAACTCATTCTAGGTGTAAGAAATTCATTCTTGAGGTCAGAAAGGTAATCCTATTTCAAGAACCTCGCTCTCAGTGGAAGAAACCCATTGTAGATGTAAGAAATTCATTCTTGAGGACAGAAAGGTATTCCTATTTCAAGAACCTCACTCTTAGTGCAAGAAACTCATTCTAGGTGTAAGAAATTCATTCTTGAGGTCAGAAAGGTATTCCTATTTCAAGAACCTCGCTCTCAGTGGAAGAAACTCATTCTAGATGTAAGAAATTCATTCTTGAGGACAGAAAGGTATTCCTATTTCAAGAACCTCACTCTTAGTGTTAGAAACTCATTCTAAGTGTAAGAAATTTATTCTTGAGGACAGAAGAAATAAGGAAATGTCAGTGAGGACGTAACAAATATAAACTTTTTCTTAGAATATTTTTCTCTGAATTTATTATATCTTAGATAAAAATTCTGTGCCATAGAAGAATCATAACAACAAGAAAATTTATTTCGAGGTTTCTAGTCGATATGTGTGAGAAAAAACAACTTGGTCAGAGAAAAATATTCTAAGAAAAAGTTTATATTTGTTACGTCCTCACTGACATTTCCTTATTCGTTCTTATTCTTGCACACAGAATAATTTTCTTTCTGGAAGATAATTTTTCTTCAACAAAGAAAAAACAAGAAAAAACAAGAATGTCTTTTTTTGTAGTGTACCTCCTTGCCAAATGCCTTTAAAATTCCAAGAATTCTCCAAAACTGCACACAATGCTACACCATTATAGGCGACATACCGCATACCCCTGGACAAATGCCTGTACAATATCTAGAATTCTTGCAATCTGCACACAATACTATATCACTTGGCTCACCCCTGAGGCGTCGCCAAAAATGAACGGCAGCAAGAACGTGTGTTTATATGAGTGGAAAATTATTTTCTAGTCAGCCCAAATGATATCAAGCGTCAAACTGATGATGAAAGATTGTTTGTAACTGAAGAAATTAGCAGGTAATGTTCGGCAGCCGCGCGCGAGGTTGGATCCGGACGTACTCACTCACTCACTCACTCTCTCCCATATCTTAGTACACAGCCCTGAATATAGAGTGATGCGGCCGTGCGCTATCAGCTGGAAAGTGACTTTGTGGGGTGTAGCTAAGTGCAGATTGTAATTGCCATGAACAGGAATTGAATTATTTCTGGTAGTTTGCAATTTCCCTGCACGATATAGGGTTTATGTGCTCAATGCAGAAAGAATGACATTGGTGCATTTCCTGTAGCTTCATTACTAACGCGCCCAGGTAAAACACGTATCAAAGCTTGTATACATATGGGGCGAAAAACTCATGAATGAGACCCTAAGGAGACCTCATCACAGAGTACAAGTAAGTAAAAAGTAACATGACCACACCTCCAGTTCCTTGGTCTTGACCTCCAGCATCTCTTCGGCCTTGGCTCCGGTGAGCTGAGGCTTGATGGCTCCGTACATCTTGTACCAGCCGTCATGCCGCAGCTTGAAGAACGACCGGATGTTGCGCTGGATGATGTCACAGGCTTGTCTGGAAAGAGGTTATATATTATTATCACATAGCCAGATGGCGTCGACCAATCAGAAGCCTCCATTGCCCATGTGTTATGACGCCATAACACACCCGTTCGACCGTTCCATCATGTAGCGGGGGTATCTTTTTATGAATCTTTGTCTTAACCTTGTTCAAAAAATCTTTATCGTCTTAAAATTCACAAAATCTTCTTGAAATATATATTATGGTTTTATTCGGTTGTTATAGCACATGACCAGGCGTTATGACACCATATACACATCGGAGCGGGTCATTAACCCTTAATCATCATCATCATCATCCCCATCATAGTCATCATCATTATGAAAATCAACATCAGCAGCATAATCAACATCATCAACATCAGTACTAAAATCATCAGAATCATGACATCGAAAACATCATTGTCATTATCTTCAACAACAACAACAACGTCATCGGCATCATCAACAACAACAACATCATCAGCAGCATCATCATCAGCAACATTATAATTCCTTTCACAGTCCTCGACCCATGGCTTAGATCCAAATCAGTACAACACGGCAACTCTTCTATGCAAGAAAACACAACCACGAACACGACAGAAAGTGTTTATAAAGAACCTATTCCGTACCTTCCTGCATACAGTTTCTCGAAGATCTGCCTCTGCTTTCTGCCTCGGATAACAGACTGTATCCCGGTTAAGTTAGCGTTGATTTTATCCTCTCGCAATTCCTCAAGCTTGGCCAAAGTACCAGCCTAGAAAAGAACAAAAACATCTGTATCTGTATAGCCGGTATAACCGCCCTTCTTCGGCGTAACACAACAGCTTCGCAGGTACACGGCGCAGCAACAGTTGTTTATCTGAAAATACCGTCACACCGGCCTGTCACACCTAAATTTTGCACATCTAGCTGCAGGTGTTCTTTAAAGCTATCCAGCAAAGATATCTCTGCTAAACTTGGTGGTAACGGATTTGACTCTACAATAGTTCTAGGAATACACAAACTTTTTAACACATCAATTCTAGTTTTGTAACTCCGGTACTTCAAGGCAGGAACACATCGGCATACTTCAATGGTAAAACATTCTGTCCAACTTTTGTAGCCTCGCTTAATTATTAACAACAACTAGAGTAAGCAGAACAGAAAAAATGCTGTTGAAACTACATCAAATGCCTCAGGGCTCATCATTACATATATAAGTCAGCAAAGCAAATAACTGATAGCTCAACAATGATATAGCACCCTATATATCGTAGCCCACCACTTAAAATGTATGAGCACCCATAGAGCAAAGATAACCAACTTTAATATTACCTTGAAGAAAACTTTGGTGAGACCGATGCCGTAAGACTTTTTCGGGAGACCCGTGGCCTCAAGAAGCAGCCTGGAGGCCTCTTTTCCTTCGATGAAGGTACCCTCCGCAAAGACAGATGCAGCAAGGATTCGGTATCTGTAACACAATGCGTGAATTTAAAAAGAGGCCATTTGGTAAAGATGACAGAGTATCCTAGTCTCGCGAGAACACGAGACTAGGACGAGACTTGTGTAGATCGTGTTCTCGCGAGACTAGGATACTCCGTGATCAAGATGTACAGTAGACATCGACAATTTGGAGTTGCGTATCTCGTTACCTTTTCAAGTCACTGGTTTAGGAATATTCTAGTAGCTTGTATCACACGTTACTGATGAATCTCTTCAACAAGGTCATTTCATAGAATCATGTCTTGAATGTATGATTTTAAATGATTCAATTACTAATCGAAAAAGTGCCCAGGTCAATCAAAAAAAGGACTTTTTTGTACTTGTACTTTTTAAAATTGATAAAGGCAAATTTGAAAAATTAAATCTTGAAAAACGCAAATGTACCTCTCAACCAAGTCAGAAAAGATCTGCTTGTTAGGAAAGCCCTTCTGGCAGATACGGATGCCCTCCAGCACACCGTTACACGTCAGCTGGTTGTACACCAACGGGCCGTCGATGATGCCGCCTGTTTTGACCTCGTTAGGGATGATGCAGCGGACAAAATGCGGGTAGGTCTCGTGTAAGGTGTGCATCAGGTGCTCCAGTTGTTCCTAATATGCAAAACGTCCAGTAGAGTATTGATTTAATTTACAATATCCGCTTTATTTATTGGTTTGGCTGCTTTGGACAAACAGCCAGGTCTGCTCAACTAGCCTGAGGCTATTTCAAAGGACTAGCCCTGCTGGCAAAGACAAGACATTACAATGGACAGCATAACGAGCTATAACAATATTCTAAATACATGTACATATTAAAAACTTTCGTATATAAATGATTAAAAGATGAATAACTTTTATGATGTCTATATCGGGAGGTCAGGATCAGTACGCCATAAACTACGTATATATGTATGGATTGCCTAAACAGTTCCAGGGTTTCCTTTTGAATATCCGCTTTACATTGTTCTTGTCACCAAACCATTGTTTCAGTCACATTTGTTGTACGATGTCGTTGTCGTAGGGTTTTTAGCAAGACTGTTACAGAACCAACTTTACTCTGACTTAATGACAACATTCATCGGCACAAGGCAGCTGAATCGTGTACGACACATCCAATACTGGCCTATGAATATCCACAATTTGCTAACGTCAACCTTCAGTACGATGTATCTGAAATGTCTTAGCTATTGAATTTCAATACTGTGATTACTGCCTACCCTGTGAACAGCAGACACGGTCATGAAGGAGCCTCCCTTCTTCTTCTTGCCACCCTTTTGCTCTGAAAGCAGAAACTCTCGTCAAAGTCTTTACATACAGATTATAAGAACAATATTATACTTTAAGAAAGTTTCGTATGGTATGCTACATCTATACATACAAAAAAAAGTAGAAGCAAATGTATCTACCCAAGTACAACTGTATATGGATAAATCAGCATGTTGATCATATGATACGATTAATACAACGTGCTGTATGGCAGATTTCAACAGTGACATATCCCCCGTGATGGTTTCCTTACCAGCCTGCTCCTCTGCAGTGAGATAGTCAGCCCAGATAGCACACAACAGTGCGTTCTTGGACGCCTTGAAGACCTTGACGGCCGTCTCGTTGACGGGGTCCTTGTTCTTCTCCAACCAGGATGTAACGTTGTACCCTACAGGCCCGGCGTAGTGACCCAGCTCGAAGTGAGCTTCGTACTTCTTCTTACTGGGCTTAGGCTTGCCGTATTTGGGATTCTTCCCCAGATGTTGGCCGTTCATTTTGTCCAGATAGGTCTTGTCACTGGCCTTGGGCATGACGCACTCTTCTTCCAGCATGGAGAGGATGCCCATTTTCTGAAGAAAATACAATGAATATTTTTATTTTTATTTTACTAGTATTCAAATTGCAGCAGGCAATACATGACAAACCAGGCAGCAGTAGCTGATATCGGGCGTCTAACACATAGCACATACAATAACAATGTTGAAAATTACGCAGATATACAAACATAAGTTCCTAACATACACAATGATAATACTAATAATAATGATAATAATAATAAAATGTCAAAGAGGTTCGAGAGGTCAGAGGTCTTGATTAACAGTAATAGAATAATTAAGATTTGAAGTAGTTTGGCATGGTAAGAATATCAAAAGAACAACAAAGAATATCCCTCATCTTGATTCGATACGTACATAAATGAGCATGATACGTGTGTCGGGTAGGCTTCGTTGTTGTGAAATAGGGGGACAGACTACTCGTATGCTTAGTGTGTAATGAGTTGAGTTTTTTTTTAAAAGCTGATAAAGCTAACATGAAGACCTACAACCTATCTACAACCAAAACTTGGTGCTGTTTTTGGTGCTTTGTCAGTTTGTGTAAAAGAAACTCTGATGTCCGAGATTGTAACGGCTCCTCCTAGAGAGCCAGCGGATGTTTCGTTGGCCGCTAGAAGCGATTCAATAAGGCTAGTTCTTGGCCAGTTCTATACCAAATCGGCTGATCACAGGTAGTTTGAGATCGTTTTTTTTTATAAATAGTGATCACTACGAAATTTGAACTAGCTCATGTCTTGTCTTCTAGAACAAGTAAATCATGAAGACTAAGAAAACCTTCTCGATAAGATCCAAGCAAGCCTGCAAGTCCATTCCGAAGTCGACGAACTCCCACTCGATCTGTTCCTGCTTGTACTCTTCCTGCTCTTGTACGAACATGTGGTGATTGAAGAACTGCTGCAGCTTCTCGTTGGTGTAGTTGATGCACAGCTGCTCGAAGCTGTTTAACTGCGGATAAAAGAAAAAAAATGTGTTTGTTGTCTTTCTTCAAAATGGGTAGTCATGATGCTTTTCTTCATCACATAGGCCAAGAATCAACCAATAGCAAAATATGTACTTAGATCATAGGTATCAAACAATACCTCTTTTAGTTTCTTTCATATTTCAAGCTTGCAAATGATCCAGACCTCCAGTAACTTAAGCCTCAAAGCTTGTATGTTGTCACCTTTTACAAATAGTAAAGGTAACAAAATCAACCCTTCACATTGCGTAATATTTAAAGTAATACACACTACATTTGAGCACATTTTACTCCTTAACAAGCTATCTAAATTATTTGCATCTAAATTGAAAAGTAATTTCGTTGCTAATTAAGACTACATTTCTAAAAGGACACTTGCATATATGTGTCACCTCAAAGATCTCGAAGCCAGCGATGTCCAACACGCCGATGAAGTACGCCCGTTCCTTGTCCGTCTCCAGGGTCTGGTTACACTTCTGGACAATGAACCTGTAAGTTACGGCATCATTAGCATCTCTTCATTGCTTCAGCAACATTATCAAAGTACAAACATAACCAGTTTTGGCTAATCTCACCCTCCTCTAGCAGTGCTGAATCCCTCTCGGCAAATGCTCGGGAAACCCTTCCAGCCCTGCTCTTTTGAAGAGGGTTTGGGTACTAGTGACGTCAATGCCAGTTCATGAAAAATTAAAGACATAGCCTTATTCCGCACAGACAGCCATTAGTTGCTCATTAATAACTAATGAGCAAGCCTTATATGGCACAAACAGCCGTTATTTTGATATGAACCCAAAGTAGCGATCTAACCATGAGTGGCTGTTAGCTTCCCAGCATCCTTTGCTGATTTCCACAAGACGAGCTTGTGGCAATCCTCTGATTGGCTGAAAGAGCAGGGCTGATCCCGTGACGGTTTGCCGAGCATTTGCAAATCGGGATTCAGCACTGCCAGAGGAGTGGCTAATCTTTGCAGTATTCATTTAGTGTATAGTAAGTTATCCTTTTTTTGGTGTGCTGATTCTTTTGCTATGAATTTGTAAGGACTCCCTCTGAAAACAGTTACTCGGTTAATCTTTACATGATTCGAAAGATTCATAAATAATCAGATGATTAAATCTGCTGGAAAGCATCAACGACCGGCTTTACCACACATCATATTTGTGTGTAGGATATTATATGAGTTGGATGGGTTAGATTGTTTTGTGTGCGTGAGTGCGTGCGTATCTGTGTGTGTGTGTGTGTGTGTGTGTGTGTGTGTGTGTATGTGTGTGTGTGTGAGTGTGTATCCGTGTGTGTTGTTAAAAGACCAAATGATTTCTAGTCTGTTCCACTAAGTCACGCCTGCCTTACCTGAAGACCCTATCGTAGACGGACTTTGAGAGAGCCCCCACGGCGTTCATGCACTGGTCTGCCGTCTGGCCCTTCGTGACGAACTCCGCTCCGACCTTCACTCGCGGCTTGCAGATGGCGTTACCAAACTCGTCACCGTCAATGCCAAAAAGACGCCCGACCTTCCCCATCTCTGTTGAAAATTTAAATATGTAAGATTATATTTGATATATATCAACATTATGTCATAAGGACAGCAATCAACAAAGAAAACTTCACTTTTCGAAAATCACATGATTAAATTTTTCGCAATCAAATTTCGTGATTTAGACTTTGCAACATTGGATTAGGATTTTGAATATGCTTAGGTCATATTAATTTTAATATGTACTTTATCCATGAATATTCTCATGCAAGCATAAATTCTAACATTTGGTCTCTGAGAGAACAATATTAATCACAGTATCTTAGATAAAACTAGAACCTACGGTAATATCTGCTTGGTAAAGATACTGTAAATGCAGAAATGTTCGCGGTGGTTTTATATTTGTGGTTTTCGCAGCAACCGTTTCGTCGCGAACTTGAAACAACCGCAAACATTTTTGTCCAATACTGTAGCAGTATGTGACTATAGCACTGCCGCAAAGACTTCATTTTTCCCTTAAGCCCCCGTCACAAATAAGAAAGTCGGCCGACGTGTTGGCGAGCTTTAAATGTATATCTTCTGACGTCCTGTCGATTACGTGGGCTTCGGGCGATTTTTAGAAATCAAAGTTGATCCAAATATTGGCCTTTTACCAGGTTAGTCGCGATCGATTCTGACTTCGTCCATGTCCATGGTAAAATCTCATGGGGAATTTTTAATTTTTAGTGTTCGACGGACGTACCAGAGATTTTTATTGGAAAATACGGTCGACGCTCTGGCGATTTTGAAATTCGGCGAGCTTCGGGCGATCTAATAATTCGGCCGACGCTCGCATGAATTGTGACGCCGGATTTAGCGCGAAATAAAATCCACGCGAACCAGTGTGTTACCTTCAATGCTCTCCAATTCTCCCTGCTCGCCTCTCTGTGCGAATCGGCTGTTGCCGAACCAGAGGATTCCGGCGCACATCTTGTAGATGTTCTCCTTCTCATCGGCGGCAAAGTTCAGGATGTCGAAGGCCTCATCGGTCAGGCGAAACTCCTCGCCGTCGTCCAGACCGGCCACATCGTAGACACCCTCCTTCACAAACCGGTAGAACGACGGCTCTTTCTTCAGCAGCATACGGTCTGTTTTCGTGGTTTCCGAAAAAAACGGTATCAGCACGAAAGTTCATCTGAATTGGTAAGTTCCATAATGAGAAGTAAAATATTCTGCCGCTCGAGGAATTTTTCTCAGCTAACTTTTCGACTGAATCTTTTGGCCTATGTCAGCTGTCTGACACAAGAGCTGTAGACACTTGATTTTTCCGCTCATGTTACGTCAGCACTAGGTCAAAGTTCGTCGAAAGTCGGTGAGTACAAGTCTTTGAGTTTCAGAATAGTTTTCCCCTTATAAAAACGGCATTGTTTAATGTCTAAATACGTATTTGACATTGAATTTGACATTGAAATTTGAGACTGATGAACAATCAACACATATCACTGTTGATAGCCTCCATTGCACTTTACATGTAAAAGCGCGGAAGTGGCATGTGTTAAATATCATATCAGCGCCCCCCCCCCCATGAACACTTGCTCTTCTAAAAGGCATGCAAAGGATCGAGGATAATCGTTGATTCTTTTTATGATAACATAAGTGAAAGAGAGCAAAACTCTTTTGTTACAGTTACTTATTACGTTTTAGTGTTTTTCATTTTCTACCGGTTTTGACATCAAGTTTGGTTCATCAAAATGCATATTCATGTCGAACTCGTGCGTTTAAGTCGTCATGCGTCACATCAGAATTAGATAGGCCCCATGTCCACTAGACGGCGATCACCAAAGTTCGATTTGCTTGTTCCTTGATCTTGTCATTGTAATACAATGCTCAATTTAAAAGTATAAAAAAGTTATTCTTTGGCTTTGAAATTCATACAACAAATTGTCGAACATTTGGTTGCTCGTCCGCCACTGTTCAGTCGCAGTCTCTAGTGGGAATGGGTGTTACTAAGTCGTCAAACAATTGTCATTCGTTATTAGCTTTGACATCAAGGTATTGTTATCAATATTGATATTCATGTCGGACTCGTGCGTTGGAGTCGTCATGCGTCACACGTCAAAATAAGTTACCAAGTCGTTAATCAACAAGTTGACTTCGTCAGTCGTTAGGCTTGACACAACAATATAATCTCCAATGAGTCAATTCATGTCATACGTCATAAGCACGTCGCCGGAACGTAATGCGTATACGGCGATTAGCCTGCCATTTGAACCTATTATAACTACCGAATCTCTCTTATTTTCTTTGGTCAACGTTGCATCGGAGTAACAGCCGTTGCATAAAATATGTCTTTGGACACAACTAAATGAACCTAATATACGAGATATTAAACTTAAATACGCGAATACGACCTTAAATGCAAGATCTTGCTTACGTTCCGGCGACGTGCTTACGTCATACGTTTTGGTTCATGCGTCACGTCCAAATAAGGAAGAGTCATTCCGCACGTTAGGAGCAGGCATGGCATCAGCCGACGTTTTGGTTGTCTTACCTACAGTACCAGGGATACCGTTCGACATGAGCTGAAAGAAAATATGGTAGCCTCGCTCCATTCCGGGAAGCTGTGCGATCACGCGAGATTTCTCGAGAAGATCTGAAACAATACGTCATGTCACGTCATGTTAACGGGTCGTCTCGTCATTGGTCCAAGCGAGATGACGCCACTTACCAGTAGTTCCTGGAATACCGTTCGAACTCAGCTGGAAAAAGATGTGGTAACCACGCTCCATTCCAGGAAGCTGCTTAATCACACGCGACTTTTCCAGTAAGTCTGAAACCAACAGTTTGGTTGACCCGGAATACAAAACAATACGCCACATATTCCGTGCCCATGCCTCATCTCAACAATCGAATGTAAAGAACTACCTTTTTTATGCAAACCTCATATCGTTAGCAAAATATATATTTGTGTCTTTGATATTTTTAGAATACTTATTCACATTTTAAGATTGACTCTACAGACTGAAGCCATGGCACAGAATAATTGGTTCTAATTTCTGAAGAATCGAAGCAGCAATTGATTTTCTCATACCTTGAAGCGGTGCGCAGTTGTGGCAATAGAACAAACGAAGCTTCACCAAAAAGCAATTTACCCCATTACAACATGTATGGCATTCTTAAACATACAAATAAAAGTGCATTAAAAATTCTGCAGTGACAAGGCTTAGATTTAACAAATACTACTTAAAGCCCATTGGTGCAGCACTAGATGTGACATTATCATAAGCAACTTGATAGTTTGTTATCTTTACCATTATATATTTTTGAAAGTACATTAGCTACTGCTAAAAGGTACTCACAAGTCTCGATGTCGCCTCCGGCCAGAATACCCTTCGGGTCGAAATGGATTCGGATGAATTTTCCCTGAAAGATGGAAAAAAACATTCAACATCAGACCGATGGAAACACGCAATAAGAAGAAGGATGCTGAAAATAATTTTACGGCGAGTATTGCGATGACTTCGGGTGTTAAAAAAAAGTTCGGCGACATTCGTAGGGCTAAACGCGGTCGCTATGATATTAGGCTTATATTAACTCGTCCTTGATCGATCAGCTAAAGATGTATGCATGAAACATAACTCACAGCCACCCCTACTATTCTCGATAAGTGTGTTGGGTTCTTTTACGTGCAGAGGTTTGACGCTTGAGGCTAATGCCCGAAGCTCCCTTATACACGGGGCGCCGGTTTTACGTCACCATCCGCTTGCGCCACGGGTACATCTTCCTTAAGTCTTTTTTACCAAAGTGTCTCAATGATGACTTACGAAACGGGAGGAGTTGTTGTTCCTGACGGTCTTGGCGTTACCGAAAGCCTCCAGTACAGGGTTGGTCTGCACGATCTGGTCCTCAAGGGTGACCTAACATAAACAGGTAGATACATTTATCTTACAATTATCATTATAGTACTAACTCTATTCACCAGATAGGACAACTATAGATTTTACCACTTTTTGCAGCATAAAAATAAGTTACTTTCAGTACATTTAAAGTTGATTTTGACATTTGTATTTTTAGGCATATACATATGTATCAACGACTTGACGGACAATTGAGAGTTGAGATATGTATATGGAAAAAAGATTACGTTAAAGTCTTGACATTTATTGCTGGGTGGAATACTTAGATGAAATACAGTTTATATATGAGAAGATGTGTGACCCAGGGCTATGAAACGGGGATGGGCACCGCCCTATACACCTTATGGTGTGGGAGGATTTTAACTAACTAACTAATGCCTTGTAACCTTTAGTCTCTGGTTTTAGAGAAATAAACCATTCTGCTGCTACATGTCAAATATCGATGGATATTTATTGAAGTTGGCATTTTCGTCTCCTTTCCAACAATGAAATCTCCGTTTATATCATTTTAGATATTTTGCGATGTACCTTCTTTGCAGAAGGATCCGGTTCCCCAGTTGTCTGGCTGGCACCTACAGTCGCGAAGTAGGCGATGACCTTCTTGGTGTTCTCAGTCTTCCCGGCACCGGACTCACCACTGCACGGCACATGTGTCAAAATTATCATTGTCTTGAAAGCAAATCCCTATCTCACCCGCGGCACGTTGGCGACATCGCTGAGACTGAGTGATTTATATAACAGGGTTCAACGAATTCCATCGATAAAAATTTAATCTCTTTCGCTTTGTGTGTTTTGTTTTTGTTGTCATTTTAGTCATACTTCCTATCATAAATTCTAGCGTAACACATATCCGATTTAAGATGCATAGATCTATAGAAGCCGCCAACGTGCCGCGGATCCAGTGTGATGAGCTTTACATAACAAGTTAGACCATGTTGATTCGATCATTTTAATGCCATTCTCTGATACTAGATTGCGAATGGAAATAAGGCTCGGCAAGACAATGTTGTCTTCATTTATAAAATCTGAGTGGTCAGGAAGACTGAACAAACGACAAAACACATTTATGGTACTCCGAACAACGGATTGTTAATTTGAGATATTTCACATCTTCCTTTTCTTCTTTGACTTTGGAATTGACTTTGGCATTCTACGACATCAGTTTCCGTTTTCCGATATTTTCTTGCAATTTACGGCATATATTTGCCCATTTTGTAGCTGCTTTGCATGGTTTTCAGTGACTTCAAACACATTTTTCAAAAATGTACGCGGATGTCATCAACATAATCAACATGGCCTTATTCACATTTCGTTCCTTAAGTACGATATATATCAAGAGACTCTATACCAAAAGCCGATCTGAATTTGTTTTTAGATGCAACAACTCTAACAATGCAAGAATAGGCAAATCCATAAAAGATAGGATATAACTTTGAACTTATGTACTCACGTGATCAACATGGACTGGCACACCCTCTCTGTGAAGCAAACAAGAAATATGCATTGTTTTCAGTGAATTCGATATTTGGTAGGATATATTATAGATCAGGGTATGTTATTACCAGGTAAAAATGCTATTGTTGTGTGATAATGTGGCGACTGTTTTCTCATGAAAAAGATGGCCGTCGCATCGCAATGTAGTGCCTGAGATTTCAAACCTCCAAGCAGGCATACATGGCTATACCATGGGCACATCTGATACCAACCAGGCAACTTCGGCAACGGCCTTCGATTGGTTCTCCTCGTGGAGCCGTTAGTTTTTTGTTGTTGCTTGCACTATGCATGATTGGAACTTTTTGGGGAAAAAGATTAGATTTTAGTTTGAGCGAGCTAAACAAATTCATCATGGCCCGTACTTAGCTTGTAAGAGCATAAAGTTCATTGTGCAAGAAAGGTCTTTCAGTTCTTCTGTATTTATATTATTTATTATATCTATTATACTTATTATATTTATTATATTTATATAGCCATTTGCTTTGACATTTTTCCAGTGCGTTCAGATCTCCTTGCAGATTTTGGGGGCATCATGTGTGAACAGTTCTATGTATAACAGTCATCGGCAAACGACCTCACATTTGAATGACGCTGATCTGTCAAATCGTTTATGTACAAAAGGAAGAGTAGTGGCCCTAGTACAGTTCCTTGTGGAACTCCCGACGCTACTCTCACTGCGGCCTTATTCATTCAATCTAAAATGTTTACGCACCGCTCCTCATGTTCATGTAGGCGCCGTCGGCCACCGAGAAGAGATGCGGCGGGACCTCCTGCTTGCGCTTGCCGCGGTAGATCTTCACCACGTTCTCTCCGTAGATGGGCAGGCGCATGAACGGGTTGATCACCACACAGAACAGCCCAGAGTAGGTCTGGACGGGGCAAAAAGTGTAGGACAAGATATTACAATGTTTGTAACATGTTTAGTACTACCGAGGTACACCTCCTTTCGAATGCCAAATCGTGTCTTCCTAAAATGAAGTGGTGAATTAAAAATGAATGAATGAATGAAGACCTTCATTGTACTTTTGGCCCTAGGGGCTAGACACAGGTCGTCTAACACAAACCTAACTAACACATAAGTTGCATATACAGTGAAATATATACAGTACATAGTTAAAACACACGTGGTGGAGGAAAGTGATAAGCCAAGCTCATCAGATATTGTCAATTTCTCCTCGCTTCTTTGTACATGTGTAGATGTAGACGCAACAAAAATATAAATTTGTCCGTTGCGTTTAAATATTCAAAGTATCGGAATTTTTCATTTATATTGAATAACCTTTTTTTATTTATCGTAAAGGCTACAATCTAAAATGAAGTGCCGCTCATCTTCTATTTGATCTAACTTACAATATTGAGCGACAGTTTGCTATCAATAACAAAATGATAACTTTCGGTGATAAATTAATTAGTGATTGTGGGTGGTTAAACCCCACTTCCGTTGGAATTTTTATCATGACGTACGTAGATCAGGGTGTTGACGTAGCGCGTGCGCAGATTGTTGATGACGGCTGCCTCGTTCAGGAAGGTCATGTTCACCATGTCCTCTGCGCATGCGAACTTGGGCGGGTTCATGTCCTGGACCTGACCGGCTTTCACAGTGATGGTCTGTGATAAAAAGTAGAAAATTCAGGAGTTAAACATCCATTTTCGGCGAAAACATTCAACAACAAATTCGTTTGAAAATGACGTCATCTGTTTTGTACCTATCATAATTCTGGAGAATTCTACATGTGGATTGATTTAGCTTTCTTACGGTCAAAAAATTAAAAACATCGGACTTTATAGTTTGAAAATGACGTCATGTCATGTGTATCTTTTATCATTCTGGAGAATTTTACATGTAGGTTTAGTTTTCTTTTTTGTTCAACATCCATTTTCGATCGAAATCTTAACAACATCGGCAATTATCGTTTGAAAGTTCTAGAATTTCAGATTGAGTTTTCAACCACTATGAAGTATAAAACATAGCCCAGCCCCTATGATAAAAAGATACAGTATAAAACATACTATAATTATGAAATATATAGTTTTACATTTTGTGTGTTTTGATTTTCTTTCTGTCCTACGTTTACGCTGTACCAGATATTCTAAATAAGAAAATATGGGTTACACAAACCCAATGTAGGTCGCAGTGAGAGCGCAGCGTGATCGCCGTCTAGTACAATGGGGACCTTAAATCCCCCCTCTCACTGGACCCGCGACACATTGGCGACCTCGCTGCGACCGAGTAATTTGACGGAGAGCTCAACGAATCATCGATAAAAAAAAACGAATCTTTTTACGCTTTTTTGTGTTTTCTTGTCTTTTGAGTAATACTTGTACATTTTGCATGGTATCTCAATTGTAAAGTCAAAGGTAACACAGATACAGAATACGGAGCGAGGTCGCCAGCTTGTCGCGGGTCCAGTAAGGGCCCTGTCACACTTGTGCGTATATTCAAGTGCGTATGAGGTGCGCATGAAAATGTTTGGGGTTAATGTAAAGTTTGCAAGGAAGAAGTTGTTTTCTACTTTGACCCACCGTTGAGCAGCCTAGTTATCGAACCAAAGAAATGACTTCTTCGGCTGCAAACTTAACCTTAACCAAAACATGTTAATACGCAACTCATGCGGGCTTGCATATACGCACAAGCGTGACAGGGCCTTTATAACGTATAACATATATATATACAAGAATACATCAAAGAAAGAGAACAGTCACTGACATTGCCCGTCCGGGTGGTGACCGTGACCTGGTCACCTTTCTTGGCCTTGATCTCGGCTTCGATGTACACTTCTTGTGCATCGGGAACCCAGCAGTTCTTCTTGGCGTCGTAAGGAGCCGACCGCAGCTTCTTCATGTCCTCGGGGTCTCCGTAAAGGAAACGCTCCGAGGGCTGATCCTATAAGGGAAGTGTTATAATGGTATTGATGATAGGTTGATTGCATATTCTTGGCTTAGAGCTAATTGCACGTAACACGAAAGGGACAGCAAACAACGTAGTACATACAGCTGTATAGCATGTATCTACTCTAGTTTGAATTCTAACGTTTAGGAGATTGATTTCTTTTTCTGAGACAGTGGAAAACTAAGGATCACACTTTTTCTGTAATGTGTGGGTTCTGCGATATGTTAAGAGGAGAGTAGTTTTCTTTTTGTCTGTAAACGCGGTAAAATAATAGGATAGAATTTGGTCGCATCTTTTTCTTTCGTGATGGTAGAAGGACAATATGAAATAAAATGTGTTTCGTCCGACAACGTGCATACATGTGATATGTCGATTAACGATAAGCCTTTGGGTAATAGGATACACCAGGTAACATCTACTCATCACCATACAACCGGTAGTAGATATCTAGAAACCATATAATCTCTCCAGTTGTCAGAATAACTTTTTTTGTGTGTGGAAGAGTTATATAGTATTTTTTGTTCGTTCATTTCTTAAAGTTTGTCATGAAGTAATACAAGGCTGGGAATCAAACCTCATGTATCGTTTACATTTTATTATCTGATCATTTCACCGGAGTATATTTCGTTCTTTTTTTTTCTTTTAAGCTTTGTTGATAACTGCAACATTAGCTTGTCTGCATGGCGCTCCACTATGTATTGTCTTGTTGCAATTTTTTTATAAAGGAATAAAGCATCAAACGACGTTCAAAAGAATTATGCGTGGAAAAAGTCGGTGTGTATATATACTTCTTTCATTTTGTCGGAATCGTTCACTATATTTGATAATTCAAAAACTGCAATGCTAACAATGAAATCTTTGACGTCACTGAAAACGTTGGCAACCGCGGAATTCATGTGATCACAAGAGTGCTAAGTTTGCCATCTTGATATCCAGTGGGTCAAAAGAATCTCAGCAGCAAATGACCAAATTTGATGCGTGGAACTAGCACTGTTATCAAAATAACTCATGGTGCCTTAGGGAAGGCCTTAAGAATGTAACCTTATATCCCATTGGAGGAGCGGATATCTCTCTTAGATACTAGTAGCTGCTTCCACCTTATAAGGAAGCGAGGCTACGCTACTGTACAAGAATTCACGACAGCCGTCCCTAAACTTGGGAGACGAAAATACGGGCGCTAATGTTGTTGTTAAGTTTGGTATACATAATTCACGTATTCGAAAGGAAACGTAGTGCAATGTCCTCTAGGTTGTGGCCAAGTATAATGTTTCTTTTACATCACTGTCTCAAATATTAGTAATCAAATATTTGCGATGATGAAATTTTAGCTGTTGACTAGTGACCTTTAAATCAGCTTAAATTAAGTTACAGTTAACAAATCAAAATTTACAGTATATGTGGCCGATAGCCCCATGCGCGTTAAGCTGATAAGCGCTAAATTATGTCAACTCCTGAACGTGTAATGGCATTCAAAATATGATAACTTTCTTACAGCCAACTCAGTAATCTAACATTATATTTCATATCCAACGGTTGAATGGATCAGACAAAGACATTTCTGGGTTATAACATGTTATCCATTCTCACTTCCAACAACCCCACCGGTTGATAAATGGTTTGTCCCGTAAATGAGGAATGTCTTACCATCATGGAGGGTCCGTAGGCTGGCATCTTGACTTTGGGGGGAGGCTTCACCCACACAGACTGATTGCAGTAAGGACAAACAACGTTGTTATGTCTTATTTCCAACAGCCGTGAATAACAAATTTGAAGGCAATCTGGTTAAGCTGATTATTTGGACAAAATATCTCTTCAGGGATTAGTAAAACCCCTTGGTTAACATCTAAAACATAATGCATTTGCTACATTTAGGAAAAACCAAAAGTAAATTTGATCTATTTCTTCTTGTATTTTTCTAATTTAGACACTTTAGTCCATTCGCGATCGACATCGTCAATGCATTGTTTTAATTCCATGTCATATTTTTTGCCACTATTGCAGAATACCATATTTCTGATGACTGAATATCTACATATATATGGTGTGAAGGATGATATAATACAAGCACAAGATAGAAACAGCACCGTGTCGCTAAGTATCTATTATGTATTTACAAGATATGCCGACAGAGTTTTTCCCTTTCAAAGCCTATACAAATTTAACTTATAATTATATTTATACTTCATACACCAGTTTCTTAAGAAGGCAGCGAGCATATACATTGTAAGATATTCACTATCAAGATCTGACAAAGACTAGTCCATGAAAGAACAAACTAAAGCAGTGTGTATTTTACAAAAATGAAAAAGGGGAAAATCAGAAACAAGTGCACCCACTACTCACCAGAAGAAGAAGACAGGCTGTGTGTGTAGAATGGCGTTTCCGCTCGTTTTATAGTGTAGAATGTGGTCAGCCCCTCGGGTGTAAGGATATGTACTATTATTAGTGTAATCTTAACCTGCGATCAAATCGTATATGGTATTACTTATAGACACGCATGTCGAGTAGCTATCAAATGATCTGGTGAGGTAGTCTAAAATGAGTTCAAGTTTTTGTAACTGTCCCTCTGATTTTACTACTAGTAGGGTAAGCGTTCTTCGGGTTAACTTTGAGCTGATACTTACACCTAAAAACGCAAAATTGCGCGTTCGAAATTTAAACAAAAACACCACCTTTAAACTATTCTTTTCTTACTTATACAACCAGCTGTAAATATTTAGCAATATTTTTAGATGTGTAATCTTAAAACAAACTGAACTTATACTAAAAAAAAAATTGCGAAATTGCACGTTCGAAAATTAAACAAAAAGACCACCTTTAAACTATATCTTTCTCAGGTATACAACAAATTATAAATATTTAGCAATATTTTTAGATGTGTCTGCCTATGTTTATGTGTTTGTCAATATGGACCAAGAGCCTGAAATAAACAATAAACACAATGCCCTTGCTCTCACATATTCACCGTCACCCCTCCGCCTAGTTTTAAATGAAACCCATTTCGGTTAGTACAGTACCTAAGTGTACGCAGATAAATATATATATATATATGTCTTTTTCACATTGAGTTGGGTACTAAAAGTCCCCAAACACAACATTCGTCATTTGAAAGTCAAGGGCATGATGATAGTAAGTTGCGAATCATAAGAATATGCTGTTGTCTTTACCCCCCCCCCCCCCCCCTATCATTCCACTATGGCGGCGACCGCGCTAGTATTTGACAGGGCGCTCAACGAATATTATAGATTTTTAAAAAAGAATATATTTTACGCAATGAGCGTTTTGTTGTGTCTTCAGTCATACGCTTGCATTTCTCATGATATCCTAACCACGAAGTGAAGGCTTACATAAATACAATTAAGGTCGCAGCAAAGTCGCAGCGCGATCGCCGTCTATTCCACTATACTGTAAATGCATTTATTTTCGCGTGGTTTTTGTTTCGCGGTAGGGAAAAAAATGGAGTGTTTGCGGTGGTTTAAAGTTCGCGTTCGAAACAATAGTAGCGCTACAGTCATAGGAGGGCAAAAAGTTCCGCGGTAGTTTTAAGCTCGCGCTGAAAGTTCACCGCGAAAACCGCAAACACAAAACCACCGCGAACATTTCTACATTAAAAGTATGTGCTGAAGTATGAAGAAGTTACCTGATAGGCAGGACCTCCTTCCCCCTGACTGATAATGAATGATCCCCAGAGTTTCGTTAGAGTTTCGCCGCTAAGCCTTTCCTAATTCCTTATCTCACTGCGGTGTTTATCTCATGACCAAATGGGGTCAGCAGACGGCAGCAGGCTGAGGTCTATTATTGTACAGACCTGCATCAGCTACCCTAGAGTCTCAAGCGGTTAGTGGGGGGTAGGCATGGTAGAGGGCCTGCATTGAAGCCGTTGACGGATCCTAATGATATTAACTTGGTAGATATGGGTCAGGAAAATGAAGGTCAAGTTCGATACGGGGCCCGCTAGCGCCTGTAGGAAAGTTCGATACTGGGCCCGCTAGCGTCTGTAGAAAAGTTCGATACTGGGCCCGCTAGCGTCTGTAGGAAAGTTCGATACTGGGCCCGCTAGCGTCTGTAGGAAAGTTCGATACTGGGCCCGCTAGCGTCTGTAGGAAAGTTCGATACTGGACCCGCTAGCGTCTGTAGGAAAGTTCAATAATGGGCCCGGGGCTAGCGTCTGTAGGAAAGTTCAATACTGGGCCCGGTGCTAGCGTCTGTAGGAAAGTTCGATACTGGGCCCGCTAGCGTTTGTAGGAAAGTTCGATACTGGACCCGCTAGCGTCTGTAGAAAAGTTCGATACTGGACCCGCTAGCGTCTGTAGGAAAGTTCGATACTGGGCCCGCTAGCGTCTGTAGGAAAGTTCGATACTGGACCCGGTAGTGTCAGTGTAGGAAAGTTCGATACTGGACCCGCTAGCGTCTATAGGAAAGTTAAATACTGGACCCGCTAGTGTCAGTGTAGGAAAGTTAGATACTGGGCCCGCAAGCGTCTGTAGGAAAGTTCGATACTGGACCCGCTAGCGTCTGTAGGAAAGTTCGATACTGGGCCCGCTAGCGTCTGTAGGAAAGTTCGATACTGGACCCGCTAGCGTCTGTAGGAAAGTTAAATACTGGACCCGCTAGTGTCAGTGTAGGAAAGTTAGATACTGGGCCCGCAAGCGTCTGTAGGAAAGTTCGATACTGGGCCCGCTAGCGTCAGTGTAGGAAAGTTCGATACTGGGCCCGCTAGCGTCTGTAGGAAAGTTCGATACTGGACCCGCTAGCGTCTGTAGGAAAGTTAAATACTGGACCCGCTAGTGTCAGTGTAGGAAAGTTAGATACTGGGCCCGCAAGCGTCTGTAGGAAAGTTCGATACCAGACCCGCTTGCGTCTGTAGGAAAGTTCGATACTGGGCCCGGTGCTAGCGTCTGTAGGAAAGTTCGATACTGGACCCGCTAGCGTCAGTGTAGGAAAGTTCGATACTGGGCCCGCTAGCGTCTGTAGGAAAGTTCGATACTGGGCCCGCTAGCGTCTGTAGGAAAGTTCGATACTGGGCCCGCTAGCGTTTGTAGGAAAGTTCGATACTGGACCCGCTAGCGTCTGTAGGAAAGTTCGATACTGGACCCGCTAGCGTCTGTAGGAAAGTTCGATACTGGGCCCGCTAGCGTCTGTACACGCCGGTTTCAGAACGCGATTTTCGAACATTTAGTTTCCAGGGAACGAGACGAAATTTTGTGGAACGAGAGCGGCGTTGCTAAGGGCAACGTCAAGATGGCCTTCTAGCGGCACCTCGGAAAATGTGTGTTGCATCGCAAATAAAGCTCATTTCTTGCAATACGCTTTATCTGAGTTGCCTGCTTTTGATCGCCGCATCTTAGTAGAAGCTTGTTTAACATACTTAAACTATGTTTTTACATATTTCCTGCAGTTTTCATAAGTCTTGGTGATATCAAATCATGTGCTTATTTTCATCCAGCGCGGTGAATTACGTAATTGATATGAACATGACCATCCAAGAAATTGTTTATTTGTATTGTTCTGCAAGTTTAGCCGTTAATTTACATAGACTTTTTGAATGAATAGTATGCTACTTTACAGTTTTATGGCGGTCTGTTGTGTGTGACACTTTTTTTAAGCACGGAAAACCGCGCTGGCCGTGGGGGCGTTACGGAAGGGTAGAACCCCTGTAAGAACGCCATGTCGCAGGCAGCGGTGGCTGGCCCACGTAGTTAATAGTAGATTTACGGAACTTTTAAAGACTTTGCGGACTGTCAGTTCAAAGTTACTGTATAAGGCTGCCAAGACTTTGCATATGGCCTCCTAAAACTTAAGATTTAAATATTTCTAGTGACCAATCAAATACGCATCCGTTGACTATGGTGGAACAATCTTCTGACCACTTTGGTCAGGAGTAAAGTGACTAAAACACAGGACAAATGGACATTGAACTGTTGTATAGATATGATTTGTCTTTATCATTGTGTTAATTCAATATAGACAAAAATAACAAGACGAAAGGACACTGAATACAATAACGAGTTTTATTTGCAAGTTCTTATGCCTGAGGGCTAATTGCAACATGAAACAATACAAAGAAAACATTGCAAGTTAACAATGGTGACAAGTGGTACTTCATATTTCACATTGCTGTCACCTCTATGACAAGTGCAGAAATCATTCAATTGATACAGAAAAATATTATATCATAATAGATATATCATCAAGTTGGAATGCTAAGAGATTTCAAAGTACTTCTGTCAAAAAGATAACTCATTTCACACTTGAATACAAGAACATCTATTTCAACAACATTTCATTATAAGACATGTATCCAAATAGGCATTTTTTTAATGTGTACATTTTGGAGCAAACCGTATTGTACAATGGTAATGAAGGTAAGAAAGTCAATAACAGGATGTTACGTCAAAAACAGCAAGTTATTGAGCAGTACTTGAATGTAGTACAACAATAGGGGACAGCAGGTGCAGCTTGCACATGAACTTTAGCTGGTACCGCTAGCTGATCTGTAAGAGTGGCTGAAGACTGTGCCAAATTCCAAATCAGATCAGAATTCATGATGGTCACCTGTGGATGGCCCAGGTTGACCTAAACATGACATAGGGGCAGACAAGGGAAATAAAGAGATGAAATTTACCTTCAGCTCCTATAACCAATGGACCAATTAAATAAAAAAAAAAGGTATGAATAAAGTTTTACAAAAACACATGACAGTTGTATTTTGACTCTGTGAGACACACAGACCAGCTTGAATTAGTTATAAGACAGCCATCGAATGAAATCAACATAGTCTAAACATTATCCCAGACCCCTTTTTACTGATTACCACAAAACAGTTGTGAAAAATCTATGAACACATATGAACAGGTCTGCTCTGATACAAAGAACTTAGATATCAACTGTGGTCTGTAACACTCACATATGCTGTACTGTACATATTCTTTGTTATATGTGAAAAAACAGTCTGAACCGGTGGTTGATACTTCAGGGAATGGCACTTATTCTATTATTAATTTTGTCACAAAACTATCAACATCAATGAGTAACTTGTTAACAAATACCAAGGATATATATATATACTTACTTACCCTCCTAAGATGGCTGAAACAGTATGGGATCAACTTGGAGTCAGAGAGGACCTCTCAGGAAATCACTGAAAACTGGGACAACAGCTGCTTTCTCCTTTAAAAAAACAAAGAAAAAAGCTAAATGATAGTAGAAATATTAAACAGACATTAGTTGTCAATTTTTCTATTATAATCTTGTTCAAATAAATGTTGCATGTGTAAGTAAAAGCAAGAATACTTTTCCTGAATGGAATGAGTATTCCCTGACTTTAGCTTATCAGTACTTTCTATAGAGTGAGCTTGGTAATTCAAACAAATGTGGTACTCTTGTAGTATTCAAATTTCCAAATGAAAGTAGCATAGCCCTGTTTAGATATATTCATGTTTGTTGACATAAAACAAAAAAGTGAGATACTAATGTAACGTTAATGTTACCTACCCCATTTCCATCTAAAACTATAACAGTATAACAAAAAAATAAAAAAAATACACCTGAGTATAATAAAACACTAAAAAAAACTAGATTTTTTGGTCCATCATTTTGTATGTATTGTTAGTGTTACACATGTATATGTTGTTTAGATTCTACAAGAAATACAGTGATGCATCCTGTGCTGTAACAATCCTAGTGATATGACAATATTCACTATTAGGGAACATATGAAATTCACACAACCATACTGCATGGTAAATACAGGTCCCTGAAATACATTTGTTGTTCAACCAAGAACTCTCTGGCATACCAGACATGCCAGTGATAGGGTATACTACTACATTTCAACTCAAAATCAAAATTAATGCAACCTCTTTCCAAACTTCATTTTCAACTTCACCTGTTTCTGTCACATCTGTGATTCCACCTGCACAAACCAGTATTGTCTATGCCAATCTGTCACCTCAGGGATAAGTTGTTGCAGCATGTGATCTTAAAACTAGAATGTACAGCACTAGTTCACTTGGGTTTTTAAAATCTGTTAGGTTTTAAAGCAACATGATAAAACCCTACTTACAGTTAACAACCTGGATGTTTTGTGTTGAACATTTGTAGCAACCTGGAGACCACATTAGCACAAGATTCACCTAGGTAGAACCAACATCAAACATACACAATGAGAATAATACAGTGGGGAGGAGGGTGCATAATTTGTGCTGTCAATGCTGAAACCGCTAAAGGCATCTGACATAATTTTCAGGGAAATGACTACATGCTTAGTAATATCATGAAATGGGCAAAATATCTTGAGGTTCATTATCAGTTCACATCCATGTAAATATGTGTTGTTTTTTGTGTACATGTTTTGTACATTCTGCAATCTGCATAGATGCACACATATTGCTGTCTATATTAAGCAGTGTTAGGTTACCATTTTGTTTGATCATGAAACCGACTGGAATATATCTTTGCATTTGTCATGTTCAAGACTGTATTTGTAAAGGTAAGCTTACTAGACAACATCAAAACATTACTGCAGCTTGTATGAAAGTTTGTATGGAGAAAAACAGCACGACACACATTGCTTGATGTTAGTTTTTCAGTGCAAAAATGCTGATATATTTGGCATAGGGAAATAAGTGGTACCATCAACAGGGAGACTTCAGATAGAGATACATTTTGTTCTAATTTTTAGGAATAACAAATGATTACTTACAGTTTACAAGCTTGGTTGTAATCTTCTTGCCGTTGTACGGTTGCATACGCAAGACAACGTCTCATGGTTCCCCTAAGCAGAATATCAAAGCGAAATAAGTAAAGTCGATACTGTGACATAAAACGTCCACAACAAAAGGCACCTGTATAATTAGCAGCAAAAATAAGCGAGTAACATTTCTTTGCACAAGTTACAGAAACAGAAATCCATAAGAAAATGAGCAAACTACAACAGTTGCTTGTTAGAACTAAGACAGAATCATTATAACATGGCTCATAAACACGAGCTAAAATATACAGATTTAACTATATTTTCAACGCGGTCCAGCGGTGATAAAAAAAGTGTCACACAAATGGCAACCATTGCATTACGTGGAGACATATATCATGTTACGAAAACAGTCCGAGTTGGAAACGGGAAAACTTGGGGTCGTTCAGAATCTTTAAGAAACGTTTACCTTGTCTTGGGACCTCCTTGGAACAGAAGGAAGTTGACTATCGTCAGATATAAGCCGATTCGCTTAAAAAAAGCCAATTTTGTGCGGTTGTCTGCTGCAAATCCGCTTCTTCAACACTGTAGCCATCTTGTGTCAGCTGAAAATCGCGGCACGTGACCATTATCCTTATTCTTCCGGTGGTCAAAGGTCCTATAGTTCACCGGGGGCGGGGCTGGGGCGGGGCTCCGATTCTGGCGGGAAGCGGGGCAGCGGGGCGCGGCACGTTCGAACTCCAGAACTAAATGTTCGAAACGAACCAGGCGTGTGTAGGAAAGCTCGATACTGGACCCGGTAGTGTCAGTGTAGGAAAGTTCGATACTGGACCCGCTAGCGTCTGTAGGAAAGTCAAATACTGGACCCGCTAGTGTCAGTGTAGGAAAGTTAGATACTGGGCCCGCAAGCGTCTGTAGGAAAGTTCGATACTGGACCCGCTAGCGTCTGTAGGAAAGTTCGATACTGGACCCGGTAGTGTCAGTGTAGGAAAGTTCGATACCGGACCCGCTAGCGTCTGTAGGAAAGTTCGATACTGGACCCGCTAGCGTCTGTAGGAAAGTTCGATACTGGGCCCGGTGCTAACGTCTGTAGGAAAGTTCGATACTGGACCGGCTAGCGTCAGTGTAGGAAAGTTCGATACCGGACCCGCTAGTGTCAGTGTAGGAAAGTTCGATACCGGACCCGCTAGCGTCTGTAGGAAAGTTCGATACTGGACCCGCTAGCGTCTGTAGGAAAGTTCGATACTGGACCCGGTGCTAACGTCTGTAGGAAAGTTCGATACTGGACCGGCTAGCGTCAGTGTAGGAAAGTTCGATACCGGACCCGCTAGTGTCAGTGTAGGAAAGTTCGATACCGGACCCGCTAGCGTCTGTAGGAAAGTTCGATACTGGACCCGCTAGCGTCTGTAGGAAAGTTCGATACTGGACCCGGTGCTAACGTCTGTAGGAAAGTTCGATACTGGACCGGCTAGCGTCAGTGTAGGAAAGTTCGATACTGGACCCGCTAGCGTCAGTGTAGGAAAGTTCGATACCGGACCCGCTAGCGTCTGTAGGAAAGTTCGATACTGGACCCGCTAGCGTCTGTAGGAAAGTTCGATACTGGGCCCGGTGCTAACGTCTGTAGGAAAGTTCGATACTGGACCGGCTAGCGTCAGTGTAGGAAAGTTCGATATCGGACCCGCTAGTGTCAGTGTAGGAAAGTTCGATACCGGACCCGCTAGCGTCTGTAGGAAAGTTCGATACTGGGCCCGGTGCTAACGTCTGTAGGAAAGTTCGATACCGGACCCGCTAGCGTCTGTAGGAAAGTTCGATACCGGACCCGCTAGCGTCTGTAGGAAAGTTCGATACTGGGCCCGGTGCTAACGTCTGTAGGAAAGTTCGATACCGGACCCGCTAGTGTCAGTGTAGGAAAGTTCGATACCGGACCCGCTAGCGTCTGTAGGAAAGTTCGATACTGGGCCCGGTGCTAACGTCTGTAGGAAAGTTCGATACCGGACCCGCTAGCGTCTGTAGGAAAGCTCGATACTGGACCCGCTAGCGTCTGTAGGAAAGTTCGATACTGGGCCCGGTGCTAACGTCTGTAGGAAAGTTCGATACTGGACCGGCTAGCGTCAGTGGAGGAAAGTTCGATACCGGACCCGCTAGTGTCAGTGTAGGAAAGTTCGATACCGGACCCGCTAGCGTCTGTAGGAAAGTTCGATACTGGGCCCGGTGCTAACGTCTGTAGGAAAGTTCGATACTGGACCGGCTAGCGTCAGTGTAGGAAAGTTCGATACTGGACCGGCTAGCGTCAGTGTAGGAAAGTTCGATACCGGACCCGCTAGCGTCTGTAGGAAAGTTCGATACTGGACCCGCTAGCGTCTGTAGGAAAGTTCGATACTGGACCCGGTGCTAACGTCTGTAGGAAAGTTCGATACTGGACCGGCTAGCGTCAGTGTAGGAAAGTTCGATACTGGACCCGCTAGTGTCAGTGTAGGAAAGTTCGATACCGGACCCGCTAGCGTCTGTAGGAAAGTTCGATACTGGACCCGCTAGCGTCTATAGGAAAGTTAAATACTGGACCCGCTAGTGTCAGTGTAGGAAAGTTAGATACTGGGCCCGCAAGCGTCTGTAGGAAAGTTCGATACTGGACCCGCTAGCGTCTGTAGGAAAGTTCGATACTGGGCCCGCTAGCGTCTGTAGGAAAGTTCGATACTGGACCCGCTAGCGTCTGTAGGAAAGTTAAATACTGGACCCGCTAGTGTCAGTGTAGGAAAGTTAGATACTGGGCCCGCAAGCGTCTGTAGGAAAGTTCGATACTGGGCCCGCTAGCGTCAGTGTAGGAAAGTTCGATACTGGACCCGGTGCTAGCGTCTGTAGGAAAGTTCGATACTGGACCCGCTAGCGTCTGTAGGAAAGTTAAATACTGGACCCGCTAGTGTCAGTGTAGGAAAGTTAGATACTGGGCCCGCAAGCGTCTGTAGGAAAGTTCGATACCAGACCCGCTTGCGTCTGTAGGAAAGTTCGATACTGGGCCCGGTGCTAGCGTCTGTAGGAAAGTTCGATACTGGACCCGCTAGCGTCAGTGTAGGAAAGTTCGATACTGGGCCCGCTAGCGTCTGTAGGAAAGTTCGATACTGGGCCCGCTAGCGTCTGTAGGAAAGTTCGATACTGGGCCCGCTAGCGTTTGTAGGAAAGTTCGATACTGGACCCGCTAGCGTCTGTAGGAAAGTTCGATACTGGACCCGCTAGCGTCTGTAGGAAAGTTCGATACTGGGCCCGCTAGCGTCTGTAGGAAAGCTCGATACTGGACCCGGTAGTGTCAGTGTAGGAAAGTTCGATACTGGACCCGCTAGCGTCTGTAGGAAAGTCAAATACTGGACCCGCTAGTGTCAGTGTAGGAAAGTTAGATACTGGGCCCGCAAGCGTCTGTAGGAAAGTTCGATACTGGACCCGCTAGCGTCTGTAGGAAAGTTCGATACTGGACCCGGTAGTGTCAGTGTAGGAAAGTTCGATACCGGACCCGCTAGCGTCTGTAGGAAAGTTCGATACTGGACCCGCTAGCGTCTGTAGGAAAGTTCGATACTGGGCCCGGTGCTAACGTCTGTAGGAAAGTTCGATACTGGACCGGCTAGCGTCAGTGTAGGAAAGTTCGATACCGGACCCGCTAGTGTCAGTGTAGGAAAGTTCGATACCGGACCCGCTAACGTCTGTAGGAAAGTTCGATACTGGACCCGCTAGCGTCTGTAGGAAAGTTCGATACTGGACCCGGTGCTAACGTCTGTAGGAAAGTTCGATACTGGACCGGCTAGCGTCAGTGTAGGAAAGTTCGATACCGGACCCGCTAGTGTCAGTGTAGGAAAGTTCGATACCGGACCCGCTAGCGTCTGTAGGAAAGTTCGATACTGGACCCGCTAGCGTCTGTAGGAAAGTTCGATACTGGACCCGGTGCTAACGTCTGTAGGAAAGTTCGATACTGGACCGGCTAGCGTCAGTGTAGGAAAGTTCGATACTGGACCCGCTAGTGTCAGTGTAGGAAAGTTCGATACCGGACCCGCTAGCGTCTGTAGGAAAGTTCGATACTGGACCCGCTAGCGTCTGTAGGAAAGTTCGATACTGGGCCCGGTGCTAACGTCTGTAGGAAAGTTCGATACTGGACCGGCTAGCGTCAGTGTAGGAAAGTTCGATATCGGACCCGCTAGTGTCAGTGTAGGAAAGTTCGATACCGGACCCGCTAGCGTCTGTAGGAAAGTTCGATACTGGGCCCGGTGCTAACGTCTGTTGGAAAGTTCGATACCGGACCCGCTAGCGTCTGTAGGAAAGTTCGATACTGGACCCGCTAGCGTCTGTAGGAAAGTTCGATACTGGGCCCGGTGCTAACGTCTGTAGGAAAGTTCGATACCGGACCCGCTAGTGTCAGTGTAGGAAAGTTCGATACCGGACCCGCTAGCGTCTGTAGGAAAGTTCGATACTGGGCCCGGTGCTAACGTCTGTAGGAAAGTTCGATACCGGACCCGCTAGCGTCTGTAGGAAAGTTCGATACTGGACCCGCTAGCGTCTGTAGGAAAGTTCGATACTGGGCCCGGTGCTAACGTCTGTAGGAAAGTTCGATACTGGACCGGCTAGCGTCAGTGTAGGAAAGTTCGATACCGGACCCGCTAGTGTCAGTGTAGGAAAGTTCGATACCGGACCCGCTAGCGTCTGTAGGAAAGTTCGATACTGGGCCCGGTGCTAACGTCTGTAGGAAAGTTCGATACTGGACCGGCTAGCGTCAGTGTAGGAAAGTTCGATACTGGACCCGCTAGTGTCAGTGTAGGAAAGTTCGATACCGGACCCGCTAGCGTCTGTAGGAAAGTTCGATACTGGACCCGCTAGCGTCTGTAGGAAAGTTCGATACTGGACCCGGTGCTAACGTCTGTAGGAAAGTTCGATACTGGACCGGCTAGCGTCAGTGTAGGAAAGTTCGATACTGGACCCGCTAGTGTCAGTGTAGGAAAGTTCGATACCGGACCCGCTAGCGTCTGTAGGAAAGTTCGATACTGGACCCGCTAGCGTCTGTAGGAAAGTTCGATACTGGACCCGGTGCTAACGTCTGTAGGAAAGTTCGATACTGGACCGGCTAGCGTCAGTGTAGGAAAGTTCGATACTGGACCCGCTAGTGTCAGTGTAGGAAAGTTCGATACCGGACCCGCTAGCGTCTGTAGGAAAGTTCGATACTGGACCCGCTAGCGTCTGTAGGAAAGTTCGATACTGGACCCGGTGCTAACGTCTGTAGGAAAGTTCGATACTGGACCGGCTAGCGTCAGTGTAGGAAAGTTCGATACTGGACCCGCTAGCGTCAGTGTAGGAAAGTTCGATATCGGACCCGCTAGCGTCTGTAGGAAAGTTCGATACTGGACCCGCTAGCGTCTGTAGGAAAGTTCGATACCGGACCCGCTAGCGTCTGTAGGAAAGTTCGATACTGGACCCGCTAGCGTCTGTAGGAAAGTTCGATACTGGACCCGCTAGCGTCTGTAGGAGAGTCCGATACTGGACCCGCTAGCGTCTGTAGGAAATTTCGATACCGGACCCGCTAGCGTTTGTAAGAAAGGCTGTCCTACCAGATGTTGTAAATGTAACGTGTGCGAAACTATGTAGAAATGTACCATGACCTTGCATGTTGATAAATTATATGAACACGTGATCATTTCAGTTTTAAATTTTTTAGAGCTTGGCAACAGGTTCTTGTTATACATTTCACTCCATATATAGTGACGTCCCTCGGATGACGTCTTGAAATAGAGATACCGTGTTTGAAGAGAGTAACATACTGATCAATTTAAAGAACCCACCACACTGAAAAGAATAGGGTTTCTTCTGGGTGTGATTGGATTAAAAAACATGACAGTTCTGACTTCCAGCCGTATCTTGTAACGTGAGACCATTGAAAAAAAAAGTACAGGTACTAGGTGAAAACCTGAGGTCATCGTCATAAAGCCGGCGTCACAATTCATGCGAGCGTCGGCCGACTTTGTAGATCGCCCGAAGTTCGCCGAATTTCAAAATCGCCCAAGCGTCGACCATATTTTCCAATAAAAATCTCGGGCGACGTCGGTCGAACACTAAAATAATCCCCCATGAGATGGTACCATCTCTTGGACATGGCCGGACGAAGTCAGTATCGACTAACCTGTTAAAAGGCCAATGTTTGGATCAACTTTGATTTCTAAAAATCGCCCGAAGCCCGCGTAATCGACAGGACGTCGGCGTTACTTCGGCCGAAAATGCACATTTGAAGCTCGTCGGCCTATTTGTGACGGGGGCTTTAGACATGACAACAAAGGCTCATTTGACTTCTCGTTTTCCCTCCAGGCATGATACTAGTAAGCCGGAAAGTCAAGTATGCAAAACATATCGGTAAAATGCAAATTTCACAGTACAGAGAACTAGAGCAAATGAGTAGCCGACTGCCCCACAACGTCAACTTCGGGCGAGGCTAGCATTGACTTAAACATTTCTACGAAGTAGTCAAGATTTGTGTCGCACTACTTTTTTACACCACGAGGTCATTGACCTCCAGGGGCCGTGGATAAACACTGTGTTCTGCGACCTCAAGGAGAAATTGGGCGGTTCAGGGCGAATTTCGACCAAATTTTCGCTGATCTACCCCAAGACTGGTCACAATGCTGGAACTGTTGCCTTTCCCATTCACTTGGGTGCTGTTGGGGCTGTGTGCGGCCCTTCTTTACTTGTAAGTACAAATGTAGCTTCTTAACGTCGCAGCTTTGTTTCGGTGATTTTCTTGCAAGAACATCGAACCGTACCTACGGGCGTAAGCTTTCAACTTTCGCCAAAGTGGCTTGCTTATTTTGAACAATACAACAATGACAATGGAAATATCGCAAGCCGTACTAACATTGCACTTGTCTGAAATGTCGTTATTATTACTCAAATTTAGCCTATTTGGAATTTTCTGTTTTGTACTAGTTTCTAGACGAAGGATTCTTTAAAACATTGTCTCAATTCGTGTTTCGCCCCCGGGCCTGAGAAATTAGGTTGCTGCCACGCGGTAAAACCGGTCGAACCGTATATCCGTATGCGCATCTGTTCTGCGCAGCGTTTTGCGTACGCCGGGTCAGTCTACTCTCCAAGCAGAGGATGGGTTACGGCAGGTTTTTGACGTGTTTTAGGCGTTTTTGTCGGCCTTTCTACTTTTTCATTTTTTTTTGTCTGTATAAACCCAACCTTGGGTTTGCAGCACAACAAAAACGATGACAAAGTAGAAAGCCCGACAAAAACGCCTAAAAACACGTCAATAACCAGCCGAAACCCTAGCTCTGCTTGGAGAGTAGGGTCAGTCGGTGTGACCCAGTTACATGGGTGTAAAGCACAGACATCACAGTTATTGCTTCTCAGGCCTCAGAAAAATACTCACCAAACGTCGATCTAAAAAAAATCTGCTCCACCTGAAAGAATCAACTCCCTGTAGTGCAAAAAAACAAAACCTTAGACCTACATAATGTTTATACTTTTCATATCTACAGGCCAGGATTTAAAATCATGTATACATTACGTGCATTATAAAATGATTCCGAACGTTGTGGCTTTCGAAACATTATCAGTTTTTGGCAAGTTTATTTGGCAATCTGCTCGTCTGTATTACAATTCACCTAGATCCAATTAGCTAAATCCAGAGTGGGATAGTCTGTTTCTTTACCTTTCAATTGATACCATTAAGTCCCCTGGTCAATTTGAGGATGAGGCACAGTACATATCAGTACTGTGTAATATTAGTCTTTGAAAGAGCAACATAGACCCTACAGCATTGTCCGTACGATTACGTCATATCCGGTTTGTGCCGTGTCAGGAACCGCATCGCGCTGGAAATAGGGAGCTCAGTGGCGCGGTATTTTATTTTTTTCTCACAAAAACGATTTTTTTTTTTCAGATGTATATTTAAATTGTATGGTTCTTCTTTTTCTCGGAATTAAGTGAGAAAAATCCTGTATTGAGGTGCCGTGTACAATTTAACCAAAAAACTCGTTTAACTTTTATGCTTTAGTTATCTGGTGTGGCCTTATTCAGCCTTCAAGGACCTGGGAATCCCTGGCCCCAAGCCTGTACCGCTGTTTGGAAACTACTTGTCATACGGAAAGGTGAGTGTGGGTCTTCTCACTTCAAAACTCCTTCTTCGACTACCCACAACTTCCTTTACAAAGACTGTTGTTACTTTCGTCAAAAAATTTTTTTCCCGCCAAAGAACATCCAGTCCAGCAGCAGCCATTGCAAATTCAGGACTTCTGCAGGCGCTATACAAGTCCTAAAGCCCCCCTCTCACTGGACCCGCGGCACACTGGCGGCGTCGCTGCGTCCTAAAGTGGATTTGTGTTGCCCTTGACTTTATAATAGGAATATCATTCAAAACGTAAAGGTATGACCAACAAGACAACAAAACACACAAAGCTTATATAATAAAAAGTTTCTTTTTTGTCGATGAAATTCGTTGAGTGCTGTGTCAATTCGATCGGCAGCAGCGACGCCGCCAGCGTGCCGCGGGTCATAGGTGCTTAAAAGAAATTGCCATTTTCTGTTAATACGTGTACCAATCATCTAGCCAACCGATCAACATGTCTGTAGCAACCAATTGGCTGCCGCAAACCCTTTCGTCAATCCCTTGTGTTGATGTTAAGAAAAGGTTTGACTGTATTTGACTTTGGGCCCGCTGGTGGCTTTCATAGATTCACCAGAAATTCCGATTTTGATATCTCCTTTTCTGGACAAGCCACGGTCTCGATTTACCCCGACCAATCAAATCACGTGAATCGCATTGAAACTCAGATTCGTATCAGCCATTTCCCGACAAATTCCTTGCTTAGTTGCGTTAACGACTAAATTTGACAAAATAAACTCGCCAGTGAGATGTTGGAAGGTGTCAGCTTTCCAGAGATGTTTTCAAATTGGCAATTTTGGCACTTTGAAATTAATAGAAAGTGACCGCGATTTAACGTTAACTTTACAAGAAAATAGTTTCTACTACTTTTTTTAAACGTAAAATTGCGGTTTATTTTGTCAAATTTAGTCGTTAACGCAACTAAGAAAGGAATTTGTCGGGAAATGGCTGACACGAATCTGAGTTTCAATGCGATTCACGCGATTTGATTGGTCGGGGTGCGATTTAAGTTGGTAAAAAAGCCTCAACTTGTGCTCGAAAAAAAGAGACATAAATTTGGGCTCCCTGTCATGTTTAAAATACAGGGCGTTCCAATTCCAGATATTGGAACAGGAGAAGTCAATAAGGGACGGATGAATGTTATTAAGAAATTTAACTCAATTCCTGTGTCTACATAATAATACTGGAACAATGTCCGGGAGGGACATAGCATACTGAGGTGAAATCCAGTGTTGTCGGTTGTGATTTTTCTATCATTAATTCAACATTTACCGTTGTTTTTTTTGTTTTATTTAAAGAGCGTAGGCCAGTTTGACAGGGAGTGTTACAAGAAGTTCAACAAAGTGTACGGGTTAGTGTGATCTGTCATTTGTTACCTTACTCTTTTCAATGGCCTTCACGTTATGTAGTCGCAATAGAAAATGATGAACCACACTTGCATTTTTAGGGACATGTTCAGTGTGTGTGTGTGTGTGTGTTGGGGGGGGGGGTATCTGTGTTTTCGGTGCATGAGGTGTGCAAGCATGTTTGTGTGTATGTATGTGTGGGGGATGTATGTATGTTTGTGTGTGTATGCATTTATATATGTCTGTGCTTGTATCTTTACTTATGTGTGTGCGTGTATGTGTATGTGTGTGTGTGTGTGAGTGTATGTGTGTGTCTGTGTGTGTGTGTCTGTGTGTGTGTTTCAGACTCTGAGACGACCATACCTCCTAGCCCAAACAACAGTACCTAATTGACTTATTAGCATACAGCCGTGTCTTGATTGATCTTGTTTAACTATCTTTGAATTGTCCTCTTCTCATTAACATTTTAATTTTGGTTCAAAACTTGGTAAATCCAGATATTCGCCCAGTCACTGACAAAAGATAGCGGATGCTGTTTGAAACGGTTGCCCGTTTCCAAATTTCATCCTAATAAATGTTTTTCTTTCTTTTTATTGCATTTCACAAAATGAACACATAATACAAACAAGAGAAAAACAAAGTACAGGAAAAAGAACGTAAGCCATGGATCCAACGCAATAGGTAAAGGTGGAAACAGAAATGGAATACTTGTAAATATAAGTAATATCCAAAATAAAAGTAATAACAGCCTCTTTGGCAAACAAATATAACGAAATCAGTATCAACCAAAGATAACAAAATATTGAAATTAAACAGATCTAAAGTTGACAAATTAATATGAAAAGTCCATATCAACAGAATTATGAGAACATGTTAAATAACAAAAAGAACTAACAGTGACTGATCAGTGCAGTGGCGAATACAAATGGCAAAAAAAACAATATCAACCGAATATAAGTTATTACATTTGATCATCCTTATAAATGTTATTACCTTGGTGGATGTCCTTCATCAACGTGTCATATTTCGTACATCAGGATTTTTGAAGGCCGGCAACCCATCATGATGGTCGGAGACTTGGAGCTTGTCAGAGACATCACTGTGAGGGAGACTAACAACTTCACTAACAGAAGGGTGCGGTTCATATGAAAACTACATAAACTAGAATTAGACTATTCTAACTTGAAAGAATTTCATCGCTACTTGAACATTTGAATTCTTTTATACAAAAACATTGATATGAATGTTTTTAGTCCATCTCCATAATATTTAGGGCTTATATCTAAAAAACGATAAGTAAGCGATAAAAGGGACGGGCCTTAACAGTCCCCAACCCCAGATGCGCGTAGAAAGCCTGGTCTCAATAGGCTTAAATCCTCATGCGTCTAAGAGTATGTCATAGAATATATCTATACATCTATGCAAAAAAAGAATCCGTGAAATAGCGATTTAGTTGTATAAGACATTCATCTCCTCATCATGTAATTGTATAATTGACATATACGACTCCCAATTGTATCTCCTGTTGACATTATCTACCTCTGACAATATCATATAGATAGTGCCATCATGTAGTTTGAAATGGAGCATTGTACAGCCTAGAACCTAAGCATCGTATAGCATAGAACCTACCTATAGCTTTTAGTAGTTTGATATTAGTAGCCAGTAGTATTTTATTTTTGCCTTACATTGTACCTGTTACAATCGTTGTGCAATAATCTTTGACTTGACTTCACTTGACTGAAACGCAGAATTGACAAAACAGTTGATGGTGTAGAATCAGCCTTAAAATTTTGCTGCCGTCATCACCTTAACCTTACAGGTGTTAGAAGGCCAGGGTGAAATCATTGCCAAGGGGCTGACTATGCTGAAAGATGAGGAATGGAGACGTTTTCGAAGTGCAATCTCACCTGCCTTCAGCTCCGTTAAACTCAAGCAGGTAATTACAAGGAATATAAACAAGATTTTTTCTTGCCTTTTTTTTTACAAAAAAAAATACATGCAATTTGACAAAAACTAGACAACGTGCTGGCAATGGGAAGCACAGAGCAACCCAAAACAGTAGAAAAAGAGGCCACAACATATGGCACTTCAAATGTAGCCAAAGACACAACACAGACCCACCACACACCCAACACCCTATCACGGTTCATCACAACAGTAGATTTTCTGATCATACGGCACCCTTTATCCAACGTCAATGTGAATAAGACACTTGCTTGTGTACAACGAATTTTGCTATTCCATTACTAGCTGACCCGATGAAACTATTCACAGTATATAGCATTGGTATACGCATGTTTTTCACCTTAGCAGAATTGGCGTTTTCAAATATTTTATAACTGGTTATATCAATTCAATAGTTGTTGCGAAAATGGAATTCTGAATTGATCGCAAGAGACATTTTATGATTGTATATAGGCCTCTAAAAGAACTCCGTTGCTATTGTTGTGCTTTTTTATGTTCCCCACAGATGGCATTAGTCATGGAGAAGTATGCGGACAACTTTGTGGACAACCTTGATGAGAACGCGAAACAAGATGCCATGTTCAACATGAAAGAGTGAGTATTGCATTCACTGACCAGAAATGGTGCCGTCGTGTGGCGTAACGGCTAGAACATTCGGCCGTCAAACAAGGGAACCCGAGTTCGATACCGGCTTGCCCCCAGACATGTCTGGACATGCGCCACGACGTTGTGCCCTTGAGAAATTTCTTCACTTGATTCAGGTGTAAATGAGTACGTAGGACGTTAAATGGAAGTCCAGTGTTTGGGGAGAGCCACACTCCGCGCACGTTCAAGAACCCACTACACCTTTCAAAAAAGAGTAGGGGCATGCCCCGGTTTGCGATGGTCCAAACCTTACATTCTGGTCTGGGTTGACATCTTGAAAAGGTGATAGTCTTCTGTTATGTCAATCCTTCCACAAATGTGGTAAATCTTAATAAATAAATAAACTGGCTAGATGAGGAGGGGGACCACCAAACGGACGCTCCAATGTAACACATGTCAAAGCCATACAAAAATAATTTTCCAACGTCATTTACCAACTTTTCAAAATTCAAGTCTCTACCCCAACATTTAAGCTAAATTTGTCAGGTTTGTTTAGGTAGAATTTTGGTCAACTCAGGCGTTTTAAAGAGCTACAGCCAGAATAAATCGAACGGTGCACCATACTGCGCAACTCTAACTGTAGTAATAACCCTAGACAGAAGACTGGTGACGACATCAGTGCGAATCCTATGAAAAACGCACGAAGCACTTCTCGAAAACACAGGTCTTCAATGAAAAACAGACGCTAACTGATCATGACCATCGGCTGCGCTGGGCATTTTGACTTAAAACCATTAAACGTGCTTATACGTATTTCATAGCCTGTAAGCTATTCCCTTTCTTCATAATTTTCGGCACGTCCATGGAAGTTCATTGGTTTGGGTAAAAACCATAGTTAGAGTACTAGTACAACGCACACACAACGCGCACACACACACACACACACACACACACACACACACACACACACACACACACACACACGCACACACACACACACACACACACAAACACACACACACACATACACACACATGTGTTTGTTATGAATAAATTTGCATGAATTAATATATACTACCCTTCCCTTTACCGTGGTTTTAACACAGTCTTGCCGGTGCCTACACGATGGACGTGATTGCCGGGACGGCGTTCGGAGTCGATGTCGACTCCCTGCACGATCCCAACAACCCCTTCATCACCAACGCCAAGAAGCGATTTGACATCAATCTCTTCAACCCTTTTATGATCATTCTATGTGAGTATTTGATGTCCACTGTAAGACCGTACAAATGTGTCTATTGTATTTTACTCTATCTACTAGTATCTAGACTTCCATTCAAACTCTGACGATGACCCGGAATATTTTATCTATGGGATCGAATGTCTTAAAGGCAACTGATGCAAAATTGGGGCCCAAAAATGGAAAGAAAAAATGCTGAAATCTTTATGGTAGTGACACTTACTACCATTGTTTAGCACATTTTCGTAATAACTTCATACTTTGAGCATTTTAAAACAGCGCAAACGATGATCCCCTTAGTTTCGCGAGCCCACAAAAACTCCGGCAACGATTTTCAATCAGTTCTCACATCACAACAACGCCGTATTGTTGCATTATGGACGTTGTAATACATCGTGATAGTGTTGTTTGAACTTATCATGTATATAAATGACTAGATAGATTGACTTCGAAAAATTTATTTTCGGGCCCTAATATTGCTTGGGTTTCCTTTGAATTCATTTCAGCAGGTAGACAGAAAGATGGTCAGCCTTGAGCGTAAATCATCATATCATGAAATGTCTACGATAAAGTGACGTTCATCTTCATATAACTTTCGTACCGGATTCGAATATAATCAATTATAGTAAATCATTATCCTTGCATTCTTTTTAGTTCTGTTCCCTCAGTTGGGAAAGGTCCTTCTGCGCTTCGGAGTGACTTTGTTTCCCACAGAAGTGATCGATTTTTTTAACGCCGCGGTCGACAATGTCATTAATATGAGAGGAGGCAACGAAGACGAGGCCGTAAGATATACCTTTTTTTTTTCTTATATGTTTTGCTTTGCATTACAGACTACCATTGTATTGTCAGTGTAAAATCAAGTTATTGTGCACGAAAATCCATTATTTGCTGTTAAGGCTGTGGAGATTTTTGTCATGGAGATATTGTTTTGAGCGTGTTTGCGTGTGCAAATGAAGACCTAATTTGCATAATAAATGAGAAAATATTTTAATTCCACATTGGTACCTAACTGAAATTTCATACTTGTGGCATTTGGAATTTATATAACAGTGAACATAGTTGAATATAGATTATGCAAATGTGGGCCTTATTTGCATAATAAATATTTCACGAAGATTGGAGGTCTCCGAACTCTTGTTGTTTTTGATTTAGAAACGAGTGGACTTCCTACAACTGCTGATCAAAGCTCACAATGAGGAACTGGACAGGGGAGTGTCACATGAACTCGTCAAACACGGTCAGAAATTATAATCATCATTAACATGGCTGTTTCTACTGCTAAGCTCGGTTGGGCCCTAATGCCGTAATAAAGACATTCTAGTTCCATGAGTACTTACCATGCTTTGTGTGTTTCCCCTCTAAAAAGGCGTTTCAAAGAAGGCGATCAAGCGCGAATCCGTGCTCTTCTGGCTTGGTGGTTACGAGACTACATCAAACGTGATCTCCTGCACAGCATATAACCTGGCTCTTCACCAGGAGGTGCAGGACAGAGTCATCGAGGAGGTGGATGCCGTCATTGAGAAACGGGTGAGTTAATTAATGCAACGTTGGTGGCATCGTGTGGCGCAATCGCTAGGGTGTTTCGCCCACAACCGAGAGGTTCCGGGCTCGAAAGCAACGATATGCCCCGATGTTGTGCCCTTGGGAAAGGCACTTAACACGACTTTCCTCACTTCACTCACTGTAAATGAGTACCTAGCTTCGGTTAGGGACGTTCATTGGATAGGACGTTAGATGGAGGTCCCGTGTTTGAGGAGAGCCACACCTCGAGCACGTTAAAGAACCAACCGCACCTATCGAAAAGATTAGGGGTCCTTCCCGGTACGTACCGGTGTGAGTGGTTCAAAACCTACAGTCCTATGACCTCACATGGGTTTGCCCTTAGTGATAGCCTCCGGCTAGTTGGGCAACCCTGGCATGTACATGCTGAACCAATAATAAATAAAACAAAATTAAGATTGGGATATCCCGGAGCTTGCTAGGATCCTGATCCTTATTGCTTCATGAGCTGCTCAATGACAGAAGATGCGCAAATCCTGACCATGCTAGCTATATAGGGTCGGTGGGATAGCTGAAAATATATTATTTTTTCCTATGCCCTAATCGTAGAGGCTGTCCCATCTAACTGTATAATATGATCAAGGCAACATTCACAATAGTCAACACATGGTTCAGATAATCCTAAACATACATGTGCAAGTAAACAGTCCAAACATTTTGTGAAGCATCATTTGAACTGCGTTTGATATTTGGCAAATCTCTTAGAATGGGTACCTGACTTCGGTTGGGGAGGTAAAAAAGCGGTTTAAGAACAGGGTTGGGCTCCACTTTCCAATCTAGACGTCTAGATAGCAATAAATAAAGGTTATGGTGATCTTTACCATTTTACCTATAAAAAGAAGCTAAAGGGTATTTAATTTGTACTTCAGGGCAAGCTGGACTACGAGGCTCTAATGGAGATGCCCTTCCTGGAGATGTGCGTTAACGAGACCCTGAGGATGTTCCCTGCTAGTCAGAGGTGCTGCGGATTTTTTTTCTCTTGTTTACGAGTGGAAGTCAGAATAAAACGCCTTTTGTACCATAACAGGTTCATTTTTGTATGACATGAGATGTAATTCAGGCAAATGTCAACTAATTTCATACAAAAATGAACCTGCTATGATACAAAAGGCGTTTCTTTTTGACTTCCCCTCGTAGTTGTCATGAACATAATTAGAGATAATGATGCGAGATGGACTGAATAGGAAAGATACAATCTCAAGCTGCTTTTTTGGTTAGGTTGGAAGGTTTTGATTCTTGCATTGTAGCAAGTTGGTCCACATTTTGTGCTTTTGAAATAGTGTGTCTTGTTCTTTGTCTAATTTTTCATTGACGACGAATGACTGTTTCGGTTACAGGTCGTTTTGCTGCATAGTCAGTTCGCTAGAGTTCGTTTCGCTAAATGGCCAGTCGTTTTGCTGCATGAAGAAAGTCGCCTCGCTACATCCAACTGGTATTTCTCTAAATAGACTGATGAAAATAAAAACCGTTTTCCTGCAATCACTTAATTATGTCCAGACGTCAATGGATGAAATCATGACATCGACTAGCTTGTTAAATCGCCGACCGTAATTCTAAGTTAGAACAGCGCACCTGTTTAAGTTAATGTAGCCTAGGCTAAGTACTGGAGTACCAGTTTATTGCCACCAGTTTTGTTTCTGTACTAAGTCAGGTAGAACCCTGTATGAAACATCGACGTTTCATACATGCAAGAAGTACCAAGTTTGTAATTGGGTGATGGGGATGGGGATAGCCCAACATAAAACCAAGACAGAAGTCATGGTTTCATTCATTGACTTCTCTAAATACATTGCTATGGCATAAAAACGACTTCTTACACTCAAATGTAGCGAAACGACATTTACCATGTAGCGAACTGACAATGTAGCGAAACGACCTAAAAGATCGCTATTCGGAGGGAACATTCATCCCCGTCATGATGGGGCATGCCAACTCGTCAAACCCATGCACATCAACAAATAAAACAAGCAAAAACACACCGAGAAGAGTAGATATCCATCTATGGTTAATTATTGTATACCTAGTAACAATTTTGTGGTCTTCTTTAGGCTAGAACGCGTCTGTAATAAAGACACGGAGATAAAAGGTCTGCACATCCCGGCGGGGACCGTCGTCAACATCCCCGCCTATGCTATTCACCATGATGAGGAGATCTGGCCAGAACCGGACAAGTTCAAGCCGGAGAGGTACGGAATCTAAAGCCCCACCCTCACTGTACCCGTGGCACGCTGGCGGCGTCGCAGCGGCCCATCGAGTTGACAAAGGACTCAACGAATTCATCGACCAAAAAACGAATCTTTTTAAGCCTTAGTAATCATTTAGATGAATTTGTTTCTGACGTGTTGCTTGTAATTTTTTTAAGTCCGGGTGAAACTTGGTGACACCGTAGCAGTTTTTCAGGAACAGGAGAATTATAGACCGACATCCCAATTTTGAAAGTTCTTCCTGCCAGGGGCTTATTTTATTGGCTGCTCTGCAAGAAGAGGTTATGAATTAATATTGAGGTTTCAAATGAATTGATATTCGTGGTAAAGAAAATAACAAACACCTAAGCTCACACCGCAAGCACCATTTAACGTTTTTTTATGTCCTACGGACTTCCAGGTTCAGAAAGGAAGAGAAAGAAGCACGTGACCCGTACGCTTTCCTCCCGTTCGGCTCCGGACCCAGGAACTGTGTGGGCATGCGCCTCGCCCAGCTGGAGCTCAGGTTTGCTCTGGCCAAAGCTCTGCAAAAATTCCGCTTCGTCCCCTGCGACAGGACTGTGGTAAGAATATATAATACGTTTATTGCAAATTCATGCCCGTAGGCTAATTGCATGTTGACAACAATGTCGAAGTACAAATGTAAAGTAAAAACATAAGGCATACATGTGATACAAGATCATTCTATTTTGCTAGTCTACAATAAGTTTCTATATCTATGGTTCTAATACGAGGTTTGATTTCTTCTTTGAAAGCATTGGGAAATAGAAAGTCCCACACTTTCAATCATGAGTAGTTTGGAAGATTTCAAAAGGAATATGAGTTTATGTGTATTTTTTAATCTAGAAAAACTTTTAGAGATTTCGGATACTTTCGTGAATAATCTGTTTCTTTCGGCTTCAAATTTGGGACATTCGCATATAAAATGTATTTCATTTTCCACTGCTTTCGTTGCACACTGTTTACACGTTCTGTCCTGGACCGGTAGCTTTTTGTATCTCCCTTTCTCTATTTCTAATGGGTAATATACACTCCTTTACATTTGGGACCGCACTATAAACACTGCATTAATTGTATTCGCGTATAAGTACATAGTTAACTTTTTTGCGAACTCATCTGCAAGAAGGGACACATATCGCTGCAGTTCAGCTGCAGAGTGACAGACGGTCATCGAAACGTCGGTTGAATATAACAATCGGTTATGTTCGAATGGTCTTTTCATTCAGTGGTACATGTCTTCATACAATGTACTAAAAACTTCTTTTTTTTTGTTTCAATTATCAGTCACTTGGCTTCCCTTGAAATTTTCAGTCTTGACATCATAAAAGTACGAAAACACTATGCTGGTTTTATCCTTGACTTTGCGAACTTTTTTTTTCAATCTACATCAGTATCTTCATCATTATCAAAATCATATTACCATAATTGAAGGTTTGCGTAGCAAAACCTTTGTTGGATCCGTTGTTATGTGTGGTGGCCGCCATCTTGATTTTGTCACGTCGCAGGGTAGCCATACCAATTCATTTGGTAGGGGTGTTTTTGGGGGTCGCTAGCGTTCTCTCTATTGTTAACAAATCGACACACAACCATCACACATTCAGCTCAAATAAAAATAAATATTCAACACACATTCATATGTATAAAAAGATCCCGTAATCGCTAGACTGACATAGCAAACCGGAAGTATATGTAGCACAAATACTTAACTCTAGATTACGTATATAATATACACTTCTTTATATTTGGGACCGCACTGTAACCACTGCATTAACTATCTTCGCATATATGTACATATTTAACCTGTTTTGCGACCTCATCTGCAAGAAGCGACACATATCGCCTAAGTTCAGAGTGACGGACGGTCATCGAAACGTCGGTTGAATATAACAATCGGTTGTGTTCGAATGGTCTTTTAATTCATGCCTTCATACAATGTACTAGAAACTTTTTTTTGCGCAATTATCAGTCACTTGGCTTCCCTTGCAATTTTCAGTCTTGGCATCATAAGTGTACTAAAATACTATACTGGCTTTATTCTTGACTTTTGCGAACAGTACCTTCATCATCATCAAAATCATATTATCATAATTTCTATTTTCTTTTTGTTAACATCAGGTACCCATCCGCATCAAAAATACCCTTAGTAACCAGATTGAAGGTGGAGTATGGCTGAAGGTGGAGGCCCGCACTTAGGAGGATGTTTACAGTACCAGGGGTGACTAAGCATTCGCACGAATTTCATGAGATTCTTTCGAATTTTATGAGAAACGCACGAATCACTATGCGAAAACTAATCACTAATGTCGTGGGTAGAAAAACTAAGAAAAATGCCGACCCCAACGCCGGTTTGCATAAAAAGACTACGTGTTTCCATAAGATTCGTGCGTTTTCCATAAAATCCGTGCGTATTCACATAGTGATTCGTGCGTTTTCCATAAGATCTGTACGTTTTCCATAAGATTCGTGCGTTCATAGTAATTCATGCTTTTCTCATAAAATTCGTACGAATCTCATAAAATTCGTGCGAATGCTAAAGCACCCCTTAGTACCCAGGATGTCAGAAATGGCGTTATGGATATTTTTGATATCTATTTAATCTTTAAAACATCTGCGTAGCCTCTTGAACAATAGATCTAGCTGATTCCCAAGGTGGTTTAGAAAACACAGGACAATTGGTAAATCAGTGTCATGATATACGTCAAATGTATATGCAGAAAATGATTATGAAAATAGTCTAATAAGGAACAAATAATAGAACAGACATGTATATGAATAACTCAGCAAAAGTCACTTTTAAAACAAATCATCAAATCAAAGTCAGTCTCCAAAACCAAGTCCAGCAACCGTTATTTAGTCGTTTATCGTATTTTAGTTTCAAAACCTGTCTTGTATTGTCTGGCAGTTTTTTAAGTAGCTTGAACCTGTATATGCAAATGTTCGTTGTTCAGCTGTAGTAGTGTATTAAGTTATGTGTTGTGTGTCTGGCGTTGTATGTATGTAGACAATAATCGTGGCGGAACGTGCCAAGTGGTGGGTAGGTGTGTTGGTGTCAGGCCTTTTATACATTCGACTACCATAATACACATGTGTTTATATCTGCTCTCGGTTAGGTACATCCAACTAAGAGTCTGTTCATGGCTCTAATGCCATGTTGTTAGACTAAGCGTTGAAGCACTACCCTAGCCACTCGGTGTTGTAGAATTTGCAGTTGGCGCAGCTTGCTAATATAATGTTATATCTAACACTGCACGAAATGGCATTGGATCTTAACGAATCTAGCGGATCCGAAAAGGAATCCGTAACAGATCTGATGAGGTAATGTTATATCTAGATGTATGCTATACATCTATCAAATATCAGATGGTATAAGGTATGGCAATGCCTATAGTATGTTATAGGCTGTTTCTTGTCGAGTATATGCAATGATAAACGTATGTGCAATAATACCAGAGGTCTGGGTCTTGAAAACATGAAATCTAGTGAAGTCAAAATCTACTGCAATGGCATTAAATAATACATTTAGAGCAAATGCTGCGTACATAGGGCGTCTAAAAACGTGTAGGTGAGTGTGTTGGAAAATAGTACCGGATATATAACATTAAAACTTCTTTTCTTTGAAAAATGTGGTGACTTCCTGTCAGTTTTGAGGTGTATGTGATAGGTCAGGCTTCCTTCTCAGTGATTTTGGCCCAAAACCTGTGTTTTTAAAGACTCGGGAGACTGCTGGGGGAAGTATTCCCAAGTGGTGTGATCAGGTTGATTCTTGGAGACTGGAAGTCAAAGGTTTTCGTCTGTTGGTGGGCATTTAAAGTTAAAGTGTTGTATGGAAATTTGCAGAAATGGAGTTTTGGACACATTAGGGTGTGGGCTGTCCTGTCAAGGTGAGTTTTGGTGGACATTCAGTAATGGAGGTGAGATTTTGGCCTCCATTTCATTTGGTTATCTGAATACAATTCCATACTACAACGTATTGGGAATGCATGCCCCGTACCATTTCAAAACTTGTCCTTTGCAAGAAAAGACGAGACAAGAATATACTCAGTCTACTTTTCCTTGATAGGGTCATCTGGAGATGTCTAAGAAGAAATAGAAGAAGAAGAAGCTCACCATAGCAAAGAATGGAAAGGGGACGCATGTCTCATTCTCCGTCATTGTCTCAATGTAATGTTATGGAGGTTATATTATCATGATAGAATATGAGATATCAAAACTTGATGTTCCGCTACAGTACCTCAAAAGTCGCTAGAGGGAGGTTGGGGGCAACATCCAATCATTTCGAGGTCTCAGGATGCGCATGACCTACCTACATACCAATCATAAAGACAATCCATTCAGGTTTTCTCGACTTATCGTGTTCACAGCCAGCCATACACACGAACGTTGCCAAAAACATTACCCTTCTTGGCAAAGGTAATGATTGGCACACACAAACACACACACACAAACACACACACACAAACACATGTACACACACACGCGCGCAAACACACAAACACACGCAAGCACACACATACGCAAGCGTACACACACAAACACATGTACACAAACACACACACACACACACACACACGCACGCACACATCCCAGGATAAGTTACTTGGGTGAAGGTTGCAGATAACATATCATTTAGATACATGCCGAACCCTCTGGCTACTAGGTAAATCAGGTCCTGTGATAATATAAGTAGTCGATGTATACTCAGCTGCAGCTGATTTTACGGTGGTTCACTACTTTGGACTGTCCCACTGCGTACATACCATAACTAAACTTCAGACAGAAGCTCGTGTGTTACGCTAGCCTGGAAACCATACCATCGGCGGCTCCCCGCTATCTCTACGGCGCTGGGAGTGCATGACCCCCGCCCGCCCAGAGAGCTTAGCCCGCTCGGGGTGTTGATTGTCGGCCTTGCAAATTGGATTAAATTACTACGACGGCGGCGAAACTACGGTGGCTGCGAAACTCTACATGGCAGCTAAGATGACAATCTGACAGAAACGGGTTAATATAGCAGACTGGGCCCAGTAAAACACACCTATAAGCCGACCTGTAGAGACTGGTGACCAGGCTAGTGTTACGCCGAATGGCCCATTGTACCGGCCGAAGAATTCAAATCTAGCCATCAAGTTCGATCAGAGTGCAATTATAATCTAATGCATACATGATTCAATGAACACAAAGACAACGAAAGAATCACTTTTTCAACCTTTATTTCTATTACGCCAACTAACTTGCAAACAAGATATAGGGAAACGTGAACACTTTTACTCCTCGCACATATGGCAAACACCAAGTTAAAGATATTATGTGCCCTAGGTCGATCTTCGTTGTTTGCACAATGGTTGTTAACTCAATATATCGTTCGTAAAGATTTCAATGTATTTCTGAACGTCGTTCTGATTAAAATCTCCAAAAACGTGGTTCCGATATGGTGGGGGGTAAAAGTTGGGTCAAGGGTAGTAATGATTCAGGCGTGATTCAGGTCCATTTCCGGTCCGTCGGTCTGGTCTGTCGAGCACTGTTTCCGTACCGCATGGTATTCTGGGAAACAAAGAGAAATACATAGTTGGTGACTTGGTCTGGTTGACATCATCATCTCATCATCTATCGGCCATCGGCCGGGACTAAATAAGTACATACATCACTCCAAATCGCCTTGTCCAACATCATTTGTCCTAAGTGTTCATATGCAATCCCAGTGTCTCTGACTAAACTATCGGTAAAAGTCAAACTTCTGCAGTGCACTTGGCCTCTTGGTTTCCATAGAAGGATGTCCGAAACTATTTGCTGTTTGGCTCGAAAGCAGTGTCCAGCAAATGTAACACGACGGTGGGTGAGCTTTTGAGACAACCGCAGAAGACTTCCATAAATTGTTTTGAGAGTAGCGTGTTGTGTCCAAGAAATGTTCTGTGCCCTGCGTAGTAGCTTTGTATAGGTCCCATCCAGTCTGTTTTGGAGCTGACAGGTAAGCGGTTGACATGCCACCCCCCCCTGCTGTGATGCTATACGTATACAGTTGATGATACAGATACAGATGCTGGTGTGTTACTACATGAGATATAAAGATACATTATAAATATACCAAAGGAAGCCATCATCGCAAATACCACTTAATCCCAGCAAATAGAGACTGCTTTAGATTTGAGTGGAATCATCTGCCGGGCCGTATTGTACAGGCACCGATAGTAGAGGTCTTTAGGGTTGGACTAGCTATATAGCAGCCGCCCTGTTAGAATCTTAGAGACCTTCCACCATGTGATACCTCATTCCGGTGTTGTTAGGGTGTGTATATTATCTTGTGTTCGCAAGTTTATATGTATTTTAGTAGTATTTTAGTCGTAAATGTCTCTTATGCTTTGTACTGAGTTTTGTATCTTGTTCAGCTACCAGGGCTAACCCTTTAAATGTTATAGCATTCGGCTAGTTGGGTAGCCCTGGCTGGACTTTTTTTTACACCCAAATAGATAAATCAAATCAATAAGAAGAAGAGAGACACAGAAACATTTCGGAATGGAGATTACACCTGTGCGCCTATTCCGGGGTCTCCGTGCGGCGCGTGACGGTCCGGCGGACGACAGAGCCCCCTGGCCCGCGGGTCACGGTGGTGACGGTCTCGGTCTTGTGGCGCAGCTTGACCAGGGCGCTCTCCGCGATCTCCAGCCGCTCCAGGGCGTCATCCAGCTCGTGTTGGCAGTGGCGGAACTTGGACTGGCTCTGGCTGGCGCTCGCCTCCTGTGGGATTCGAAAGTAGTTACTCCAGTTATAGAAGTTTTAATGCAAGTTTATACCCGTGGGCTCATTGCAAATACATGGTAGAAACATAGGGAAAAACATACATGTGTCAGTGAACTGTGACTGACTTTGTTGTAATAATAGGCTACTAGTACTAAATAAGACATTTGGCTCTATCTGAACTAGCTGGGTTTGACTTCTTTTTTGCAATGGAAGACGAAAAGTCCTACTTTTTCTAGAATTTATGGGTTCTGAGATTTTGAGAGAATAGTAGCTTTTTGTTCATCCATGAATGTGTAAAAGTAGAGGTATTTTGTGGTTATCTATCTGAACAATTCGGTTCTTTCGTTATGGTTAACTGGAAAATTGGAAATAAAATGTGTTTCTTCTTCCACCGCTTTGGACGTACAGTATTTACAAATTCTTTGGCACACTAGTAATCTCTTATATCGTCCTCTCTCTGCTTCTAGGGGGTTAATTTTGTGGTCTATGGTTGAGCAGAAATTCAGATGAGGGTGACGTAGTTATAGTCGTTGGGCTGTTTTTTTTTTTTTAATAATCACTCAATTGCAAATTTGCACGAGAGAAATAATTGCAAGCAGGGCAAATGTTAACATTTTCTGAACTGTTTGATTTTATATATACTGTTTTTAGACAATGGCCTAGTTATTCCGTACAGAAGTGTATATTCATGATATCTCTTGACGTTTATTCCGACTTTAAGGTACGGTTGAAGGGTGGCTGAAGATTTTTGGGATGTTATTGAATAAAAAACCTTTCTTAAGCTTTATAAACCTTCCTCAACCTTATTTTTTTCAGGTAGTACCTTATAGCAAGTTGATAATTTATGCAAATTAGTATGACGTCATGATTACGTCATCAAGATTTACAAGGCCACGCCCATTTTTTTTGGAAAAAGGCTTTTTGGAAATGACGATTTCTGGCGAATTTTTTTGGAAATTTATTTTTGAAAAATTCGACAAATATCGTCATTTCAAAATATACTCCTTAACACGCATAATTCTTCATGTATTACTATCATGTACATTCCTGCAAAGTCATATTGATAAACATCGAAGTATAAGCCAAGGAGAGGCCTTTTTCTAAAAAAACGGGCGTGGCCTTGTAAATCTTGATGACGTAATCATGACGTCATACTAAGTTGCATAAATTTTCACCTTGCTATAAGGTACTACCTGACACAAATCCTCAGCCACCCTTCAACCGTACCTTAAACAAACACGCAGTACCCACTCAAAACCTCAACCTCCGTAGGAAAACCGTTAGACAAGTCGACCTTACTATGCAATTTAGTTGCAAGAGGATCCAAGGTCTAAGGTGTGTAAGGTATTCAGATTGAATGTTCGTTAGTCATCAAGAGTTGATGATGTGTTCTACGTACCGTCTCCTCCACCTGGCGTTTAAGAGCCCGGATCTTCATCTGCAGCTTCTCAATCAGTTCCTGGAGACGCTCCTGGTTCTTCCTGTCTTCCTCAGACTGGCGGAAAAATAAGAAAAAACTAGAGTTAAGTATTTGTGCTACATATACTTCAGGTTTGCTATGTTAGTTTAGCGATTGCGAGATATTTTCATAAATACGAATTGGTATTGATTTTTTTTATTTGAGTTGAATGTGTGAAAGTTGTGTGACGAATTGTTGAAAATAGAGAAAACGCTAGCGACCCCAAAAAACACCCCTCGCAATAAAATGGTATGGCGACCTTGTGACGTCACAATTCAAGATGGCAGCCACCACACATGCCAACGGATCCAACAACGGTTTTGCTACGGAAACCTGTAAACACGGTGTTGCTCAGATTAACCGTCTAGACTCAAGATGTATTGACTCAAGAAATACCAAACTGGACTCATAGATTAACTGTTAATAATATGCATTGACTCATGAAACCTGGACTCTCAATATAGGTCCAATACTGTTTTTCAGTAGAGTTGACGTGATAGGATACTGATATATGCGGCATATGAATTTGACTTCAAACATCGATACTGAAATATCAGTGTAATTATCACCGATTGCCAACACTATTTGGAAACAAAACGTAATTGAAGGTTCTGGCCTAGGTCCTTACCGAGAAGGTGAGTTCTTTAAGACGGCGGTCGTTCTTGCGCAGTCCCTTCAGGTCTTCCTGATGTTTCTTCTGCGCAGCTTCGATGTCTAATTCAAGTTCACGAACCTGAGCCGCAACAGATTATTCAAGTCATACTATTCCCATGTAACATATTTCATCTTTTTATGATCTACGTAATGCGTAGTAGCTACCAGTAATTTACCGTAAAACGTAATTTATTAATTGTGCATAAAGCGCAAAAAACACTCTTCTATAAAAAACACTCTACTATAAACTTGTCCAACCTTGCCCAATGTCACAAACGAGTGTCGTGTCCGCAGTCTTTTTTCTATCCTCCCCTTCTATACAATGGGAAAATGCACTTAATTCGTTCCCAGAACTTAGAAGGCAAATCTTTACTAATGGCCCCACCATACGGAAACGAAATGAAGTGCATTTACTTACCCTGCCCTCCAGCTTCTGTATGGCGCGGCGGCCGCCCTTGATTGCAGCTTGCTCGGCTTCCTCTATGCGGCGCTGCAGATCCTTCAGGTTGGCCTCCATGGTAGCCTGGACCTTCAGGGCGTGTTGGGCTGCCTCCTGCTCCGCGCGGAGGTCCTCAGCTAAACGTGCGGCCTTAAATGGTGAAACGATTTTCAGTTACATTTTCTTAACACATACATGGCTACCTCCCTGTTTCCAGGCAGCATGGTGTACATGCAAGAATGTATAACATTCGCCTAGCAGGTTACTTTTTCTTAGAAAGTAAGAGATAAAGGTCGGACAACAAATGTTATTTGTTTTGTTATGTTTTGGACGTGTCACGTCACATCACAAGAGAACTTCAAGACTAGAATTCGAACGGACTCGCCGTGTTGAAGAAAAGGCAGAGTATACATCGAAAGCTCCACAAAAGCGGCGAACTTTTCTGTTGCGTGTTGGGTGTTAGATACTTCGTTCAGAGTAATAAATGTCACATCGCGTTACTGATGGCTTTCCTAGCCTTCAAAAAAAGTCATGGCACATCTACGTCTGACTTTGATGAAATACGTCATCGTCAGAAAGAACCGATATCATGATAGCTTTGGACATTCTACACGACTGCTGGCTGCAGTTCCTACTCACGTCGCTGATGGCTCTCTTGGCCTTCTCCTCGGCCTGGCGCTGAGAGCTGACTTGCTCCTCCAGCTCAGACTGGATGGTGTGGATGTCGCCCTCCAGCTTACGCCGCTGCGCCACTAGGCCGCTGTTCTGGGTCGTCAGCTCATTCAGACGGTCGTTTGCCTCGGCAAGCTGCACTTCCGCAATCTAAAACGAGAACATAGTCAGTATAGTAGTCATGCTGAAAGCAGAAAAGTCCCCTATAGATATTGTTTTATTATCCACGCTCACATAGATGTTTGACCAAAGAGGCTATGGGAACGGTGGCGCCCTGCACACCGTATGGTGTGGAAAGGGCTTTAGCTTTTAATTTTTATAAAATATTAGTAATAAAGATGTGTTTGGTTGTAATTGGTGATGAGGTTCTGATTGTTGCTTGTAAAAATGTATCTAGAATTATTATTTTCTTTTTCGCCAAATCAAATGCTGAATCAAATATCATCAAAAATGGTCATAAAACCCATACCATTGGATGTATTTAGTGTACAGGAATCCAAGGAGCAAAAGATGTTGCTATATGTGACGTTACCTTGCGGATGCGGTCTACTTCGTCCAGTTGTGAGCGGAGAGTCTCGATCTCGCTGGCCATGGAGTTGCAGTAGCGCTCCTTGATGGCGATCTGGTCCTTTAGGTCCTCCCGGATGCGCTGCTCCTCGTCCAGCTTGATCTGTAAATACGGACACACATATTCACATCAGAGGAGACATGTACTGACAAGAATAAAAAGATTCCAGCCATGAACCGTGATGAGGGGGGATGTAGACTCAGTCACGTTAGGGACCGCATCCTTAAGAAATACATAATAATCGTGGCATTGTTATATGATCGTTGATAGTTGTGTATGTGTTACACTTCTGTACGGTTGGGACCCCATAGTGATGTCATCTCCTGTGATTGTATATATGTAAATATTTTGCGTTTGGGAATGCATCTCATTATGTATAAGCAGCAACACCTGTGCTGCATTGCTATGTGAACCAGTCAGAATTTCCTTGAAGAAAGTGAAAGATGGTCACCGAAACGTCGGTGGAATAAATTTCTTGGTTGTGTAAAAAGAGTATTTTTATTCAGTGACTTACCAACCTGATGATACTATTCACGGATGTACTGATAAGGTTACGATGATGAAGGTTAGACATCCAGGTAATACGATACGCCAAAAAGTAATTACTCAAGCAACTGGGTAAGATTTTGAAACAGTCAAACGTTCAAGACAGCATCCACTATGTTTCGTCAGTGACTAAAGAACTAGAGAACCAGGTTTTATACCAAAACTCTGAATTGAAATGTGTGTAAGACACCTCATTAATATTAACTAAGGGATACATGCAGAAATAAGGAAGGACTAAGATCTGTTCATATTTGCTTATTCATTTTTTTCGGGCACTGTTGTCATTCCTCGACTCATACGCGAGTCTCACTGCTTTGAAATCAAAGTGTTTGTGTGGACTTTAGCTTAGAATCAGCGGAGTCGTGATGCAAGATAAAAAAACAACTTATAACAAGTCTTCGTTCCAATTTCTATCTAGTTTGTGTTCCAGTGTTTCAATGTGAATTTTCTATTAGACTTTTGTTCAACTTTTCCGGTAATGGAAATTTGTGCACATTGATAGCACAACGGTGGGTCAAAGTAGAAAAGAACTTTTCCCCCGCAAACCTTACTTAAACGGAAAAAAAAAACTTAATGCGCAACTCACGCGCATTGGAATATACGCGCAAGTGTGACAGAGCCCTAAGGAAAATGGACATTTTCACTGAACTTAAACTTTACAGTGGCGGCAAGTGATTTACAGGACGGATGTGTGAAGAAATCATAAATAATTGCAACAGGTTTTTTCACTGTGATGATAAGTTCACGGTACAGAGGTTACCGTGAAAACAGTGAACATAAAGTTACCGTAAAGGAAACAACAACACTGTGACAGGCAACTTCAAAACAAATTCCCCAGGGAATTCTCACTTGTTGCAACTACGCATGCACGAACACATTCCACACATGCCTGTACAATTCTGGGAATTGTTACAAATCGGGCGTAAAGTATACTATTAGGCTCGCCTGTCGGGCGTCGCCAAAAAATACAGTAATTAAAGACTGCACAGTCATCCTCAACGGACCTGTAACTCCTGCATGGTCTGATGCAGAGATCCCAGCAGTTTGCGGCTCTCCTGGTTGGCCTTATTGGCGTTCTCCAGAGCCGTCTCCAGCTCGCTCAGCTGCTGTGCCAGACTGGTGTTGATCCGCTCAGCCTCAAGTCTGGCCTTAGACTCCAGATCGATACTCTGGTTCATGGTGTCCAGGGCGCGCTGGTGAAGCTTGCTGTAAAGGCATCATCATATTTTCAGGCTTATAGGCTTATCATAGGCCACAACACCCCCAGCCTCACTTTGGTGCATGACCCCCAGCTGACCCCGGGAAATTCAAAATGGCCGCCATAACTGGAGAGAGGTCTATTGTCGTGCGAAAATGAAATTACATTCTGGTTCAAACAGTATGTCTGCCATATGTTTTGCTAGTAGATGATTTAAAACAAAGCAAAATGTACACCAGACTGAATGATACAGCTCAAAGGTTGTGAAACACATCAATTCATATGATATCATGTTTAGCCTAAAACATAAGAAGAAACTTTTGTAATTTATATGCAAGAAGAAGACTTGTCAACAATATCCTGACAAATGCCATGAGATTGGAATAGGTCGAGTGCAATCCAACGGTCATCAACACTAAAAAAAAAACAGATGGATCCAAAACGACCCGCTAGTTAACATATAAGGAATATCTTCTTTTTTTTTTCATTTTCTTGACTTTCACATGATAAGTAGATTGCGTCCAGCATTTTCCTATCTCATTGTATCAATATCTATGGTACACAACTACACATCCAAATATAGGATGTGACGCACAAACAAGATAAAAGAACTATAAGATCAAGTACATGGTTAGTATTTTCACACTTGACACACTTGAAACGCAACAAAGAGTAACAAGACCCACAGCGTGCTCTCGAACTCCTCGTCCTTCTCTGCCAGACGCCTATCGATGTCAGACTTGAGCTGCGCGAACTCCATCTGCACGCGGACCACCTTGCCCTGTTCCAGCTCCAGCGCGTTCTCCGTCTCCTCCAGGGAGCCGTGCAGCTCCTCTATCTCCACCTCCAGGCGGCGCTTCCCCTTCTCCAGCTCCGCCACCACCTTCGCGTTGCCGCTGAGCTGGTCCTGGAGGTCATGGATCTCAGCTGAAGGGAAAATACAGAATGGAAAATGTAGATACTTTGGCGTCGTGTTGGGTAATTGTTTATTGTGTTTGGTCCAGAGCTCAGAGGTCCCGTGTCCGAATCCCCCGACATGCCAGTGATGTTTTTCCCTTTGAGAGGCTCTTTATTGATACAAGACTTTTCTCACTCCACCCTTGTGTGTAAATGGGTACCTGATTTTAGTTGGGAATGTGAAAGAGGGATTGGCCCCGCCTTACAATACCGTGTCCTAGACACAGTGGATAACGACACACTGCCCCTAAGCCATCGAAAAGGGCTATGGGACTACCTTTACCTTTATTTTTAGATACAGTGTGGCAATAAACAGAATCATGTTGATGAAAGATACGTAGAAGTAGTAGTCAACGCTTTAATTTACTAGTCAACACTGAAATGTCTACTACTTATAACCAAAATATCAAATTTGATAAAGTCAGGCATTTGATATATGTACAGATGATGAATCGCAGAAGCCCATTCATTACAAGAATGAATCGATGAGTATTCACTTAAGAGTCATTGCATGAGAAAACCAGGCAGAGGTGGGAAGATGGGGGTCGGCCAAATCGGCTCATACTTTGTATGTGTGATAGGTATGTTGAACTATGAACAGCCATATAATTAAAACCCTCCAGCTATTTTTCGTTATGGCGTTCTGGGACCCCCCTCCGAGACCCTCAAAAATCCAACAATTTATAGCTGAAAATTACTGAAATTGCAATGGCTACCCTGACAATTCTGATTAAGATACGATTATAAATTTTATATTTCCATATAGCATGGGTTCCCTAGTTTCACCTACCAAAAGTTGAAGGTGAAGCATTGAAGTTATGAGGGTGTACTAGGGGGTTACCAGAACCAATGAAAGCAGAATTTTCATCTCTTTGAATTTTAGTCATTTTCAAGGGGCATTATCTGCCCTGGGCAGTGGCTTTGGAGAATGGTTTTACTGTTGCTGGAGAGAGGAACATCTACTGATTCAAAAACAAGCGTCGTTTAATTGGGATACATATAACGCGAGCCGTGAATAGGGGCTCTTTATGGGGATTTTTCGGGTTTGGGGCTATAATAAATCAGGTTGTGACGTCTCACTACGGGGTAAGTTATGGCAATTTTTTCTGCCGCTGGGTGAAAACCATGCAGAATTGTCATAAAATGCTAGCACAAATCAGAAATGTTCATTTGGGCTCTACATGGGGGATATGAGGATACTTAAAAAGAAAATTAAGCTTGTTTTGCACATTTTACAGTTGCTCTCTAAGAATTAGTTAGTTTCACACTAAATAATCATATGCATATTCATTTCTTAAATGTTACATAATGAAAAAATGCTATGTATGGGGGTTATCAGAACTCCACATTATCATTGGTACACACCCGTGCACATGGGTGCAGAACTACATATACTTTATATGGAAAATAAAGAAATTAGACTATAACAAATGTCAAGAACAATTTTAGATTTTAGCTAAATATATATACTTCTCGTGGCCAATCAGGATCAGAACAGGTTTAACAAACTGCAGTTCACAGATTATAAAACTTTCAATGTGTTCTCAAAAACGTAGCCCATTTCTGTAGCATGTAATGTAATTTTCATTCCCAGGGTTACACAAACCATATTAAAATGTTGATACTACATGTATCTACAAAATGCATGCAATTCTTAAAATCATTCCATAGGACCATTGAAACAGACATACGCGTTGAACAGATGAATATCATTATACAAAAATTGAAGTTCAAGATCATGCACATCAACTTGTTCTTCACTCAGTCTGACTCTCAAGAAGGTGATTAAGGAGGATGTTGGTTTACAGGATGATGATCTTTATTCTGCCATGCTTCAAATGGACTTGTAAAGAAACTTGTGTCACCTCACAGAGGATGAAATGAATGTAATAATACAAAATACAACTGTTGCCATCATCTATCATTTGTGAGAAACGAACATCTGCAAACGCGCCATATGTGAAAGGCTGAATGCCTTGAAGCTGATAGGAGTGACGCATCGCAATTTCCACGTACTTGCCACTTGTCACTAATACGACCAGTACCGGTATACGGCCGCGGGAAAGCCTCCTACATCTGCGCACCTGCACATGTTGGGCTGTTTCTATGGACTTTTCTTTGTTATGAAGCATTGACTTTTAGCATTGCACTATTATCTGTATTACGGCAATAATACATACAAAGAATTTCAGTGATGCCCTTAACTTTTTTCAATCTTTGAGATTTCACATTACATTCCCATAACATTGTCAACATTGACAACCTCTAACCGCCTGCAGCAAATGCATGTTTTGGTGTTGTTGTTTTTTTTTAAATTAAATGCTGTTAGTTTTGATACTGTATTGGTTAAACAATATTCAAAACTATTCCAATTGTAGCATAGTATACATAACCACTTAGTTCCCAAGTACCTGGCTTTCCTGCTAGCCAATAGCCAGGTGCCTTGTATTGCATGAATTGTGTGGATTGTGTCATTTTAGATTTTTTAGATGGGTAAAAGAGATTGAAATTACTAGTTACAATCATTGGCTGAGTTCTTCGAGAATGCTTGATACCAAATATATAATGTTCTTTGAAATGGAACAATTGCAACTGCAATGTACAATCTGTTGATTTCATTATGATTCATGTACTGACCCAAACTTATAAGTATATATATATATATATATAGTTTAAAACTATTCCCAGATATTTGTTACAGTGACTGTCTTGTTTCTTGATTTTCCATATAGCTGCGGGTACCCGTGATATCACATATATGGGTCCTGATAACCCCCATCCATAGCCTTTTCACTATTGACCTCTTTATAATTGCACATACTTTTTTAGTAAGTAATTTACTGATTAACGTCTTAAAAAGCAACTGTAAAATGTGCAAAACAAGCTTCATTTACTTTTTAAGTATCCTCATATCCCCCATGTAGAGCCCAAATGAACATTTCTGATTTGTGCTAGCATTTTATGACAATTCTGCATGGTTTTCACCCAGCGGCAGAAAAAATTGCCATAACTTACCCCGTAGTGAGACGTCACAACCTGATTTATTATAGCCCCAAACCCGAAAAATCCCCATAAAGAGCCCCCATTCACAGCTCGCGTTATATGTATCCCAATTAAACGACGCTTGTTTTTCAATCAGTAGATGTTCTTCTCTCCAGCAACAGTAAAACCATTCTCCAAAGCCACTGCCCAGGGCAGATAATGCCCCTTGAAAATGACTAAAATTCAAAGAGATGAAAATTCTGCTTTCATTGGTTCTGGTAACCCCCTAGTACACCCTCATAACTTCAATGCTTCACCTTCAACTTTTGGTAGGTGAAACTAGGGAACCCATGCTATATGGAAATATAAAATTTATAATCGTATCTTAATCAGAATTGTCAGGGTAGCCATTGCAATTTCAGTAATTTTCAGCTATAAATTGTTGAATTTTTGAGGGTCTCCTAGGGGGGTCCCAGAACGCCATAACGAAAAATAGCTGGAGGGTTTTAATTATATGGCTGTTCATAGTTCAACATACCTATCACACATACAAAGTATGAGCCGATTTGGCCGACCCCCATCTTCCCACCTCTGCCTGGTTTTGCCTGGTTTTCTCGTGCAATGACTCTTAAGCCCCCCCCCCTCTCACTGGACCCGCGGCACGCTGGCGGCGTCGCTGCTGCCGATCGAATAGACAAAGCACTCAACGAATTTCATCGACCAAAAACGAACCTTTTTAAGCTTTATGTATTTTGTTTGTCTTTTTGGACATACTTACACGTTTTGAATGAAATTCCAATTATAAAGTTAAGCGTAACACAAATCCATTTAAGGACGCAGCGACGCCGCCAGCGAGCCGCGCGTCCAGAGAAAGGGGGGCTTAAAGCTATGCGCTGTATGATGTGTGTATCATATTTGATCAGGTAACAACTGATGGGATTCAAACCTTGCTGGAACCTGTTCTCCTTCTTCTGGTGCTCCAACGCGTCTTGAGCCTCCTCCAGCACACCCTTGACCTTGAGAATCTCGGACTGACTCTCGCGGCTCTCCTTCTGAGACTTCTCCAGCTCCACGGCGACGACTTCGCACTTGGAGCGCCACTCCTCCAGCTGCCTGTCGTACAGGTACTGCTTCTTCTCCAGCTGCTGACACATGGAGTGTGCCTTCTCCACGTCAACCTGGGGGAATGGTTCGGATTTTGGAAACGGTCAGACGTTTGTGGTGGCATCCACTACCTTTCTTTAGTACTAAGGTGTAAGATCTGAGGTTCATAAGATTTTAACTTAAAAACACTGAATTGATATGTTAATGAGATGAAGACATATTTTAGAAAGTCCGATAGGAAACAAAATTAGAAATAGTTAAGACAGGAAACAACCTTATAAGAAAGATTGTGCATTTTGTTCGTCTTCCCATTTGAGACAAGACGAAAGAAATATGTGGTGGCTGATTGTCTAGTCATAGATCGAAGTTAAAAACAGACTCTTGGTGATTCTAAATATAGAGTAGTCTCTTGAACGAATCAAATATATTGTTCTTAAGCGTTACTTTCAGCGCTGATGTGCGCATCTGTGTGTGTGTGCCTCTATAGTAATGAATGTTTCAATAACATTTTTGATTTGTTTCCTTTTAATTTCTTTCCTTTCAACTTATGGGTGGACATGGTGTAGCCCCAAGATTGTATTTTATATTTGTCTTTGTAATTACTGTGATAAGTAAGAAAGTTGGTTAGCACCATTTGTTACCAGTTGTAAGATTACTTCTAATTAGTCACAGGTTTGGCATTTGTGGTGGCCGCCATTTTGTTTTTGTGACGTCGCAGGGTAGCCATACCATTTCATTGGGAGGGGTGTTTTTTTGGGGTCGCTAGCGTTCTCTCTATTTTTAATAAATTGGCACACAACTATCGCACATTCAACTGAAATAACAAAAAATTTAATACCAATTTATATTTATAAAAAGAACCCGTAATCACTAAACTAACATAACAAACCTGAAGTATATGTAGCACAATCGCAAATACTTAACTCTAGTTAATGATAACTTTTATTCCGCTGTATAGAAACCACTGCGATCCTGTTGACGGCACCTCACAGACATCTGCGAAGCCTTGATATAACTAAATGAATCGTCACACCGTCCAAATGCCTCCCTGCTACATGTCCTCGTGTTCTCACCTGAAGATCCTCCACCTCCGCAGCCAGCCTGTTGCGAGTCTTCTCCAGACTGCTGCACTTGGCGGTGGCAGACTCCACCTGTTCCTCAGCCTCGGCCAGCGCGATGGTCAGCTTCCGCCTCACCTGTTGATAAACATAGATCAAATATCATTTCATGTTTTTTTTCTTTCTTTTCGTTCCATCTAACTTCATTTTGTTACATTTTGAAGACAAATAAACACATTGTTCCAAGTTAGGGCAAGCAATTTCGACTACTACTACAACGTTAACCTACCTCTGGTTCGTACATTTTGTGGGTAAACTTTAAAAATAAGCTACGTTTTGCATGTATACAAAGTTACGCTGTTCTTGAAGGAACGTTCACATTTTTCGTAAGATCGCCATGCTACAAAACAAGCCGATGTTGTACGACACATCTACGACTATCCTGAGAGTACTCTGAATTTACCGTCATAAGCCTTTCCTGTGTGCATTTTCAAGTCCCCATGGGTTGCGTATTAAGGCCCTAACACATTTGGGTTTAGGCAAAGTTTGCGACCAATGAAGTCATTTTACGGTGGGTCATAGTAGAAAACAACTTTTCACCGCAAACTTTACCAAAACCAAAAGATTGATAATGCCCGACTTATACGGACTTAAACATTACGCACAAGTGTAAACTGGCCCAGCTACTAAGAGCACAAACGTCCAAGTTTGTTTTTTTGTTGTTTTTTTTACTTCGCTTTTTGACAGACAATGACGACGTGGCACTGCACTCAAGTTTTCGTAATTTGTATTAACAGTGCCACGTACATAGAACCATATACCAATTATTACAGCTGGGTGGAGAGAGAAAGTCGTGTTAAGTGTCTTTCCCAAGGGCACAGCATCGGTGGCGTCAGGGGGATTCAAACTTGGGACCGCTTGGTTCTGGGCCGAACACCCTGCCGTTACGCCACACGACCCTACTGAAGTTCAAGTTAATATACTAACCTCTTCCAGCTCCTCCATACGCTGGGTGGCGTCCGTCTCGTACTTGGCCTTGATGGAGGACAGCTCGCTGTTGGCCTTGGCCAGCTGACGCTGCAGCTCGCCGCGCGTCTCCTGCTCCTCCTCCAGCTGTTCCTGCAGGGAGGCCAGCTCGGCCTGGGCAGCACGCAGCTGGGCGAACGCCTGGCCCTTCGCCGCCAGTTCCTCATCCAGGGCGCGTTTCACCTCCTCCACCTGCAAACATGATGATCTTTATTTGCGCGTACTTGCCCATATGGGCTTAATGCACAAAACAAACTAGTATATCGCTCGTGCTCATTTGAATGTACACATTTTGTCATTTCCGTTACAGTTTGAAGTTAGACGATCCTGGCATTAAGATATGCCACACATAAGGTGCCAAACTGCCGTTTTTATAAGCTAGAAAAGTTTTAAGTCGTCATCAAAACGACAGTTTGACACCTCGTATGAGGCATGTCCTAATGTCAGGAACATCGTACTTCAAACGGTAACGGAAGTTACAAAATGTGTACATTTAAATGAGAACGAGCGATATACATGTAGAAATCAACTTTGTCTTTTAGTTTGAGGTCTTAATAAGCTGCTAGGGGCTCAAAAAGATGTCACTCTTTTGATCAGTCCAAAGGCTATCTATCTATCTTTGAAAAACTCGACAGTACCATCTTTAGATCGACAAAATAGGGAGTTCCGCTGTAGTACTATAACAAGCCGCTACGGGGCTCGAAATCTTATCATTTGAAGCTCTTATCAAGGCCTACTATCATAGATATTCAACCACTACACCTTGGCTTATCATACCAACAAGAAACACGCACAGACACATACACTCATACACACACACTGAATCTCTCGAACACATAACATTCTTGGATAAGGCTTTATACCTGTGCGGTTAGAGCGGTAACCTGTCGGTTTAGTCCGCCCTTGCTCGATTCGGACTCTTCCAGCTGTCGGAGGAGCTCGCCATTTTCCGCCGCCAGTCGGTTCTTGGCGGAGTTGAGCTCGGAGATGGCGTGCGAGTGCTCCTCGATCTTGACGGTGGTTTCGATGTACGCCAGTTCCAGCTGCTTGTTCAGTTTCTCAAACTGGGCCTAAAGAAACACAGATTATCTTATTCAAGAATATTTGCATAATAAAACATACCGACATCCTTTTTTGTGTAAATTAATTGTATAGGATCTAGATCAGTAGTTTAAACTCTAAAACCGACGAATAGAGAACTCAACATTAAACTAGAAAGGCAACATTTGCGAGCAAATACAGCATGTTTAGCCATACTCCTCGCCATGCAAAAAATGGACTCTCCCAAAATAACAATGGACCATTCTAAAATACTTCCACTAAAAGAATGGATCACCCCAGTCCAAAATTGACTTTAAAAACAATTCTCAGTCTCTCCATACAGGAATGGAGTCTTCCAGTAGCACCTCAACACAATATGGACCAGTCCAAAACCATATCCACTTATTAATTAAAAAATATACTTCTGCTAACAAATGGACTTTTTCATAATCATTCCAGCTCAAAATTGAAAGAAATAATTAAAGAATCCTCCCCTTGCAAGAATGGGATATTCCGCGCCATCTCCATGTTAACTAGACCAGTCGAAAAAGATCCGCTGAAAATTACACTCTTGCGCATAATCAACCCAGTTCAAAATTGAATTAAAAAGATCAAGTTTTCCATAGCATACATAATGATATATATGAAGATTTGACAGGAGAAGAAGGAAATGACCAAAAACAACATATTTCAGCGATAGTATGGGTGAAATATAAGAATGTGACACCCCTTTGTTTGAATGCATGATTCAATAGTATACAATTCTTTGATTAAAAAATCGTTTTGAAAGGCTGTATGCCATACATTTGAATGAGGGCCTGTGTACATAACCAAGGCAGACACATGTCAAATTTCACATTATTTTGGTTTAATACATAGGAACTGGAGATGTGTATCTTTGTTCAAAAAAAGAGTGAACAAAGCCATGTAATCGCATGTCCTAGGAATTCCCATACCATATTTGGCATGGATATTAGCACACCTGCGCCAGAAATGAAAGATAATTAGATTAATTCAATTGACCAATCAGGTGGTCGCAAGGCTCACAGGCATGCAAGGCCAGGTGCAAGGCACTTGGGGTCACTGACCTTTAGGTCATATGTAGTATTGAAAGTGATGGAAGTGGCAAATATCGTCAAGAAAGCCCCAAATAGATCGTTTTGAAGATATGTATGCCAAAAATGAGAATGTAGTCCTTTACATATTTGTTCAAGGCACATATACAGCAAATTTCAGGTCATTCGGTTGAAATACCAAGGCCCAGGAGGCCAAGATATGCATTATTGGTCATAAAAACCTCAATAAAATCACTTTCAAGGTCAATATCAAAAAAAAAGGAAAAAAACACACATTGGTTTTTGCCTACATTACCTTTGTACCAAATTTCAGGTCATTTGGTATAAAAATGACAGAGATGAATCCATTTAAAGATTTGACAGGAGGAGGAGGAGGAGGAGGAGGAGAAGAAACCTGAGTAAAAACAATATGTTTAGCCATACTAGGTATGGCTAAACATAATTACACAAGACAAGCATTTATAGATTAGATTTATAGCTTTGGAAGTAGTTAGACACTGTTAAGTTTGATTTTATCCAGTTCCTTGTCAATGAGTAACTATTTTTGGCGTATCTTATCACCTGGATGTCTAATCTTCATCAACGTATTAAGGTTAATTGTTTGGACCTTCTCTCTCTCGAGGTTGTTTATTGTATTCGGATGATGGCATCCACATGCTTCCTCCCAAGACCGGGAAGAGCGAACTTACAGCGACAAAAATTGAAATTCCGTAACCCCTAATTTTACAACTGTATGATGATGCAAGATGTCGAAGTATGATTTCAAAGATAAAAAACAAATTTTCCTCTTTTTTTTTTTATATATGAAATTCGTTGAGACTATCTTTTATTTATTGGTTCGGGTTGCCCAACTAGCCGAAAGCTATTACTAAGTGCGAACCCGTGTGCGACCATAGGTCTAAGTTTTGGACCACTCACACCGGAAAGGACCCCTATTCTTTTCGATAAGTGCGTTGAGTTCTTTAACGTGCTCGAGGTGTGGCTCTCCTCAAACACGGGACCTCCATTTAACGTCCTATCCAAGGGACGTCCCTAACCGAAGCTAGGTACTCATTTACACCTGAGTGAAGTGAAGAAAGTCTTGTTAAGTGCCTTTCCCAAGGGCACAGCATCGGGGCATATCGGTGATTTCGAACTCGGCCGCGGCACCTTTCGATTGTGGGCGAAACACCCTAGCGATTGCGCCACACGATGCCACTTTCCACTCTATTGTCCCTCAGGGGTCGCAGCGCACTCGCCGTCTTTATGGAAAGGGGTAATGGGTTTTCAAATGGTCGAGCAGTCCAATTCTGTATTTAAATCTAATGATTTAGATTTTAAAAGGCGGCTAACCTTTTGCTTGGAGATGGCATCGAAGGCGACGTTGAGGTCCTCTATCTCCAGTCTAAGCCTGTTCCTGTCCTTTTCCACCTTGGTCTTTCCCTTGGCGAGATGGTCCAGCGTCTCCGTCATCTCGGCCAGCAGGTCGGCATGCTTCTTCCTCAGACCGGACGCCTCCGCCTCCTGCGCCGCCAGGGTGTCTTCAAGGTCACGGCGAACCTAAGGGCATGGACACAGTACAGAAGCCGATATAATGATTCACCTCTTCACTATTTCGCAGGCATCTTGCCCCGTCAGGCTGTCTTCTAGACCACGGCGAGCCAGAGAAAACACGAACGCATCACTGCATAGCCTGGAAACCATACCATCGGCGGCTCCCTGATATCTCTACGGCACTGGGAGTGACCCCCGCCCACCCAGACAGCTTAGCCCGCTTGGGGTGTTGGTTTACGGCCTTGGATTAGATTACGTCGGCGGCGAAAGTAGGGTGGCAGCGGAAGTAGAAAGGCAGCTAAGTAGACAGGCTATCGATCAGAAACGGTTCAATAAAGCAGACTGGGCCCGGTAAAACACCCCTAAGCCGACCCCAAGAGACTGGGACCAGGCTACTGCGGTGCATATAATGCCATATCAACACACTCTAATCCCACGATTTTCTTCAGGCCTCTAGATCACAGACTGATGAACCAGCGAGTACACGAACGCAGCAGTGAAAACAATGCATATTTGAAGACAATGACCCCTGTCTCTTTCCCATGCATATGCACCACCAGTCGTCTAGATCACCGCGAACATGTGGAAAACGTACTTAAGTAGATATAATGATTTATTACCAATATCTAACTATGTATACATTTAGTAAGATAGCGTTTGACGTACCCGTGCCAGTTCCTGTTCTCGCCGCTTGTTCTTCTCGATCTGGGCATTCGACAGACCCGACGACTCGTCCAGCTTCTCTGTCATGTCCTCCAACTGGCGCTGCAGTTCCGTCCTGGCCCGCTCAGCCTGTGTGACGTAATGTCACAGTATTCAACAATAAAAAAAGGAAGTGTCCTCTCATACATGTTGCCATGTACGATTGTCGAGCGTTCAAGTGCATACATTCATTCTTTTGAAGTGAATACATTTGTTTGTTCTTCTTTGATAGAAATGCAGTATTTCTGAAAATATCTTGATTTTTTTTTAAGAATGACATGTCAATATTTAACATCTGTTTTGGCAATTCGTGTAAAATCAAAAATATTGGATTCTACTTTAATTTCTTCATATGGTATCTTACGTGTACTCAAACACGCGAACATACCTTGACGCGTGCAGATCTTTCGACGTCAATATCATCCTCAATGTCCTCTGCAAGCCTCTAAAGAACAAATGGATATTTAAAATAGTTAATGAGCATTTAATTTGGTCTCTTATATATCCATCTTCCAACCATATGCATAGCGTCATCTTGATAAAAGTTTTTGGTGAAGATAATACATAACTTCAACAACGTGTGTTTTGCAACGTGATATATGTTTATAATATGTAGTCATGTAAGTATGAAATGATGAATATTCAAAGATATGGTTTCTTCCTTGTTCAAATAACGAGCATGGCGGCTGTCGATGTCATGTGTACAAACCTATATTTTCAAGACGCGACAGGAGGTACTGTTAGGACACGGAGGGGTACTGATATAACACGGCAGGAGGTACGGTTAGGTCGCGGCAGGAGGTACGGTAAGAACATGGAAGGGGGTACTGTTAGGACACGGAAGGGATACTGTTAGGACATTGAAAAGGGATACCGTTAGGACTCAGATGAGGGCTACTGTTAGGACGCGGAAGGGGGTACTGTTAGGACACGGAAGAGGGGTACTTTTAGGACACGGGAGGGGTATGTAAGGACACGGAAGGAGGTACTGTTAGGACACGGAAGAGGGGTACTGTAAGGAAATGGAAAGGGGTACTGTTAGGACCCTGAATGGGGTACTGTAAGGACACGGAAGGGGGTACTGTTAGGTCACGGAAGGGGGTACTGTTAGGACACGGAAGGGGGTATTGTTAGGACACGAAGGGGGATGCTATTAGGACCCCACAGGGGGATGCTGTTAGGACACGGAAGGGGATACTGTTAGGACACGGAAGGGGGGGGGGTGCTGTTAGGACACGGAAGGGGGTGCTGTTAAGACACGGAGGGGGATACCGTTAGGACGCAGATGAGGGCTACTGTTAGGACACGGAAGGGGGTACCGTTAGGACACGGAAGGGGGTACCGTTAGGACACGGAATGGGGTACTGTTAGGACACGGATGGGGGGAACTGTAAGGACACAGAAGGGGGTACTGTTTGGACACGGAAGGGGGTACTGTTAGGACACAGAAGGAGGTTCTGTCAGGACGCGACAGTTGGTACTGCTATATAACGCGGAAGGGGGTTCTCTTAGGACACGGAAGGGGGTACTGTTAGGACACGGAAGGCGTTACTGTTAGGACACGGAAGGGGGTACTGTTACGACACGGAGGGGGATGCATACCGTGAATTCCCGGATCTTCTTCTGAAGAGAAGACGCTGCTCCGGCCTCATCCTCCATGCCTGTTGTTGCGGTGAGCGCTTCTTGCTCTTTCCTATAAGGAAGGAACAACGGTGTTACATAAGGTGTCTCCGTTCCAAACATGCATTTGCTTCAATGAAATCTAGTAGACCTAAAGAGAATAATAGCGAAAATGAGTACAGTGCACAATCTTTTCAGAAATGCACAAATCTATTTCTTACACAAGAACAACATTATTCAAATATAGAATCAAAATTGCTATCATTGCAAAAACGTCATGCTACCAACATAAATGGTACAATCATTCCATCAGTATAATAAACGAAAGGAATTTCGATGCTGTTTACAAATGGTACAGACATGTGCACATTAGAAAGTTAGTACTTCTTGATCGGCATTTTGATCATCCACCGCGGCTGTATCATGATAATATTTGAACTTCATCATTGATACTTAAGGGCGCAGTCACATTCGTAGTTTGTCGTCGCACGATTTTGATGTGGTAGAACCTTCGAGACGGAACTACCCGCCGACAAGGATCTTAGACAGCTTTTTTCCGTAACAAAATAGCTGAATTTTTCAAGACACATCTACCACTTTTTCAAGAATGACTTCAGTTTGCTGTCGTACTACGATCGCACGACGTACAATACAGGTTTTCCTTTTTCCTTCGATATTTGATTATTAGTATTTGATGATTAATATTTTGTTTTGATTTTTATCTTTTTCTTCACAATTTGTTAATTATGATTATCATTGATCATATTAGCATACCGTATTATGTTTGAAATCTAAAAAAATTATTTTGTATTTTCTCGTATCTGTTCATCTATTAGGATTTATGATATAACTTCAACTTATTTTCTATCGTTAATTTTGTTTAGTTTTGAGTTCTATACAATTTATGATAAAGTTCCTATTGTTAAGTTTCGAGGGTAGGCCCACAAAAACCACCTAGGCTTCTGCAGGCGTATTTATTTCCCTGTATCTCTTTGTTTTAAGAGATGGAATACTTGTACATATGCGAAACAATAAACAGTAAACAACAATACGTATGTGAGTGTCCCCTACGGATTTTTGGTGTGTGTGTGTGTGTGTTTATTTCTGCTTACTGCTTGAGCGTGTCAGTGAGCTGCTCCCTGAGGGCCTCTATCTCCGCGATCTTGTCCTGAACGGCCTTCAGGTCCCTCTCCAGCCGGGACTTCACCCGCTCAACCTCCGTCACGATACGCCGCTCGTGACCGAGGTTGTCCTCCAGCTGCCCGAATAGAACGAGTGGTACACCATTTACAACTTCATTAACATAATAATAATAACCTTTATTGTACATTCATGCTTTATCACGGGCTTAGTACAGGCATGTAGGTACATGGTAATGTTCATATAATGACACACACAGTTTCTAATACTAGTCTAATACAATGGTTTTAAAACTACACTAAGTCATAAGTTCGGCTTCTTCTCGTCTCTTTGTGATGTTAGGAAATTTAAGTTGAGATAGACTTGTTTGATATTGTATGGTCAAAACGCATGATAAAAATGAATTTCTCAATATCAGACATGAATTGAAAGTGTGGAAACGTTCCCGTAATATAATCAAACAAAATATTTCTATCGTTGCTATATAAACTACAGTCTACAATAAAGTGGACTTCATCTTTTACCTTATTTAAGTTACAAAATTGGCAAATTCTTTGCTTCAGAGGCAATACATGGCATAAGATCTTCAATTGGCCGCAAGAAATAGATAAACTGCATTGCAATGGCTAGTAAATCTATCAACTTACATTATATTCGAAAGGGAATAAAAGTAGAATACGCCCAATATTTGATGTGCAGGTGGCAAGTGTATCAAAGTGCTTTTTTATATTTTTTTATGATATGGTCACAGTTTTCTGTTCTCGTCCTTTTTTTTTTCATTTGTTTTATACGAATTAACTTAGTGGTCAACAAATTGCCTGCTACCTACTGGTACATTAACAAGTAAAACCCCCGTAGATAACTTTTGTGTAAATAAATTCCACATAGTTTTCTTGGGTACACATTCCCTCTACCGAAACGTCGATAAAGGAAAAATAAGATTGTATCACTAAGAAAATTATGTTCAGCTAAGATAATCAATAATTTACCAGAACTTTTAAACAAATGCATGGTACGTGGTAGGCTAAGAAAGACATAATGCGTTGAATATAGAAAATAAAATAAAAAATTAAGAAATCAAAACAATTGAAAAATTTAACGGTTCTCAGTGGCAAATGTACTTAGATGTTGGCACATCGGCAACCAAATCTGCAGTGTGTTTTTTGGCACAAAGTTTGACAGATTAACCGAATAGGCTCGGTGGGCGTCACTCCACCGTCCGGGAAGGTAGTGTAAAGTGCCTTTCCCAAGGGCACAACGTTGGGGCATGGTGAGTATCGAACTCGGGACCTATTGATTCCGAGTTCAACGCTGTAACCGTTACGCCGAAGTCACAGGAAATATAAACCTAGACTAAAACACTTACGTCGTCCATGGTCTGTTCCAGACGAATCTTCACCTTGGACAGTTCGGAAGCCTTTTCCTCCTCCGCTGCCAAGTCCTCCAGTGTTTGCTGCGGAGCAAAATATCAAGCTTGTATAAGTGTATTCACAATGATAATTTGATCACCAAGTGTCTCCTTTGACAAGCTATATCAAGCATGGAATTAATGATAATTGTCATCATGAATATATCGCAATATTCCACTAAAGGCGCGGGCATATTCGTTATAGTATTTCTTTGTACGATTTTCAGAGCTAGAGAAGATGTGTCTAGGCATACATCAACAAGGATATTTGGCTAGTTTTGTCTGTCACCAGATATTTTATTGGTGACACATTCACAACTGTACTGTATTGAGAATGCCAACTTGCCTGTTGCAAAACTTGACAGGGTCCTTTGGTGATGTTCCATTTCACGTAACGTGGTTAAATATAAGTTTCTTGACTGAATCAAACAAACAACTTCGATCCCACCGTCTTGGAGATTAGTTAAGCCTCCCTCTCACTGGACCCGCGGTACGCTTGCGGCGTCACTGCGTCCTAAATTGGATTTGTGTTGCCCTTGACTTCATAATGGAAATGTCATTCAAAATGTGCAAATATGACCAAAAAGACAACAAAACACACAAAGCTAAAAAAAGATTCGTTTTTTGTCGATGAAATTCGTTGAGTGCTTTGTCAATTCGATCAGCCGCAGCGACGCCGCCAGCGTGCCGCGGGTCTAGTGCATAGTGAGAGGGGGTCTTTAAAGACACTTACGGCGTTGAGGTCCTCGAGACGAGCCTTCTCGTTGGTGAGATGTTCGATCTTAGCGGCGTTCTGTGCCACCTGTTCCTCCTTCTCCCGGAGAACAGAGTCCTCGCCCTGCTTGGCGTTCTCGTGTTCGGACAGCCTCGCTTCCATCTCTTCCACGGCAGACTGCAGAAGGTAGAAGAAAACGTCAAGACATGTATTGCTTCGGCTGTAAGACATGTAAAGTGGCGTCGTGTTGTCGCAACGGTCAAGATGTTTGGCCCTGAACCCAGAGGTGCTGGGTTCGAATCTCATGACGTGCTACCGATATTGTTCTACCGCCCTTGGGAAAGGCAATTTATACGACTTTCCTCTTTCCACCCAGGTGTAAAAGGCAGTGAATAAAAGCCAAAGAGGGCTCTGCCCTCCATTACAATGCCCTACACACCGTAGTTAAACAACTCACTGTCCCTGCGCCCTAAAAAAAAGCATACCCTTACCTTTGTATCTTTGTAAGTGGCGTACTAGCAAGCACAAAGCTATATTCCTAGCGACTAGGGCAGTAAGCTACGTACATTATTATGTTCTAAGGCATTCTTAAAAAAATATGTAGCAAGAGGACTATTCGTAAACAGATGGCCTAGAATCTACAAAACTAGAGTCTGGATAATTATCTTTATTCTCGAAAACTGTGTGTACAGATTTCCCCGCCATGTCCTGTTTGTATATTGATCTTCTAGTTCTGTATCTTCTTTTTATATCCAAGAGCAAAGAAACGAAATTAGTGTAACCTTACCTTGAGTTCGTCGCGGCTCTTGAGAGCTCTGTCTCTCCCTATCTCGAGATCCCGGTTGGTTTCGTTCAGGTCCGTCCATGACTCCTCCATCTCCTTGTACTGTACGTCCAGCTCTTCAAACTCCTTGGTCAGGGTACGGACACGTTCCTCGGCCGCCTCTCGCACCACGCTACCCTCCTGGATGTTTACAACAATGATATCTCCGTTAACAATTGAGCATTATAGAAGAACTTCAAAGGTTTCCGTGAATAACTTTATTGCGCGATTATTGTAGCAGGTACAAAGTATGGCAACGACGGTAAACATAGAACAAGACATAGGTATGGAATGAAACTATTCACTGCAACAAAATTACTATCTTAGGTTTTACATGATTCAAGTTGGGCTAATTTTGAATATCATTATTTTTCTAGTAACAAAACAATCTTTTATATATTTTCCCTTTTTCAACACTGTATGAGCTGTTCCATCTAAATATATAGTCTAATCTATCTGCGGCATTGAGTGTTATTGTATGATGATCCACTATTCTACAGCTCAGGTAATTGTAGAAACAACCTCCGGTTGCATTGAGCATTATATACAGAGGAATATACATATATATATATATATATATATATATATATATATATATATATATATATATATATATATATATATATATATATATATATATATATATATATATATATATATATATATATATATATATATATATATATATATATATAAGAACGTCGAGACGTTAGAAATTCTTCCAATGATTGTAAAAGCTCATGATCCCATACTACATGTATATAGTATTACTCTCTTGTATCAGGTAGATTCGCCTTATAGAACTGTAGTTAAGAACCAGTAGATGTCATACTTTGTACCTTGTACACTTGTTGTGCAATCAAGTTATATTGAGCAATGTGCAATAGTACCATAGCAAAGGTCCTCATGAAGGTAGTGCAGAATAGGAGTAAGACGTGATCCGACTCTCTGTCATTCTTTCTTTTTTTTAAAGGAGCCTGGATCTCTGCCGGGAAACGTCCGGACAGCGTACTAAAGCTTAAGACACGGCACGAAATCCGGTATTTAAGCATGCTTAAACGCAGCGTAAACGTGACGTTTATTCACTATTTCCGCAACTTAACGACCCCTATACGTCTGCTTAAAGATTGCATTTAAGGTGTCCTTTCCGGAAGTGCGTTAATGTACGTATTGGCACTCATTCACGTGTATTTACGTAACTATTCGACGCGTAAAGGCGTCGTTATGGACAATCTTTTCGTACCTTTACGGAAGACCCAACACGAAAAGTATGCGTTTCTTGAGACCTTTCCGTAACCTTTCGTCCATGTTTATAATCCGTTTTCGTCACGATTTTCTCCACGTTTATGTGCCGTTCACGCAGCCTGAAAGGCAACTTAAAATCATACCTTTCCTCGGGCTTTCCGTGATCTTTTTACGACCTAAACGCGCAACAAACGTGGTCTCTAGAATGCGTAAAGGCGTCGTTATGGACAATCTTTCCGTACCTTTACGGAAGATCCAACACGAAAAGTATGCGTTTCTTGAGATCTTTCCGTAACCTTTCGTCCATGTTTATAATCCGTTTTCGTCACGATTTTCTCTACGTTTATGTGCCGTTCACGCAGCCTGAAAGGCAACTTAAAATCATACCTTTCCTCGGTATTTCCGTGACCTCTTAACGACCTTAACGTGCTACAAACGTGGTATCTGCAAGGCGTTAAGGCGTCGTTATGGACAATCTTTCCGTACCTTTACGGAAGATCCAACACGGAAAGTGTAAATTTCTTGAGACATTTCCGTAATCTTTCGTCCATCTTTATAATCTATTTCCGTCACGATTTCCCTACGTTTATGTGCCGTTCACGCAGCCTGAATAACTACCTAAAGCTATACCTTTCTTAGTGTTTTCCGTAACCTTTTTATGAGCTTAACGTGCTAAAAACACGAGCTAAACGTGCTAAAAACACGAGCTTAACGTGCTAAAACGTAGTCTCTACAATAAGTTTCCTTTTCATTATACAGTATCTAATTTGATCCTTACTTAACTTGCTACGGATGGCTTAACCATTCCGAACCCTTACATAGACAGGTAAATATGAATATGACAGGCAACAGGGCCGGTTAAAGTTTAGAACAATTTATTTGAAAGATAATAACACTGCACAAAAACGTGTTACGCCATTATAGCGAGACCCCTCCCCACCTTAACGAATATACACATACAAAATGGAATGAATGATTTCTTACATGGACAGCTAGTTTCACTTTCATTAAAAAAATGTCACCTTATCATTCGTAAACTATTCAGGCTATTCCTTTCCCCAACTACTAGTACTAACTATTACAATGTGCTTCCAAGTTTTAACCCTAGCTAACTATTTACATCGACACCAAAACGTAACCCCTAACACTAACTAACCCTACGTCGAACTTTTCTTCCCTCCCGTGTCTTATTAGCCTTTATCAGGCTCCGCGGATCGCTAGGAAAATAGTAGAAATTGGCCAAATAGAGTGAATTGTAACAGTACAATCATTCTGGGTTGAATAACACTTACTAGGTACTTGCGGTTACGTCATCGGTCGTCATATTCTAACTTGTACTTGACGCGGTCAACGAGGGATCAATCTCACATTGTCGGTAGATTCTCCCTTCACCATTTTGCGACATTTTCAAGTCCACGATTCCGGTCCCAGTGTTGGGCGAGACGACAGGGATAGTTTCTTTCAAGACAGGTAGACAGGTTCCGATTTCACTCACGCTAATCTCCAAGCAGATCTATAGGTTGCATCAAGACCGTATCAAACTGGCAGAGAAAGTACTTGGATTGCTATACAAGCTCCTTCTTCCAGTTGGATACGGTTTTTGCAATCCATTGGGCCTGGTTGGAGGCTAATTCACGCCGTTCTTTAACCGTTGTCTCCACTGGTACCGGGTGGATTTGAAGTCCCGAATCGCGTGCCCGCAAGCTCCGTTCAGCCTCTCCACCCTCCTTGGTTTCACCCAGGAAGTATAATCCTATGAAACCTCCTTGGTTTCACCAAGTTGTACAGACTGGTGTCCTAGTCCCAGCTTTACGTTTTTCCGTCCGGGTTCCGGGTGGTAAGAACAACGTTGTGGCCATAACTTGTGGGTTGAAACGACTGAGTTCAAACTTCCTTCATGAGCTGTCTTCGCTGTAAAAAAATAACTGTCTCTGGGATATACGGTTAATTTGAAAAAGCCACCCTTTTCTCTGATTGGGTAATGCCCTGTCACATGGCATTCCACTAGTAAATATGGAGATGTTGCATTACCATCTCAACGTACCGCCCCAGCTTGTTTACGACTTCACACTGTATAAATTTGCAGTTGAAAAGCAAACGTCCTTGCGTTTCGCTTTTGCCCCGAACAAAACAACTGACGCGAGCGACAATAGATCTTTCCAGAAGTTACTTGTAGATTATAAAAAGGAAAACTGCGTGAGAACACGCGTTATTTGATGATTTTGATACAAACAAAGGAACAAATACACAAAGCTGCCAAAACAAAATTAGTGCGAGGATAAACGCCCGCTTTCCGTCAGCTTTTCTCTACCTAAACATAAAAGGGGGGAGGTCTCCCCCCTTCTATGCAAACCGAACCTATATGTAACGGAAGGATATCGGAAAGGTAAAAATAACTGCGAGGGAAAACGCCCGCTTTCCGACAGCTTTTCTCTACCTAAACATAAAAGGGGGGAGGTCTCCCCCCTTCTATGCAAACTGAACCTATATGTAACGGAAGGATTTTGGAAAGGTAGAAATAACTGCGAGGGAAAACGCCCGCTTTCCGACAGCTTTACTCTACCTAAACATAAAAGGGGGGAGGTCTCCCCCCTTCTATGTAAACCGAACCTATATGTAACGGAAGGATATCGGAAAGGTAAAAATAACTGCGAGGGAAAACGCCCGCTATCCGACAGCTTTACTCTACCTAAACATAAAAGGGGGGAGGTCTCCCCCCTTCTATGTAAACCGAACCTATATGTAACGGAAGGATATCGGAAAGGTAAAAATAACTGCGAGGGAAAACGCCCGCTATCCGACAGCTTTACTCTACCTAAACATCAAAGGGGGGAGTTCCCCCTTCTATGTTAACCGAACCTATATGTAACGGAAGGATATCGGAAAGGTAGAAATAACTGCGAGGGAAAACGTCCGCTATCCGACAGCTTTACTCTACCTAAACATAAAAGGGGGGAGGTCTCCCCCCTTCTATGTAAACCGAACCTATATGTAACGGAAGGATATCGGAAAGGTAAAAATAACTGCGAGGGAAAACGCCCGCTTTCCGGCAGCTTTTCTCTACCTAAACATAGGAGTGGGTTATGTAAACCGAGCCTATATGTAACGGAAGGATATCGGAAAGGTAGAAATAACTGCGAGGGAAAACGTCCGCTTTCCGACAGCTTTTCTCTACCTAAACATAAAAGGGGGGAAATACTTAACAATATAACTGCTGTTTTTTGTAAGCTGTAGCATAAACACGGATAAAAGAAGATCAACTCCGACGAAGATAGGTATGGACTGTATGTCTAATTTTGCTACAAAGTAGACGTAAAATGTGCGTGCACATGCATGGTGCGTTGTTTAAAAAAAACTGTAACAGAAATGACTTAAGCGGGATCGGTGTTTACTGCAAATGGGTGTATCGTAAAGATCGAAGACCGTTTCGGGTATATCAGCTATTCTCCAAGATTTTGAAAATTGAGGCACTATTAGTCCCCAGGGGAGAATATATCTGCTTGGAGAATATATTGGTTACTGATGTACCATAATGTTTCATCTATACGATGTATATAAGGATGCTTAAAGTCCATGGAAAGATATAGTATTCATTTAATTCATGTTAACGGACGTGGAAAGGGTGCGGAAAGCTCAAATCTTACTTTCAGCGGCATTAACGGCCCCGTAAACTCTGCTGAAATATTTTCCGACCTTTAATTCTTGTTTACGTCATTCGGAAAGTTTGCTTAAATATTCGATTTCGTGCTGTGAGAGGCTGTGAAAAAGACGACTAAATTCCACGAATGACGACTACCTTCCTGTATGTTCAGAGCAATGAAATCTTTGTTCTCAATTAAGCAACAATAATTTTGTATCCTAGCCTACGTATACGTCTTTATCAACGAGGAGACTAGCTGAAGCAATGTATAATCGTATCGTTCAACCATTGTTATGCAAATATTTTCAAATACCCACAAACATCTTTTTATTCTTATTTTTAAGATGATATAGCTATAAAGTGGACTTCCCTTAGCCTGGCTGAAAGGCTGACTGCCGCAAGAAACAGACAAGCCTGGAGACAGATGTCCATCTTCGTTGCTACCTTGCCCCCCCAACGACCCGGAGGTCAAGGGACTAGGTAGGTAGGTAGGTATAGCTACATAATATGAGAGACACTTATGTGTATGATTTAAATTGTTTTCCTACCGAGCCCAGAAGGTTGACGATGTCCTCCTTTTCAGCGAGCAGGTCGTTGATGGTTGCCTGGAGTTCCGTGCGTTTCTTCTGCTTAGCCGCAAACTCCTTCTTCAGGTTCTGAGTGGTAGAACATAATCTAAATCAAGTTTACTGCAACCTCTTGCCCAAAGACTAATTGGGGTCGGTTGGCGTAACGGCAGGGTGTTTCTGCCCAGATCCCAGCGATCCCGGGTTCGAATCCCTATGACGCCACCGATGATGTGCCCTTCTAAAGTGCATTGGGAAATGCACTTTACACGACTTTCCTCACTCCACCCTGGTGTAGAAATGGGTATATTGTTCTCTGTACGTGGCAATGTTGAAATAAGTTATGAAAAACTTGAGTGCAGTGCTACATCGTCCTTGTCTGTCCAAAAGCAACGTAAAATAAAGACTAATTGCAGGTATGACGTCAACGACGAACAAATCACGGATAACAATATAACATTTGACAAATCTATTGTAAATGTTTATGGTACACGTTGCAATGAAAGAGACAATGATTTGAGGTATCATACTGTGGAATGTTGTTCATTTTCAAGAAATAAGCACGTTGTTTCGGTAAAATGACAAAAGTATGGCACAGAGACCTGTTTCCATCCCTTGCCTACAGCGCTCAAGAGATGGCCATTAGAGAATACACTGGAAGCCATTGATTTGGTTCAATAATCGAATTGAAGTTTTCGTTCAAGTCTCTCAAAATTGCCCCGACCTACCCCATAAACCAACAATGATAATTTACGTAATATAAATATCATTCGGAGCTTCAAATTCAACCATATTTATATCGCAAATCATTGATGTCTCTATTTCACTCCATTTCGTTCCATTTCGTTCCATTTCGTTCCATTTCGTTTCATTTCGCACTTTCTGGGGCCCGTCTAGACCATCCTCGGGTTGCGGTCAAAAGTAGATGAAGGTTCAAAGTTCATACCTCCACTTCTATCTCCTTGTCCTTGAGGAGCTCCTCGGCCTTGGCTCCGGTGAGCTGCGGCTTCATCCAGCCGTACATCTTGTACCAGCCGTCGTGCCGCAGGTTGAAGAACATGCGGATGTTCCGCTGGATCGTGTCCACAGACATCCTGGACATCAGAAAAAGGAGATCAATGGATCAATATATGAATGAAGACCTTCATTGTACACTATTTACGAACATCATTTGCTAATAACTATGGACACGTCATAGATATCAATTTGTGCGAACGTATGTGTGTAGCTTTGATCATTATACACATGTACATGGAAAACATAGTTTCATTGCAGCGTTCTGTACCAAAGTGCTGTATTTTGTCTTAGAAAAAGTCATATAAAGGGCAATAAAAGTTGCTGACGTCATCCATATGGTCCAAAAATCAGTTTTAGAATTCTTTCATGACCAGCTAGTAATATTCAATACTACAACAGGTCTTTCTTAAGTCATTGAAAAAATCGAAAGTCAAAATACCAATTTAGACAGGGAGGAAACCTTAAGTAAAGGTCACAACAAAATAAAAGTTAACAGATACATCTATACATTGTCAAATTACTACAAGAATTGTCAACTACATGGATTCGACTTCTCCTCGCTTCTTCGTAGTGGTAAAACTGTAAGAGTAGAAATGGCTCATGATTGATAATGCAGCTGAGGATTCAAGATGGGTTTTGTTTGCTTGTTTGTTTGTTTATTTGTTTGTGCCTTTATTTAAAATCTATATTTATATTTATCGGCCATAAGGCCGCTTTTCGTAGAGGTCGACGTCAGAGGTTTGCTGAATCAGAAGATTCTAATCTAAGTGTTTGTTTTATGCAGGATAGAAATTTTAAGTTCCGCTTGATCTTGTCCACAGACATCCTGAACATTAGGAAAAAAGCAGATCAATAGATCAATATAATGCAATAAGATTCAAGATGGGAGAGTTTAGTGTGGTCTCGAATAAAGCTCTAAACAGAAACTATGCGGCTTCAGCGTCTGTTCTTATAGCTTAAGATATGGCGAGAGTGTGTATGGTTGACTTGAGGTTGGCCACTACTATTTTCTTCAAGATTCAAGATGGGTTTGTTGAATCAGAAGCTTCTAAGAGTCCGTTATTTTCAAGAAGAAAATTTCATGTTCCGCTGGATCGTGTTCATTGACTTCCTGGACGTCTAGGAAAAAGAGATCGATGGATTGATAGATCAATAGAATTAAGTTCAAGATTTAAGATTGGTTTACTGATTCATAAGACTGCAAGTGTCCGTTTCATCTTTAATGTTAGCACAAAATACGAGACACAAAGGATTGCCTCGGTTTTAATGTATAGGAGTTGCGTTTACACGTCTGTGTTTTTCACAAATTCCATGACATTTTCAGTTATTCGCTCGTCCTCATTGAAATGTACACATTTTGTAATCTCCGTTACCGATTGAAATAAGACTTTCCTGGCATTAGGATATGCCATATATAAGATGTCAAACTGTAGTTTTTTATGACGACTTAAAACTTTCTAGCATTTAAAAACGGCAGTTTGGTACCTTATATGTGGCATATCTTAATGTCAGGAACGTCTTACTTCTAACGGTAACGGAGATTACAAAATGTGTACATTTAAATGAGAACGAGCGTATTGTATCCTTATTTCCAAAATCTTAATAATATAATTACCTTTTTTTAAGAATCAGTTCAAGATCCATGATTGGTTTACTGATTCAAAAGTTTCAAAGAGTCTGTTTTGTCAAAGATGCTTACGGTACTTACTTATTGGTTTTGGAAAAATCTCCAGCGTAACCTTCAGTTTCAAAACTGATCTTGCCAACGTTATAATGCCTAGTACGCAATGATAACAGTAGTGCCTGACCTGACCGGTGCAATGGCCTAGTTGGTAAAGTGTTCGCCTTGCATACGGTAGGTCGTGAGTTCGAACCCAGGCTGGGTCATACCAAATACCCAAAAATGGTACATACTGCTTTTCCATGCCATTTTCAGTTATTGTATCCTTATTTACAAAATCTGAATGATAGAATTACCTTTTTTAAGAATCAGTTCAAGATCCATGATTGGTTTACTGATTCAAAAGTTTCAAAAAGTATTTTTTTTTCAAATATGCTTTGCTTTCTCTGCTTAGCACTCAGCATTTGAGAAAGAGTATGGCAGTGAAACACACACCACTACCAGTGGACTAGCCCCATGCTGTAGTGACTTTCACATAGTTGTGTGGCCCAAGGGATGCCGAAACGGAGATGGGAGCCGCCTTATGCATCTTCTGTGTGGCAGGGACTTAAACTTTAAACTGACCTGCCGTTGTACAACTTCTCGAACATGACCCTCTGCGTGCGCGCACGGTAGCGGGACTGGATCGCTATCAGCACGGCGTTAATCTTGTCTTCACGCATCTCTTCCAGCATGCCGAGTGTTCCGGCCTGCGGGGAGTATCAAGAAAAACTTAGATTAGTATTGTTTTGCCGTAAGTTGTTTCTTTTTATGATCTGCTAGTAACGATTAGTCAGCAAATGATGAACAACACACAGACACACACACTCACATAGACACACACACACACACACACACACACACACGCAAACACACACACACACACACATACACAAACACACACACACACACACACACATAAACAAACACAAACTCACACATTTTAACACACATAGACAAGCGCACACACATACACATACACGCACGCACACACACACACATACATAGACATACAGACACACACGCATCCATATGCACACTGGCATTCATGTAGAACGATAATTATTGAATAAAGGATAAGGAACACACTAAGGATGGGTAAATTTTAAATTATCCGAATGTAAGAATGATAACATTATAAGTAAATTCCATCGGTACAAAGGACGAAGGTATACATCAAGGAATAGAAAAGGATAATATTACTGTTTTGGGTTGTTTTCGGTTGTTTTCGTTTTTTTTCCGTTGTTTTCGTCTTTTCGGTTGTTTTCTTTTTTTTCGTTTTTTTTATTTTCGTTTTTTTGGGTTTTTTTTTCACGTTTTTTTTTTGGTGGCTGTTTTTGGTATTTGATAGTGAGACCTCTATTCGGTTACCTTGAAGAACACTTTGGTGAGCCCAATAGCATATCGGTTCTTGGGGAGGCCGGTCGCCTCCAGCAGCAGCCGGGAAGCCTCCTTACCCTCCATGAAGGTCCCATCAGCGAAAACCTCCGCTGCCAGGATTCGGTACCTGTTCGGGATTTTATCAGATTTTCATGAACATGAACATTAATCTTTATATTCTAACGTAGTACAATGAATAGTGTGATAATTGTCGATCTTAAAATACAAATAACATCAACACTAATGCCAATTAGCGTAGATGCTCTATTAATAGAATAATAATCTACTGCTTTTCCGTCGCCTTGTCCCTCATCAACACTGAAAATCAAAAACATTGGTCACGAAACTGGTAAATTTTACGGTTGTCTGTAACCATTCCCCTTAGATCTATACGTGTAATGTACGACATAAGTCAAGTAAGTCAATGTACGTCAACGTCCTATCGTTTATTTCCCTTCAAGTCGAAAACATAGCTAGGACTTACAGATAATTATACTTAGGGCTACATGATTGTGAGCCAGTGGAACATGTACAGTACTTGAACCGTGTTGAGTACGTGTCAAAAAAGCGCACTAGGTTGGAAATGAATCTTTTTTTTTTCTTGCAGCTATCTGTTCCTCCTACCTTTCAATGAAGTCGGAGAAGATCTGCCTGTTAGGGAAGCCCTTCTGGCAGATACGGATGCCCTCCAGCACACCGTTACACGTCAGCTGGTTGTAAACCAACGGGCCGTCGATGATGCCGCCGGTCTTCAGCTCATTGGGGATGAGGCAGCGGACGAAGTGCGGGTAGGTCTGGTGCAAGGTGTGCATCAGGTGGTTCAGTTGCTCCTGTGGGGACAAAACAACAAGGATCGATCCTTAGTGAAACGCAGGTGAAAAACGTTTGTTCGTACAGTGATTGTACATTATGTAAATACGTTGCGTTTAGGATTGCATCTCATTGATATGTATAAGCAGCAACACAACAGAATTGCCTTGAAGAAGGTGACAGATGGTCACCGAAACGTCGGTGGAATAAATCTCTTGGTTGTGTAAAAAGAGTATTTTTTATTTGTACTGGAAGAACTTTAACTTTAAAGGATTCTTTCAGCTAAAATCAAAAGTTTGTAAAACGAATAACTTACCCTGTGCACCGCCGATACAGTCATGAACGACCCACCCTTCTTCTTCTTTCCACCTTTCTGCCCTGTTCAGGAAAAAAAAAAAGGAAACGTACAAACGTCCACTATCACTAGCAGCTCTTTGTCGTCTTTTTACGACAGAACGTCATATGTATTGTAATTATTGCGTCTTTTAAGTCAACTTTCCTCTGTCAAAATGGTGGTCAAACTAATCAGTTTTGTTTGGTCGCTCTGCAACTATTGTGATAGGAAAGTAATCAACCGTCGAGCAAACACGTATTACACGTACATTTCAATGTCCAATATTCTAGCATGCATTGCTTTGCTTGCTGTTAGTTCAGGTATTGCGGTGAAACAGCACGATACATTCCAACAGTCCAAAATTCTGGTTAGGACAAAACTCTCACGGACCGAAAACCAGTGTAATGGTAAGGTAAAGCAGTCATCCTCCATTGCGGTGTAGCATGATAATTTTTTCAAGTAGCAAGGCGGCTTAGCTACGGATCGCGTTTTTGGCCAAGCACATCGGGTCACTCCTACTCTTCTCGATAAGTGTGTTGGGTTCTTATTATAAACTGTTATTATTAACAGCGTGCACTCCACCCACCTGCCTGCTCCTCTGCAGTGATGTAATCAGCCCAAATACGCTTCAGCAGGTCGTTAGCGGCACCCTTGAAGACCTTCACAGCAGTCTCGTTCACAGGGTCCTTGTTCTTCTCCAACCAATGGCCGACGTTGTACCCCACAGGCCCGGCGTAGTGGCCCAGCTGGAAGTGAGCCTCGTACTTCTTCTTGCCTGGTTTGGGCTTACCGAATTTCGGGTTCTTCCCAAGATGTTGGCACTGAAGCTTGTCCAGGTACGTATTGTCAGTGGCCTTCGGTACGATGCACTCTTCTTCCAACATCGACAGGATGCCAAGAGGCTGCGGAAAAAAATATGGGATGGTTGTGTGAGACCTTACCTTCGTGACGCACCATTGCGTTTTCGTGTAAACCAATACTACTCATAGGGCGAATAGGTAACGTAACGTGACCAGTTAACGTCCAATTTATTCAAAACGTATTTATCTTAAAACCGCGCGGACAGAGCCAAATGGCAGAAACCCACGGGCAGAAATATCAGCTCTTCTGAAAAGAAAATGCATGGTCTGTAAGTTTTACTCCGCCTGTTTAACGCCGTGCGAGCATGAATTTATACTTAGGTATATGATGAAGAATTGAGCTAGCGTAACCAATTATCGTCCACCTCAGTATTTTCCCTTCTGGCGCTATGCTTGAAGAACATAAACCATAAAAAAATGCACAGTAACTATCCAAAGCGGTCTACAGACAAATGATAGTTAAGTCATCATGTTTGACCCGCCACTTGCTTGACGCGATGGAACAAAACAAATTTGATCTGTGAATTTCAACGAGATGCGCTGCACGTGGCGTTCATGTGATAAACACATGGCTATTATGTTTTGCCGTGCAAAAATTAACCTCCCGTCCGGGGGTCTCTAGGTTGTATCAAACCTTCCTAAAACTGGTAAGAGTTTCAAACCCCGAATCACCATGGATAGTCTGAATATCAAAGAAAGATTTAACGTCAGCTACTTTTAAAAGATACTAGCTATCGTGTAAGTTAGAAACACATGATAAAGTACGTGGTGTCGAATTACATATGAAATACGTCATGCACGACGATTCCGTGCAACTTGTTGTTGCTGGTTCAGGAGTTTATTCTGTTATGTCGCTGGACGGAAACCTTTTTTCATTGTTTTGTATTAAAGAGAGAGATGGCTAAGGATCATACTTATGACGTTCTTTGTTGCTCATGAGAACAGGCTTTGGCATAATACACCGCGACATGTGGACATGACCCAAACTGGACGTAATTAGGTTCTGCACGTAAATAGGTTATGTTACGTTACAGATGTAGCCTATGTATTCGATTTGTGGCTTTTCTTTAATTGGCCTTTGCGGATTGGGCTTTTCTAGGGAGGTGCTTATGATTTGCTTTTTCTTCTGGTTGTATATCAGAAACGGGGCAAAATCAGAACAGAAACACAACCAAAAATTTACAGCATAAGCCCCAAAAAGGCCCAACCGTAGAGCTTTCTCTGCTTATGTTTAATCATGTTTTATCCCATTTCCGAGACTGCCTACAATTGCATTTCTGTACGGTATATAATTAGCATATTTTGGCTTTTATTCTTTGCAATCCCAATGAAGACGAAGCATGTCAAAACAAAATTACCGACATGGAAACAGTAATAGGGGTTGCATCATGTCAGAAGTGAACTTGCAGTCTCTGTCCCAACTGCTAAAGAGATCGTACAAACCTTCTCGATAAGATCCAAGCAAGCCTGCAGGTCCATGCCAAAGTCGACGAACTCCCAGTCGATCTGTTCCTGCTTGTACTCTTCCTGCTCGTTCACGAACATGTGGTGGTTGAAGAACTGCTGCAGCTTCTCGTTGGTGTAGTTGATGCACAACTGCTCGAAGCTGTTCAGCTATAGACATAGACAAACAAAGAAAATGAGTAACTCATTAGACGCCTTGCGATGTTTTACTTTGAATTTACACTTGAGAACATGAACGTTACATACAGGAAACAACACAATTAAAATGGGTATGAATTATTTTGTTTTAACTGTTCCCTTTGTGCGACTACTGTACTTCATAAGATATGAAGTCAAATTAGATATCAAGACGGTTACCACAGCGTAATAGTACAAAGAAGATTTAAAAAATAGTACCCACCATCAAAAGAATAAAACCATTCTCTGTGGTATTTCCTGTCCATAATTGTTACAATCTAATGTATTACGTCCGACACAATATTACCACCTACCAGGTAGAGATATTCACCATGATGATACTATCATCATGCCCTGTTCATATATTCATATATGTAGGCAAATTTATATATACTTTTGTGCAAAAACGAGACAATATCATGCATTCCTGACACAGCATACTGTTACCAACATACTGTTCTAGAGCGTTAGCATGTACATTATTCTATAGACTATTTCTACTGTTAGTCATAGATTAGATTAGTTATCTATATTTGTGACCTATTAGCAATAATATGTGCGTGAGTTGCCATACACTGTACTAGTTACAATTTTCGCGCAACAAAGTTCTTCTCTATATGTATATAGTATATATCCACTTGATATTTTTCACCTGCACGGTACAATATACCTAAACCGCATCCTTACCTCGAAGATCTCGAAGCCGGCGATATCCAGCACACCCACGAAGAAGGCCCTCTCCATATCTGTCTCCAGAGTCTCGTTACACTTCGCCACGATAAACCTAGGTGTACGTGAAATAAACATCAACTTTATCAACTGTGGCCATTGGTTCATCATTAGTTTCTTTGTACTTCATTCCAAAAGCGACTCACAATAGATAATTTCCCCCTTCTATTCTAATCAACTGATTGTCCAACTTCAATGTGCAATGTACTCTAATTATGGGGATCTTCTGATATTTCTGGAAAATATAAAGCACAAGAAATACTGTATGGCTACAATTTTTTTAGAATAACTCACTTGTATTATCGTATCAATACAATGAGCACCTCTAAAATTTCTTAACTTTAAGTGCCGGATGGGACCCTTAGACAAACTTGTTTTCAAGCAAATTTAGTAGGTATGTGTATTTGGAAATAAGTTACTGATTGGCCGTTAACTGAGGAGGTTACCCTTAAAATTCATAAATAAGATAAATTATATATATGCGTAATATTACAACATTGTTTTTGCACTTTCTATGTGTTCGACGCCCGATATCAGTATTGCTGCCTGGAATGTCTAGTATTGCCTGTTGCAATTTAATACAATAAAATGAAATGAAATAAAATAGAATAAAGTAAAATAAAATGAAGATAAACAAATAGGCATAGTGTACAACTTACTTGAAGACCCTGTCGTAGATGGACTTGGACAGCGCGCCGACTGAGTTCATGCACTGCTCGGCTGTCTGCCCCTTGGTGACGAACTCAGACCCGACCTTCACCCGAGGTTTGCAGATCGCGTTGACGAACTCCTCCCGATCAACGCCCAACAGTCTGCTGGTCTTGTCCATTTCTGTGGATAGATGAGACATTCAGTTAAAAACTGTCATGGCGAAAAAGCAACTGGATAAAATTTTGAAACAGTCAGACGTTTCAGACAGCATCCGCTATCTTTCCTCAGTGACTAAGGAAATGGCAGACCCAGTTTTTTTAACAAAACTTTTGACGTTTTTGAGTTAACCGCTGCTTAGATGCTTTAAAATGTTATATTTGGTGAAAAGAAACGTAACGAACGTATTTTTTCACCAGTGTCATATTACAATTCCAGCCTGTAGTTGTGGGTGCTACTAGATATACGTATATATACAAGCTTGGACACACGGTTAATACAAACATGGCGGCGAGGATATCAGTTGCATAAATTGAATTCGTCACCCCTTCCTTCATTTGCGTTTGATGTTTCTTGCATTGTAAAGGAAGAAGAAGAAAAAATCTTCCATACCTTCGAACCCTTCAATCTCTCCCTGCTCGCCCCTCTGCGCGAACTTGGCATTTCCGAACCACAGGATGGCCGCGCACAGCTTGTAGATGTCCTCCTTGTCGGACGCGGCGAAGTTCAGGATGTCGAAGGCATCGTCGGTCAGGCGGAACTCCTCCCCGTCATCCAGGTTGGCAACCTCGTACACTCCCTCGGTCACGAACCGGTAGTAGGCCGGGTCGGAGCGCAGCAGCATCCGTTCTGACAGCATCACAGAACAAATACAACTTTTATTCTTCATTTATTCATTTATGTCATCTTAAAGGCAACCAAAGCAATATTAGGGCCAAAAATGGAAATAAACCAAATTCTGAAATCTTTATAGTAGTGACATTTACTAACATTGTTTAACACATTTGCATGATATTTTCATATTTTTAGGATTTCAAAACCGCGCAAAATAGTACCACACGATGATGCCCTTAGTTTCCTGAGCCTACAAAAACTCCTTCTCACATCGCAACAATGTCATATTTTTGCATCATGAACGTTGCTATACGGACTCTATAATTGCTTGGGTTTTCTTTAAGACAGCTGGGTTTCCCTTCGACTTATATAAGTTGATTTCCAAGAGGCCCGGTATATACAAAACATGACATGTTTGCCTGGTGGGGACAGCCATGGACGATATTCAGTAATAAATAAAGAAATAAAATCCTATAATGTTAAAACAAAGTCGTTGTCCGTATCTTAACGTCTTAGCCGCTCCAAGGTCAACATCAAAAAAGTTCAAATGTTCGGACGTCAAGAAGTTACATGAGGCATGCATGTTAAGGCTATTCATGATATTGCAATGGTTTCCAACATCTTGGTCATTGGTATCGTCATATGCATTGGCTATGTCTTTTAAAAGCTGCAAGAGTCATGTAAAGGCCCCCATAACTCAGGCAAAGTGTAACGTTTCTTCACTAAGTTCATTTCTCATTCGACACCTTGGTATAGTCTAATAAATCTTAATATACTTAGAGAGAACAGAAATAACTCGTTGTTTATTGTAGCCGTAAACAACCATAGACGAAAATAATATAATCTTAACATGCCGACAGACATCAGTAAGCCCCCCTCTCACTGGACCCGAGGCACGCTGGCGGCGTCGCTGCGTCCAAAACTGGATTTGTGTTACCCTTGACTTTATAATGTGAATATCATTCAGAAGGTACAAGTATGACCAAAAAGACAACAAAACACACAAAGCTTAAATATATTCGTCTTCTGTTGATGAAATTCGTTGAGTGCTTTGTCAATTCGATCGGCCGCAGCGACGCCACCAGCGTGCCGCGGGTCCAGTGAGAGGGGGGGTTTAACGGCTCAACAGCTTTTAACAACGTCATGAATAAGAAGTGCTACTATATCAATTAGTATAGACATTTAACATGATATTATTACTGATTAAAAAAATTACCATGACGTTGTTGGTAAGCACGTGCACTCAAGAAACGATTTTTCTCGTTTAACACCCTAATTTAGTATAATCAACTATTTGCTTTTGTATTGTTGTAAAAAAAGATATGACCTTAACGTACCAACTGTACCGGGGATACCGTTCGACATCAGTTGGAAGAAGATGTGGTAACCTCGTTCCATTCCCGGCAGCTGGGAGATCACGCGAGATTTCTCGAGAAGATCTAGAAGAAGGCATCGAAATGTGATCTTAGCTTAGAGAGTACCATGCCATTTGACTCAATTTTCAAATAATCTGCTGCAATTCAAATAATCTAATGGAAAATAGTACAAAATAGTTTACTTACAAGAACAAAATGGCATTTCTATAACAACAAAAAAAACAGCGTCGAGAATTTTGTACTTTCTTCCAGGAAATTGTTTTACTTACACGTCTCGATGTCACCACCGGCCAAAACTCCCTTCCGGTTGAACTGGACACGAATGAACTTGCCCTGAAAGTTTTAAGATAGCTTTTCGTGAAAACCAACAGTGGACACAAAACAAATCAAAGAACATGGCCGTCAATCGAAATGATTTTTTCTAAGTGCCGACACGTCATCTCGTTGGTTGAAGTTGAAATAATCAGGCCTATTATTTATGTGTTTGATATACACATATAGTCATAATTGTGTGATTGTGAATACTTATCTAAATTCAGATTTGGAACTTCCGAGTTTAGCCATCCAACATGGAGGAAAATGCTTACACCAGAGTCACGTGAGAATTAAAAGGTAGATAAAAGAAACTTACGAAACGGGAGGAGTTGTTGTTCCTGACGGTCTTGGCGTTACCGAAAGCCTCCAGTACTGGGTTGGTCTGCACGATCTGGTCCTCAAGGGTGGCCTGAAAAAATGGTTAAAAAGTGTTTCTGATTACTAAATTCAGTGACAAAGTTTTCTGATAATGATTTTATGCAAGACTTAGACTACGACCGGTTTGAATATCTTGATCTGTCTCATGATTTTGCTTGTCTTTGTAATGATTTGATGATCTGTGCTATTATGTTTGTATTAGCGTCTGTTCTCTTCGTAGGCAGCCGCCACCGACTTCGGCTGCCTATATATAGTAAGTAGCCTGTGTAATGAAAATGTTTTACGCCTTACGCCTTAGTTAATACAGGCTGTGTGCCACATCAATCCAGATTCTCTAACCCTGTCTCAGTAAAAGTCAGTTCTTTTTATTTGCAGCTAACTCAGCCTTTTGGCTTCCAGAGGAGGACAATTGGTAAGACTAACTTGGTCCCGAACTAGGTTCGCTTTCTCAGTTGCCCATCGCACGATGTTCCATCTAAAGCCCCCCTCTCACTGCACCCGCGTCACGCAGGCGACGTCGCTGCGGCCGATCGAACTGACAGCGCACTCAACGAATTTCAGCGACAATAAACGAGTCTTTTCAAGCTTTGTGTGTCATTCCTGTACGTTTTGAATGATATTCCCATTCGAATGATATTCCCATTATGAAGTCAAGAGTAAGACAAATCCAGTTTAGGACGCAGCGTGCCGCGGGTCCAGTGAGAGGGGGGCTTAATGCTTCGCTATACATTTTCAGTAAACACTGCAATACTACGTACCTTCTGCTCGGCGCCCTCAGGTGCCGCGGCGGCCGCCTGGCTGGCACCGACTGAAGCGAAGTACGACAGAACCTTCTTGGTGTTCTCGGTCTTTCCGGCACCGGACTCGCCACTTCGGGAAACAACAAACATTGAGATACACAATGTAAAAGTTACAATCAACAGGATACGTTTTATAAGGGCCCTGTCACACGTGTGCGTGTATGCAAGTCCGCATGAGTATCAACAAGTTTTTGGTTCAGGTTAAGCTTGCAGCCGAAAACGTAATTTCATTGGTTCGATAACTAGGCTGCACAACGATGGGTCAAAGTAGAAATCAACTTCTTCCCTGTAAACTTTATGTGTTCATGAGCACCTCATACGCACTTAAATATACGCACAAGTGTGACATGGCCTTAACGGTCAGGCGTTTCAGATAAACCACGACCTTCAAAAGAATAACTTTATTGCGCGATAATTGCAACAGGTACAATGTATGGCAACATGTAGATATATGACAATTGAACTATGTCATATTTCTAACAATTTTCGTTGTCTTTGCATGCCCGTAGCCAGGGGGGGTTCAGGGAGTTCGGAAGAACCCCCTCACAGGCTTGAAGGTCCACTTTCACAGGCTTGAAGGTCCACTTTTTAATGTTCAAGATTTTTTTTTCAGGGCGGAGTTTTTGTATCACCAGCAATGCCACAGAGGCTAGAATCCTACAAAAAACTTTGCTTCTGATTTTTCCTCTAAATTCTCTCAAAAACACAGGAAATGCCCTTTAAGAAGGTTCAATTCTTAGAATTTGAAACGCTTCTGGGTCCACGTCCAAGGGTTTATTTTCAAGGTGGACTTATTTGTATCACCAGTGGAGCTGGAATCTTAGAAAAACTGCTAACTTTGTCTTTGATTTCTTTCTTTGAAATCCTCTCAAAAACACGGGAAATGCCATATCAGAAGGACCCTATTGCGCTCGCTGGTCCCTCAAATATTAAAAAGAACCCTCCAATCAAAATCCTGGCTACGGGCATGCTTTAGAAAGATCGAAAGATATCGGACGCTATTCCTGTCATTGACGAAAAGATAGGGTGACATCTGACACGTCTGACCCTAACAAAACTTATTCAGCTACTTGTGTAACTTTCATATTGTTACCTAGATGTCTGACCTTCATCGACGTAACATACAATAAGGTTTGGTTAGACAATAACGTAGTTTAACGATACCAGAAGTGATCTGTGTTGGTTCGTAACATTATTGTAAAAAAACAAGCGACTGAACTCGCAAACGCACACAAAAATTTAAACCTCCTTCATTCAGTTTTTGGAATAGGTGGTCGGAAAATCGGTGAGTCGCAATTTTTTGCTTGTTCTAAGAAAGTTGAATCATTTATTTACAATGTAAGCGATGTTGTTTGACGAATACTGAATGGCACTTTTGACTGAGAAAGTGCTGATTCAATTCATACAATATAACAGTAATATTTTCTTTCTTTTGGTTCCATTACCGCTGAATTCATAAAAAACTTAGACCACTTTACTTCAAGTAGATTTGCAGTATATCGTTGTCATATTATGTCATAATAGTTCTATTGTCATTGTGAAATACGTTATGGAATAAACAGAACTAAATATTAAATAGAATTGATATACTCACGTGATCAGAATGGACTGGCAAATCTGGTCTGTATAAAAGTAACACAAAAAATATAAGTACAACTGATTTTGTAGATATGAATGTATGATTTTATTTGCACAACAATTGCAACGATGACAATGTAAGGCAATGTCTCTTTGGCTCATTCCCCGTCGTCGAGGATTTCTTCGCAATGTACAGATAACTTTTAAGTTAATAAAAATTAACAATCTAGGTGTATTTTTCCACAATTCTAATTACTACTTTATTATGTCAAATATAATCTACAGTGATAACTAAAAAGGACTATTCTAGATATCACATTGTATATTTCTAGGCTTCTTTGCGACTTCAAGTTCGTTAAATTTCGTGTAGGAATAATACAGTTTCTTTTTTGAATATCATTATGAATTTATGTGGATAGATAAGAAATCTGGACAAGATATATATAGATATATATGAAATATACATATATATATAGATATCTATATATATATATATAGAGAGAGAGAGAGAGAGAGAGATATGAATAATATCGATCATCAATATTTCCTGTGTCTTTACTTTATCTGTTTGGTACATGATTTTCTTGATCTTATTTTTTGTTTTCCGTTCCATATTTTGTATCTATTCCTGAATTTGATTTTGAAAAGTAATAAAGAAATTCCTTCAGGACATTTTAGACTTTGCATTAGCCGAGAGGCCCGGTGGGTGTCACTCCACCGTAAATTTAGAAAAGTCGTCTGAAGTGTCTATCCCAAGGGGACATCAGAGAATTGAACCCGGGACCTATTGGTTCTTGGTCGAACGCTCTAACCATTACGTCACAAGATGCAATAGCAGCGGAGGTCATCTTACTGCACACGATGCAATAAAAATATGATTTTTAACAGAAAAAAGGTGGGATGTCTTACCGCCAATCATGTTCATGTAGGCCTCGTCGGCGACGGAGAACAGGTGAGGCGGGACCTCTTGCCGCCGCTTGCCGTGGAAGGTGGCAACGACGTTCGCTCCGTAGATGGGCAGGCGACGGAACGGGTTGATCACCACACAGAACAGCCCAGAGTAGGTCTGTAACCACATGAAACGAACATGTAATACACGCAGACTTCTTGTTTGTTACACTGGTGGCATCGGTGGGATTATAGTAGTCGTGTAACCATATAACATATAACCATATTACATCGTGGGTGTAGCCCCGCTCGGGCCCTGAAGCTGCACTTTTTTCACGGTGGACTGCCGGATACTGGGCCGGGGGATGTACCTGTCGATGTTAGCTTACGGCGTCTAGTTGTTATCGGGTCCTACGTTGATTTTAACTCCATGTCATAGTCTGCCCATGAGACTTGTTGAAATTTGAATGTGAAGGCTTCAGTTTTATCTTTTTGTTATCAATTATTTAAGGTTAACTTTTTAGTTTTCTTTACTTTACCCCCCCCCCCCCTTCATCATTACACAGTAACGCACACGTGACCATAAAGGAGTATTCTGATTGGACACAAAACGATACATTGCGGGTGTACTCACGTAGATGAGGGTGTTCTGGTAGCGCGTGCGCAGATTGTTCATGACAGACGCCTCGTTCAGGTACGTCATGTTGGCCATGTCTTCTGCGCATGCGAACTTGGGTGGGTTCATCTCTTGGATCACGCTCTCTTTCACCGTGAAGGTCTGTGGGAAAAACAGCAGTGACGTCATCGCTTATATGAATTGTTTGGACGAGTTTATCTGACGTATAGGTATGATTCGTAAATGAACTTTGACCCTAGGTCATTGAAGGTACAAGTTTAGCCATTGTAGACTATTTCAATCTCATTTGAGAACAAAACGTAACAAAAAAGGGAGATATTGAGTGAGAGAGAGAGAGAGAGAGAGAGAGAGAGAGAGAGAGAGAGAGAGAGAGAGAGAGAGGAGAATAGATACTGAGATACAGGGGGAGAGACAGAGACAAAGACAAAGACAAAGACAAAAGAGTTCTATAAAGGGAGACACACAGAGGTAGATAGTGAGACAAGAAAAGGGAGAGAGGACATAACGACGAAAGAGACACAGAGAGACAGGGTTAGAGTCAGAGAGAGAGACGGACAGAGAGACGGATACAGAGACGTCAACGGGGAGGGAGACAGAGAGGAAGATAGTGAGACAAAAAGAGTGAGAGAGGGCATAACGACGGAAGAGACACTGGGAGAAAGAGGGAGAGACAGAGAGATAGACGGACACAGAGTTTTACAAAGAGACACACGGGTAGATAGTGAGACAAGAAGAGGGAGAGAGGGCATAACGACGGAAGAGACAGAAAAAGACAGGGTGAGAGACACAGAGAGAGACGGACACGGAGAGTTAAACAAAGAGAGACACACAGGGGTACATAGTGAGACAAGAAGAAGAGGGGGAGAGAGAGAGAAAAAGAGAGAGAGAGGCATTACGACGGAAGAGACACAGTGAGGCAGAGTGAGAGACAGAGAGAGAGAGATGAACACAGAGAGTTCTACAAAGAGAGACACACGGGTAGAAAGTGAGACAAGAAAAGGGAGAGAGAGAGAGAGGGAGGCATTACGACAGAAGAAACACAGAGAGACAGAGTGAGAGACACAGAGAAAGACGGACAGAGAGTTCGACAAAGAGAGACAGCCGGACAGAGATAGAGGCAGAGAGAGGAACAGACAGAGAGGCATAAACAGAGACAAAAAATGCAAAAGGAAAGTGGCGGAAAACAAAAACGGGAGAAGGTCTGGCGAAGGGAACAGTTCTGAATCTACGCGGTGTAACTCACGTTTCCTAGGCGGGTGGTGACCGTGACCTGGTCGCCCTTCTTGGCCTTGATCTCGGCCTCGATGAACACTTCCTTCTCATCGGGAACCCAGCAGTTCTTCTTGGCGTCGTAAGGAGCCGACCGCAGCTTCTTCATGTCCTCGGGGTCTCCGAAAAGGAAACGCTCCGAGGGCTGATCCTAGAGACGGTTCAAGGTGACGTGTTATCCCTATCTAGACTGTCATACTTACGTCATATTACGTCATAATATTACCAAAATTACAGACATTATTAAAGCTTATGTGTACATCACTCCCTACAATTTTGATGATGATACATCATACCGTTTGGAAGTTATGAGGGGGGCCGGATGAACCCTCGCCCCTCACAACCCTAGCCCAACCCTAGCCTAGCCCAACCCCACCCTAATAGATTAAGGTCGCAGACTACAGTATTTCGCCTATGGGGATTTACACGGTAAAGAACCCCAAAGTGAGAAGCTTCGACGTTTCAAAATTTATAGTAGGATGCATAATTAAGGTGCATGATTTTAACATGGTTGACTTCAGGGTTCAATCTACAAAATATGTGAAAACGAGCATAAATTTGCCTGCTCGTACTTATTTAAAAGCCACTTGGATATGACCCTCAGCGGAGGTCATCCTACTGCAGCCGACGCACAGTTTTTGGGTGGTACCAGATTCAGGCGCGAATCCAAGCCGACCGAACAAACATCGTAATCCAACTAATATAGTCTCAAAACTGACGTATTCCTCTGCCATTCACCACAGTTTCAGCCTCGCAAACGTGCACAGAGGAAAAAACTACGGCTTTTTCAAGCAATGTGACGCACTACTTTATTTCCGAACTACTATTGGGGACGGGGTCGCCCATTGATACATGTACTGTGTTCTACGACATTAAGCATTACAGTCCTCACATCGTACCAAGGAGGTGTTTTACCAGTTTGCCAGTTATTTGAGCAAACAGCAAAGTTTCCAAGAGTAGCACTACTGTACATCCATTCATATGTGACCGGGTCACACCAACTACTTTAATAACATTATGCTATTTCATATCGATAATCAATGAGCCAAGATACAATGTCGTTGTGTGGTGAGAACTGATAGAAAATCCAAGCCCTAATAGACTGACCCTGACTGTCCATCAGAATTAGCGGTTCGACCAATGACAGAGTGACTGCGTGTCCGTCAACATGTTTTAATGTTGCATTTCTACGTTTTGAAGGAGTTGGGCGGGGCTATGATATCGGCCTATTTACACTAGACGCACGCAACTAAAAGATCACCATGTAGTTTTTGTTGTGCCGCTTTTGAGCATTTTTGATAAGAAATCCGCACGCAAATGTGGTAAACAGTGGCATCAAATGTCAATTCCATAAAAATTACAGCAATTAGAATATTTCCAGTACTCAAGCCTAAGAAATGCTCTGGGTGCCTTTAACAATTGTGCCAGGTAGAAATAAAACTAATATCAATATGTACATCTTACGCTACAGACTCTTAGTAAAATTGCATTGTGAGGTTTTTTTTTGGTGACAGTATTGTAGGACAGGAGTGTCATTATATGCCATTTGCATCGAAGATCATAACGCCGTGTACCTTGTAAGAACCACCTAACGATTACAGTATGTATTGCATTGAATTGTACAAATGGCACTGAGAAATTGTCAGACCTACCTCGAGCGAGGGACCGTAAGCTGGCATGTTGAGTCCGGCAGGGCGTCTACTAAAGGAACAAGACCCTGGAACAGGAACAGTCAAGTACCAGAATGAATGATCACGTCATATAAATGTTATAATACCTTCGTTGCTAAAGCATTTACCAAGGAGGCTTCGAAAATCTGAACTACAGTTGCCGGTTTGCCTGAAATTACGCTTCAATTCTAGACAGGAAAATCTGAACATAAGCTACAAACTTATTGGTCCTTTTAGAATGTACAACTGTAAAAGTTGAAAAATAAACTGGCTGTGCAGACTAAACTATTTCCAGCGCATGGTTCTATAAGACAGAATTTTTGTTTCCTTTCCAAAGGTTGCACATGACGCTACAATTTACCTAATCAGTAAAACATAAAAACAAAACTTATAAGACTAGTACTTCTCCTAAGATATTGACTTTCCAGATATCTTGTTAGAGACGTGAACAGCCTTGGATAGAACTTACTGTTGGTTTGCAATGCAGAATCGGAAACAACGTTTAAACGGCAAATACGATACAACCCTTTCTTTAAGAAATAGACTTCTTTAAGAGTCAAAAGACTAGACGCGTACTTACCTCTTGAAGAGACAGCTGTGAGTCTTGCCTGGAATCCGCCTGCTCTTTTATACCTTAATTACAGCAAAAATGTGGCCGGCAAACCTTCTATAAATAACCCAAGTCAACGGTTGCCTCTCGGTCTTCTTCCTTTTCGGTCAGCGGGTTTGTTTAACTCGAGCTTAGGCGATAATGACCCGAGATCAAACAAGTCTGGGATGGTTTAAGATGGAACTCAAAATGTTCATCACAAAAAGTGAGTGAGAAGGCAGCGTTGCCTACAATAGATGAACGGAAATTATACCTTCTACTTTTTTGTATTTCTTATATCTTATGTTATCATCATTTCTTTCCTTTCTTGCTGTTTGTGACGTTCAGAGTATTTGGAGACCGTTAGTTCCACATGCCCGCCCCTGCGCCTTGTGTGTACATGTCGGTAGGAGGTGTGATATTTAGCGGGCAAACTCAAGCGTGCGCGCCGGCCAAACATGGCGAACGACCGGGTCTGTACCCCGGGGCCGCGCTGCTATGCTGCTATAACGGTTGTCCTAAATTACTGACGGTAAAATAGGATGCGATCGTTAAAATTGTACTTCACTTAGTTTTAAAACCGAATTTTTGTATGATCTCTTGACACAATGCAATTGAATTCTTTGCCATAACGGATTTTTGCAACGTTCTATCCCAAAGCAAGGAAATTGCTTTGTTAATCCCTTAAACCATACTGTTTATCTTTCTAATGTGACACCCTGTGAGATCGTAATGATAGGGTTTGTGTTTGTGTGTGTGTATGGGGGGTTGGCAGGATCGTCAAGTAGGGACATCATGCGGAGACCGCTAGAACTGTACCTGCGGCGTTTTGTCTATGGTTGCGCTTTTAGATATTATGTAATAGCCAATTAACCCATTATATTTCATGAATGTCTATCTTAGAATGTTTCTATAGGGCTTAAAGTGGTATAACCTATGATTCAGATAATGTTGCAAGATATTCAATGTAAAGATCATGAACAAGTCAACGTTTTTCGTTGTAATTGTATCTAAATCATATTTCTAAAAAGGGATAATTATACGACGATGATGACAACCTACAATTCTTCTCACATGATTTATGTACGTAGTTGTCAGAATGGATGACGTTTTGTCACGAAATGTGCAGACAAAAGTCATACGTCATAATCAGGGTCTGGACAATCACATCACGTAAGGCATGACGTGGCGTGTCACTGTCCCCTTATAGACCGATCCTGGCTGTCAATCACAATTAGCAGTTCGTCCAATGAGAGAATGGCAATTGGTAGTGAACTCTTTTCCTTCAAATTTTTGCATTTTTTATCTTTCATTATGAATTTATGTTTTGTTAGAGGTAGACTGGGCTATGTGATGGGTCTATTGTGGATATTTTATTACAACTACCCATCCCTGTGATCTCTTAATAATTCAATGCAATATACAATTTTAACATGCCTTATGGCTTCATTTTTAAAGATACACATGTGATGTGCTTCACATCTTGTAAATGGTATAACGTTAACGTTTTGTTAGGCCACATCAAGTAAATTTTATGGATAACATCCTCCGCAGACTCCAAAAATAATGAGATACGGCGATATAAAACAAGGCGGGCCCAAAAAATAAAATTCCTATATTTTCAAATTTTGAGATCATAAGTCTTGTTAAACAAGAATTGAGGTGACGAAATATGATATCATAACCAACAGGTTTTTTATTCCTGTATTCAACCAATGAGGTTCATACATAATATAAACCTCCTTGATTTAATGTAAACATGTTATTGTAGATGTGTATACATCTCAATAGACTAACTACAACAAATACAGAAAAGAGCTTGTTGTACCATCATCTGAAGCAACTACACTGGGAATTCATATGCGATGAAACACCTTGTGTATACAGCTCAGTTAACCAGACCCCCCATTATTTATGTAATGTCCTTGCTAGAACAAATGCAGAAAACAGCTTGTTATTATACCATCATGGGCAGGAACTACACTGGGTATTCGTATGCAATGAAACACCTTAGACTGTCAACATTAAACTGTTCTTGAAGATGTGTATACAGCTCAATTAACTAGAACAAACGAAGAAAGCAGCTTGTCATACCATCATGGGCAGGAACTACACTGGGTATTCATATGCAACGAAACACCTTTGACTGACAACGTTTACGACATATTTGCCAATTTTTGGCATGTTGACCACCGTCGGAGGGCAATGGAATTTCTTGTGTTTTTTTGGGTTTTTTTCGAAATCAGGCGAAAGTTAATGAGCGCGCTGATGTCATCCATAAGAATTACTTGCTGTGGCCTTATAAAGATTTTGGACATATAGTTTTCGATCGCTTTGTCTTGTTGAGTTGCCACAGGTAGTCATATTACAAGGTGAAAAGGTGGTCTTGTCTTTACGGCTGTTGACCTTTAATCCAAAGGCTTTGGAAGGCCCCAGTGCCGTGCCCTTGGAAAAAGTATTTTACACCTCACTCGACTTAGGTGAAAATTAGTACCTATCTTCGGTTAGGGGCGTCCTTTCGGACGGGACGCAAAGCCTTGTCTTTGAGGAGAGCTACATCTCGAGTATGCTAAAACAAACCACCGTATTTACGAAAAGAGTAGGGGTCCAACGCACTGTGAGTAACAAACTTTACAGACCAGTCTTTCGCAACTTGTAGCCCAAAGAGTGCGGGCTTAACAAAATTATTGGGCCCCAAAGGCAGGTGTTTATATGTCGATCATAAATTGCCTTTGATCGATCCCACTTGATTTACAAAGGATTTGAAGTGAAAGCTTGTTTATGTCTGACAGGATAAGGCAGGAAGTTTCGGCATCGAAGCGATTGTCGGACTTACACGCTATTTTGATCAGAGTACTGCGGTTGGGCTCTCTCGGCACCAGAGAAACCTCTTGCGGCTGGTAGGTAATTGCGCTTTTAAATGTCATTAGATATCGCTCCCCTGGTTATATTTTGATGACATTTTCTAAAGAACGTGTGTGGTTGCAATAGAAAGTAAAACATCTCCGGAAACACTGCGTTTCCATTGGAATTACGGTCATGAAAGGTTCGTATTTAAACGTTATATCCAATGGGATGGCCTAATTGCCGTGTGAGACCAAAACTGTTGAGTTACGCCTAAAAAAAGATTTACCTGTTGTGTGAAACAAACAAAAACAAAAATAATTCGTACATCATGTTGGAGGTGCTACTTGAAACAAAACTCCGTTGAAAACTCACCAATTGCTCCACCCTAGTCTTCAAACAAGTGCGTGTCTACAAGATTTCGGCGACACATGACGGGTTTAGAAATGCTGCTAAACAATTATTGTGTGCACTCTTCCTTTCAAAGCGCACAAATTATATAAATTGCTTTAAGACCGACTGAGGAAAAAGTTCATTTTTCACCCAATTAGAAATGTCACTATAGTATACGTTTGGCAACCCATCAAACTACCAACTAACCCACCGCTCTAGCTTATGCCTGAGATACCGATAGAAACATTGCAACGTCCTGGGATGAATTGGGAAATGTATCTTTGAAAACATGTACAGTACATCAAGTTTGGTGTTTCGTAACTGACTAGGTTATAGCAAAAATCCATGTTTTTACTAAAATCAACCAACCCACTTATGATTCAAAATATGGGTCATTTTACACTGCCTTCAAAAAAGAAGTCAAACCCAACCATAGTCAAACATAGTTAACATATAACTTTCACAGTAGACTAGATAACTATTTCGATTATATATGTACATATGTACAGTCAAACCTGCCTAGGCGACCACCTCTTCAACGCGACCACCTGGCAATGGCGACCGCTTTTTCTCGGTTCCGAAAATTTTCCCCATAGGCACAAGCATTAAGCGGCCTGCCCAAGGCGACCACCCGTCCAACGCGACCGCGACCGCCACGAATTGGCATGACTTGCAATAAAGTCATCATTACAAACGCCTTTCCTCGTATGGCACTTTTAAGAACCGAACTTTTAAGAACTGTTTACCGTCTAGCTTGAAATATAAATGACTCAAAGATATACCCCAAAAGAGAGATGCCACCTATTTTAACAACACTATTTCACTATTTGACTGCCGAAAGATCTGAGTGTTTTTTTCCTCGCACAACACCTGTAAGAACTGCTGAAAGACTATTCAAGGGGTCTAGCTTTGATCCGGGGTCTCCCAGTTACCAACTATGTGGAACCAGGAGCTCAACTGTGAGGCTGCTACCAGTTGAGATCTTGTATATGGAACTGTTTATTTATTTATTGTCAAATGTCACAGTACACTACACTGACTCTAGAGGCAGCACAGCTGATGTTTGAGAGTCAACAGTTAGGGACAGACAAATACATGGTAATGGCAATTTAAAGATCACTACTTGTACAGTGTTATTATCAATCATTAAGTCAATTTTACAATTTAACATCGTCGAGTCGCAATTAAATACAGAAGATAAAATAAGCAAGTGCGTTCGGAGGTCAGAGGTCATATCTATGAAAGGGTGAACTGTTATGTCCAAAGTTTGCAAGTTCACAAACTAACTAAAAAAATGTGTTTAGATAGAAAAAGGCTAGGAGGAACTGCTGGAAGTGACTAGAATCGATTCGTTGAAAGAATGAAAGTGTGAAAGGCGTCAAAAAGGCTTTTGTTTAAAGTGATGTCGTGGCCTAGAGAACTGTTTTAGAGGTCTATCTTTCAGCCATTCATAAAGATAACAGGTCTAGCTTTGAGCCATTTATAAACACAAATGGCTCAAAGCTAGAACCCAAACCCCTAGTAACGTGAACCACCTTACTAGACTATTCTGGCTGTCTAAAATATCAATACCTTGTCCACAAGGCGCACAAATTATGCAAATTAACGTTTCTACATCTCCCTTATCGGTTTTGACTTAGTGAATGGACACATCATCGCAAATCCCCCGCCACCGATAACATTACCCCGGAGCCGACCTATTGAGCCGGCTAATTAATGACCCTTCCCTCTAATAGAGGAGTTAATTGATAAAAGCGTGTTTCCATCGGATGTTGTTTTGCCTCGGGCGATCCGCCAATTCCCACTGTCCTATTGGTCAGACGGCTGTGCGGCCGGGCACGAGAGTTTCACGGCCAATCACTCGTCCCCAGGGTACTTTCATGGCCCATCACTCGTCCCCAGGTAGCCTGGTTGAAATCTTCGAACGAGCCACGAAAAACGAAATGCCAAATGTGATTTGATTGTTTCATGATAATTTATGCTAGAGCAAATATATATATATGATACTTAAGAGTCATTGCATGAGAAAACCAGGCAGAGGTGGGAAGATGGGGGTCGGCCAAATCGGCTCAAACTTTGTATGTGTGATAGGTATGTGGAACTATGAACAGCCATATAATTAAAACCCTCCAGCTATTTTTCGTTATGGCGTTCTGGGACCCCCCTCCGAGACCCTCAAAAATCCAACAATTTATGGCTGAAAATTACTGAAATTGCAATGGCTACCCTGACAATTCTGATTAAGATACGATTATAAATTTTATATTTCCATATAGCATGGGTTCACTAGTTTCATCTACCAAAAGTTGAAGGTGAAGCATTGAAGTTATGAGGGTGAACTAGGGGGTTACCAGAACCAATGAAAGCAGAATTTTAATCTCTTTGAATTTTAGTCATTTTCAAAGGGCATTATCTGCCCTGGGCAGTGGCTTTGGAGAATGGCTTTACTGTTGCTGGAGAGAGGAACATCTACTGATTCAAAAACAAGCGTCGTTTAATTGGGATACATATAACGCGAGCCGTGAATGGGGGCTCTTTATGGGGATTTTTTGGGTTTGGGGCTATAATAAATCAGGTTGTGACGTCTCACTACGGGATAAGTTATGGCAATTTTTTCTGCCACTGGGTGAAAACCATGCAGAATTGTCATAAAATGCTAGCACAAATCAGAAATGTTCATTTGGGCTCTACATGGGGGTTATGAGGATACTTAAAAAGAAAATTAAGCTTGTTTTGCACATTTTACAGTTGCTCTCTAAGAATTAGTTAGTTTCACACTAAATAATCATAAGCATATTCATTTCTTAAATGTTACATAATGAAAAAAGGCTATGTATGGGGGTTATCAGAACTCCACATTATCATTGGTACACACCCGTGCACATGGGTGCAGAGCTACATATACTTTATATGGACAATAAAGAAATTAGACTATAACAAATGTCAAGAACAATTTTAGATTTTAGCTAAATATATATACTTCTGGCGGCCAATCAGGATCAGAACAGGTATCATACTGAATTCAACAAACTGCAGTTCACAGATTATAAAACTTTCAAAGTGTTCTCAAAAACGTTGCCCATTACTGTAGCATGTAATGTAATTTTCATTCCCAGGGTTACACAAACCATATTAAAATGTTGATGCTACATGTATCTACAAAATGCATGCAATTCTTAAAATTATGCCATAGGACCATTGAAACAAACATACGCGTTGAACAGATGAATATCATTATACAAAAATTGAAGTCCAAGATCATGCACATCAACTTGTTCTTCACTCTGTCTGACTCTCAAGAAGGTGATTAAGGAGGATGTTGGTTTACAGGATGATGATCTTTATTCATGCTTCACAGGGACTTGCAAAGAGACTTGTGTCACCTCACAGAGGATAAAATGAATGTGATAATACAAAATACAACTATTGCCATCATCTATCATTTGTGAGAAACGAACATCTGCAAACGCGCCAAATGTGAAAGGCTGAATGCCTTGAAGCTGATAGGACTGACGCATCGCAATTTCCACGTACTTGCCACTTGTCACTAATACGACCAGTATGCGGGAAAGCCTCATACATCTGCGCACCTGCACATGTTGGGCTGTTTGTATGGACTTTTCTATGTTATGAAGCATTGACTTTTAGCATTGCACTATTATCTGTATTACGGCAATAATGCATACAAAGAATTTCAGTGATGCCCTTAACTTTTTTCAATCTTTGAGATTTCACATTACATTCCCATAACATTATGACAACCTCTAACCGCCTACAGCAAATGCATGTTTTGGTGTTTTTTTTTAATTAAATGATGTTAGTTTTGATACTGTATTGGTTAAACAATATTCAAAACTATTGCAGTTGTAGCATAGTATACATAACCACTTAGTTCCCAAGTACCTGGCTTTCCCGCTAGCCAATAGCCAGGTGCCTTGTATTGCATGAATTTTGTGGATTGTATCATTTTAGATTTTTTAGATGGGTAAAAGAGATTGAAATTACTAGTTACAGTCATTGGCTGAGTTCTTCGAGAATGCTTGATACCAAATATTGAATTTCTTTGAAATGGAACAATTGCAACTGCAATGTACAATCTGTTGATTTCATTATGATTCATGTACTGACCCAAAGGTATATGTATATATATATATACATGTATATTTAGTTTAAAACTATTCCCAGACATTTGTTATAGTGACTGTCTTGTTTCTTGATTTTCCATATAGCTGCGGGTACCCGTGATATTACATATATGGGTCCTGATAACCCCCATGCATAGTCTTTTCACTATTGACCGCTTTATAATTGCACATACTTTTTCAGTAAGTAATTTACTGATTAACGTCTTAAAAAGTAACTGTAAAGTGTGCAAAACAGCTTAATTTACTTTTCAAGTATCCTCATAACCCCCATGTAGAGCCCAAATGAACATTTCTGATTTGTGCTAGCATTTTATGACAATTCTGCATGGTTTTCACCCAGTGGCAGAAAAAATTGCCATAACTTATCCCGTAGTGAGACGTCACAACCTGATTTATTATAGCCCCAAACCCGAAAAATCCCCATAAAGAGCCCCCATTCACGGCTCGCGTTATATGTATCCCAATTAAACGACGCTTGCTGTTGAATCAGTAGATGTTCCTCTCTCCAGCAACAGTAAAACCATTCTCCAAAGCCACTGCCCAGGGCAGATAATGCCCCTTGAAAATGACTAAAATTCAAAGAGATTAAAATTCTGCTTTCATTGGTTCTGGTAACCCCCTAGTACACCCTCATAACTTCAATGCTTCACCTTCAACTTTTGGTAGATGAAACTAGTGAACCCATGCTATATGGAAATATAAAATTTATAATCGTATCTTAATCAGAATTGTCAGGGTAGCCATTGCAATTTCAGTAATTTTCAGCCATAAATTGTTGGATTTTTGAGGGTCTCGGAGGGGGGTCCCAGAACGCCATAATGAAAAATAGCTGGAGGGTTTTAAGTATATGGCTGTTCATAGTTCCACATACCTATCAGACATACAAAGTATGAGCCGATTTGGCCGACCCCCATCTTCCCACCTCTGCCTGGTTTTGCCTGGTTTTCTCGTGCAATGACTCTTAATTGATAACATAATGAAAGGAGATGGGCGCATAATAGCACTAATGAATATGACAATGAATCATTAAATGTACTTTGCATTTGCCTTTTTCAAACAAAGAGGTTTGTCACAGCAAGCATTTTGATTATAGATATCGTATACTAAGTCACCTAGCAGTACTCGTCCATACCTAAATTTCCTACACAACCGGTTACAAGTCGAGCTGTGAAGGCTTGAATAATAAGAGCCCTGTCACACTTGTGCGTATAGTCAAGTAAGTTGCGCATGAAAATTTTTGGGTTCAAGTAAAGTTTGCAGGGAAGAAGTTGTTTTCTGCTTTGACCCAGCGTTGTGCAGCCTAGTTATCGAACCAAAGAAATTACTTCTTCGGCTGCAAAATCAACCTAAAACAAAAACTTGCTAATACGCAACTCATGCGGACTTGCACATACGCACAAGTGTGACAGGGTCCTAATGAGTTTACTGAACACCTTGCCCAGAGGCTAATTGCAAGTAACAAAACTACCATGAATAAAAAAAAAATGACACCATGAGACGTACCCTAGTTTGAACTGCTTTAAATTGTCTAAATCTAAATTTGTTGCAATAGATGTTTAAACTAGGGTGAGATTTATGTCAATGCTGGTGACACTAGTGAAGTTGAATAATAGGCATATAACCAACCACATACTGAGATTAATTACATAAAAGCCTAAGAGGCAGTTTATCTGAATTGGGAGTAATGAGAAGTCATGACCTACATGTTTCTTAGTGACACTAAAAGCTCCTTGGGCCCACCTTGGAAGCCGAACCCGGAGTCTTATTTCTAGAAGTCTTTAATGTGTTGAGTCTGTGCATTTGAAACATATCCTAGCATTTCATACATGTGTTTGAAAATGAGTTGAACATTTAACGTGCATATGTGTTTTCGTGTGTGTGTCTGTATGTGTGTGTGTGTGTGTACATGTTTGTGTGCGTGTGTTTGTATGTGTATGTGTGTATGTGTGTATGTATGTATGTATGTATGTGTGTGTGTGTATGTATGTATGTGTGTGTATGTATGTATGTATGTGTGTGTGTGTGTGTGTGTGTGTGTGTGTGTGTGTGTGTGTGTGTGTGTGTGTGTGTGTCGTGGTTTCATTCCCCCTCCTTTTTTTTAAATCGCCCTGCTATTCAAACGGTACCCAGGTGCGAAGTGTAACGGCTGTGGCTATAGCGTGGGAATGAAGTCTGAAATATTCCTTTGTTAAGGACATTAAAAGACAGATGTTATTGTGACATTTAGTATCAGAAGTAATGGCATTTCTGACCATACCCATCCATCTTACGGTCACAAATAGTCTTGGATAACTTCAAGGATGATTACTAGACCTCAAGTTGGTGTTCAGCTCCCTTATAACTTGTAATTTAGCACCGTAAGCTATAGATGCCATATGTTGTTAGAGTAATGACCGAGGCAATACACGTAAAGGCATCGCAAAGTTAAAGTAAAGTAAGACCGAGGTGCACGGCAGAATGGGACCGTGCTGCTTGCATGGTAAGCCGGGAAAAGAGAAGCATAGGGCCGTCTGACGTAAAGGCCATGTCACAATTGTGCGTATATTCAAGTGCGTATGAGTTGCACATGAACATTTTTGGGTTTAAGTAAAGTTTGCAGGAAAGTAGATGTCTTCTATTTGGACTCACCGTTGTGCAGCCTAGCTATCGGACCAAAGAAATGACTTATTCGGCTGCAAACTTAACCTAAAACAAGAACCTGTTAATACACAACTCATGCGGACTTGCATATGTGCACAATGTGACAGGGCTCTAAGCACTTGCGCAGGCACGCAGACACGTCGACGTTGCAAAACAATGCTTAAGATGTTGACTTTATTCATCGTCTCATGACACTTATGTATTCATTTATCTATCCATCAATCTATTTGTTCATCTACTTATTCATTTATTTATCTCTTTGTTTATTTCTATTTTTATTCTTGAAGACAACTGTGAAGCCAATACGACTTATAAAAGTTGATCTCCAAGCGGGCCAAGTTAGTATATACATGCCGTAATGATATTGAGAACGAATTTCACTTTATGGTGGATTGTCCAACTAATGATAATCGACTGTATGTCCGACACAATATAACCGTATACAAAGACAGACATATTCATTATGACATTATAATGCCCTGTGATTGGCCGATTGATATACAACTCAAAATACAAAACGAGACAGTGCTATACATTCCTGACTCAACACATTGTTATAAACATACATTGTACTGTTCTCGAGTATTGACATGCATAAAAAATTGTCTCTACCGTTACTCATAGCGTAAGATTAGCTTTTTTTTAACTGTTAGATACTAGCAATATCTCAACTGTCATGTTGGTAAAAGTGGCCATACATTGTACCTGTTACGATTGTCGCGCAAAATAAGTTTTTCTTCTGTCACATTCAGTGTAGCGGAGACAACACTGTACGATTTCCCGAATAAGATCCGATTACGTCAAAACAAAACGTCAAAATCCGTGTCTGTAATAACTCAACGTTGCCACTTTTATTAACTAAAGCGCCGCAAATCCGCTACAATAGTCGCACAAAATAAGTTTTTTTTTTCTGTTACATTAAGTGTGGCGGAGACAACACTGTACGATTTCCAGTAGAACGAATAAAATCCGATTACGTCAAAACAAAACGTCAAAATCCTTGTCTGTCATAACTCAACGTTGCCACTTTAATTGACTTAAGCGCCGCAAATCCGCACCAATCCCTGTCAACAGTTGCCACAACTCGGGTCACGGTGAGTACGTATCCAGACAGAGAGAATCTGACAGGTCGTTGTTCGCGACAGCTCCGCGGAATAAAGACATTTCCACAAGCATCGTTATCAACGCTTCCAGCCGGCTACAACACAAGCTGCCCTGCCCTCCGGAAATGGACCTGTCTGGTCACATCACTCCACTTCCAGGAAGCGCTGCCATATAAGGTCAGAGGGTACATCCACAGGTACATACCTGTCACAGATCGTACATCTCTACATATGCTGGTTTAACGTCTGACGTTAGGAGATGCATATTCTGATACATCGTCTACGTACATGGCAGTGAACTTCGAATACCTTGGCAGATAGAAGAACTCTATTGCACGACTATTGTAGCAGGTACAAAGTATGGCAACAATGGTTAACATAGAACAAGACATAAGTATGGAATAAAATTATCCACTACAACAAAATGACTATCTTAGATTTTACATGATTCAAGTTGGGTCATTTTGAGTATTATTATTCTTTCTGATAACAAAACAAAAGTTTATACCTTTGCTTATTTTAACACTGTGGGAGCTGTTGTTTCTATAGATATAATGAAATATATCTGTAGCATTGAGCGTCTTGAAATCTGAAGTACTTGAATTGATAAAGGTGAATAACTTATCGCGTAGGACATCATATTTAGAGCATTCCATAATAAAATGAAACTCATCTTTAATTCGATTTGGGCAGAATGGAACGTTGGCAATTTTACTTGGTAGTTGGCTAGATACCAAAGGAAAAGTCTTTCAGAAGATAACTCGGTTCAAGTTGAATATGATTTGTGTAAACACATCTGTTAACATGGTGTCATAAAAAGGTATGTATAACTGTTGAGTGTCTACGATTGCCGGGTAATAAAACGAAACAAAACGCCTACGCAGGGGGATAAAAATGGATTCATATCTGGATTCGAACAGACAGAAAGAGATAAATCAAGCCCAATATAAACATAACAAGACGAAGTGACGATCTATGATTCTCATAAAACATTGCAATACTGCAACGGTGCCAAAAATCACTGTCTATCAAAATTCAGACAAATCCATCCAAAGAATTTCAAATTGCAGCTGCAAGCACACAGAGCCAAGCAAAAATTAAACAGTCAGAGGTCACTGACCTCCATCACGTAATGATACTGTAAATGCAGAAATGTTCGCGGTGGTTTTATGTTTGCGGCTTTCTTAAACTTAAAACCACCGCGAACATGTTGTCCAATATTGTAGTTGTGTGTGAATATAGCGCTGTCGCAAACTTAAAACCGCCGCAAACACTCCATTTTCGCCTTAGCGCGAAATAAAAACCACGCGAACTTAAACATATTTACAGTAACCTTTAGAAAGACAACAAGTACTGTCAGGTTGGTACTTTTATCATTGTCACGTCATCACCCAAACGTACATCCCTGAAAATTCGTAATAATTCATCGCGATTTACAGCCATAGAAGAATATAAGTAGGCCGGGTGAATCATCCAGAATTAATTCGATCATCTTTAGTGTTGACAATAAACTTTATGACAAATGGCATTCCCGTGCGGCGGTAAATGCGCATCATCTATATACCGTCAAAATTGCCGGCGCGTTTACGATCGCGACCGTTACGGCGTGAAATGCGCAGCACTTTGCAAAGGGAAGACAATGTAGTAAGGGCGAGGAAATTGTGCGATTGGCGCTGACAGTGCGGATGGTGGTTAGGGTATAATAAAACCATACGCAGACAGCTCTCTCCATAAAACTGCGACTTTAAGTGTGATTGTATACCGGGTGTCATCTGTTTCGTTTATGGCTTCTTTGTGTAAAGAAGTGAAAACTCGTTCTTCACGTATGACTAAGTGGCTGAAAGCTTTCTCTTTGTTCTTAATAGCAGGTCTTGTACACATTCGTCATATTGTTTCGCGTCCCAAAGCGCCAGACGATTCGTTTTCCTTTTGTTTGGGTACCACTTTTGTACAATTACGTTCAAGATGGCGATGGTTTTCGAAAGGCTTCGCAAATAGCGCCATTCCTATTTGCTCAGTCCATTTTATTCAAATTACATGTTGTGAATGAAACATAGTATCACTCGTCAATATTAAGAAATATGGTATCTCTTCAGTTAGAATGGCGCGTTTGAAGAAGCACTATCTAAGGTCATACGTTGGTGAAAATATATTTCATCTCTCTCTCTATCTCTCTCTCTCTCTCTATATATATATATACATATATATGTATGTATATATATAATATATATATATGATTATATATTTCTTTGACTCTTTTCTGCTTTTAGACGATAGATAACATTTACCTTTTTATCTTTCGACAGAGACAAGGAGATATATATATTATATATACATATATATGTATGTTTATATATATAATATATATATATATATGATTATATCTTTCTTTGACTCTCTTCAGCTTTTAGACGATAGATAACATTTACCTTTTTATCTTTCGACAGAGAGAAGGAGGGAGAGAAAGAAGGTGAGAGAAAGATTTTGCCTCGATGAATTGTTCAAACACGATAATGATAGTTAAGTTCATTAAACTGGACGTGCAAAGCGCCGGGAAATAACACAAATATAAGGTCTAATTGAAAATAGTTGTACAGTTGTATTCAGGATCCCGATCCGAAGACTTGAAGTATACTTGGCCGCGCCATCAAACTCCTTAAGACACGGTTTATACCTAGCTCCTCACAGACGCATCTCAAGCACAAGAAGGTGTTATAACTATAAGCAGAGTGGTTGTAAAATCGCCTCGGGTGAGAAGTCGAACAGTTTCTCTCCTATCTTTAACAATGCATTAGTACCTGTTTCCACAGCCGAGGCTGTTAGGCCGTCATTTTGATGACTGTGCGCCGTTATTTCTTTATTTTTATGAAGACTTGGAAACGACTTCTCCTCAGATAATGGGCCTGGCGCGGAGCTTCGCACGAGCCAGGTTTTGATTGGTCTTTTAAGGGCCTCTGACGTTTATCGTTCGGCCGCGTTCAAAGCGAAGGAAAGATACTCGCGGAAAACGAAGCTGCCATTACTGGGAAGAGACGCTAAAGGGGGTCATTTAACGGCTGTTTTTATTTCCGGGTGCAATTTGGCGCGGGCGCGGAGCCGTTAGGCCGGCCCTAAGAGCGGCGGAATGGACTGCGGGTAGTTTTGGTATGGTAATGACCACGAACACTTCGCGCTGCCGCTTACACAGACCTAAATTCACCCGACCGCCTCTGATGGCCATTTGATCATGAACCGCAGTTTCTGATCATGAAGAAATAAGCCCCCGTGCGATTTCACCAATATGCTCTACTACCCTCCCACAATGGCGCTATCAATCTTATCTGCGTCAAAAAGTTACAAGCTAAAGCCTTCATCTTATCCGTGCCTCGATCAATACATGTGATTGCATGAAAGAAAGGTTTCCCCCCTTTTATTGTGGCCTATTCCTCACAGGGCGCCCGAGTTGGAATGATTGACGTTTCCGCAGCACGATATCCCGAGTTGAAAGTTGTAACCTCCCAGCGATACAGTGATATAAAACACAACACGCCAGGAACAGCGAGACTGCATGCCCCGCGCATAAAGTATGCACACATCGATTTCTTCTGGCGTAAATCAAAAAACGTTTGGGAAAGAGTCAGCCCATTACGATCCTCTGCAACTTACCTGGTTGCCATAAAAATCGTCATTACAGAAAAAAATTTAAACCATTTAGATACCATCATTTGTAAAAAAACTGTGCAAATGACATCTCATTGGTAAGAAATTGTGATTACATGCGAATAAAGGAGGCATCATTAAACCAGATGAAGATAGGAATCCAAAATAAAATGTGCATGATCTTGAAAAATGACAAATAAGGAAAGAATCCCGTTTTAGACAATATTATTTGTTACAAAGACAGAATATACGCGAAGGAAGAGGTCATCATTAAAAACAAATAAATATACTACTTATTAAGAAAAAGATATTGAGCAGAATCTAGAGTCGAATTGAGATGTACAAATATAAACCTATGTGTAGAGGTGGTTGTTTAAGGTCCTTAGGAATGAGTTTCGCTCCTTTAAGTCAGCCCCTGCTGTGATGAGAGCTCGTCTAATGTGTCAATGCAGAAGCAGCCCGGCTTTAGCTTCCCATCAAAGAGCTTACGGGTCAGGGGAGATGGCGGGATTTCACTATCGAGCTTTAATGAAGATGTATGAGGGCCCAGATGTTATGGCTCCCAGCTCCCCTCAGCGCAGCCGTGGTGCCGGCTCCTGATGTATATCTTCGGAAAGTAAATTTCGCACCGCCGTTACATGAGATGAGAAAACATTAACGTTGTTGATACGGCGGTGATCGCTGTAAATCTAGAACAATCGCTTTTCCCATTGTGCGAGCGAAGTGTGCGGTGAAATTGAGTTAAACGTCTTCAGGTGCGCTCATTGTGACGGTTTTCCGCCAATTTGGTATTCCCCGGGGGGTCCCGGCTTTCGTGCGATATTGTAATTCAATGCGACGTTATGGTCCAAAAACGCTTTCGCTCACCCAATTAGCAAGGTGTGCTTACGGACTCCAAATTGTCACCCCGGCATTAAATAATCAAGTCGATACACGGAAAGAGCATTCACGCCCTTCTGGCTCCCCCGATGCGGCTGCTTTTGGACGTTGAGACAGTTAACTCCTTGCCGCCGATGTTTGACGGAGTGGAAAGACTTGAGACGACTTAAAACACGCCGGAGGGGCAAGAGAAGATGGGGTGGCTGCTTCTGAAGTGTGTGGGTTTTCTGGTCGCGGTGCCAATATTAGCAGAGTCGCAGGAGAAGGGGGACGGCCTGCCAACGTGTAGCATCGCCTGCCAGACGAGAGCGGATACGTCCGAGGCAGTGGCGCTCCCGATCATAGGCGAGCCCGGCAAGCCTGGAGCCAGAGGCGAACGCGGCCTTACGGGAAGACCCGGACCGAGGGGTCCGAAAGGATCGTCTGGCCCCCCAGGTCCCCCCGGGCCTCCAGGCCCTCCCGGCCCGAAGGGAGAGAAGGGTGGCTTCGGTAAACCGCCGACAACAGGCATGGACTGCTGCTTGTATTCTGATAACCCGCTGGGAAGTAAGTCGGCGGACGCGCTGTCCTGGCTGCCGGCCGGGACGCAGGAGGACATGTGGGCCGGGTTCTCCGTCGCCGTCACGACAGACGTCTTCGCCACGGAAGACACGTCCGTCATCTTCGACCACGTCTTCTCCAACGTCGGCGACGGCTACAACAAGCGCACGGGCAAGTTCACCTGCAAGCTGGGCGGCTGGTACTTCTTCACCTTCCACGTTCTGAAGCCGCGGTACCGGGACGGCATGTGGGCGGACCTGATGCTCAACGGAGTCCCGCAGACCTCCGCCATCGCCTTCGACGACAGTCACAGCGACACGGGCAGCAACTCGCTGGTACTCAGCTTAAAGCAGGGCGACAAGGTGTGGATCAGACTGCGCAAAGATCACACCCTGTACGGCAGCCAGGACAAGTTTAGCACCTTCTCCGGCTTTCTCCTCTACAGAACCTACTGAGACCAAGACACTCCCCAAACCACATTAAGAACAAGCAAAACAGTGACAAGATTCAACAAGACACAAGCTTCCCGTGGCATCTTCGGTTGGATTTACCTCTAGCAGACGTCAACGTCAAGTCGTCTGCGTGTACAGATTAGGTGGCTTCGGAAAGAAGGAGTCTTTTGAGGAAGATAAGAAACATTTTCGTCGCACTTGACCTCTAGGAAAGATCGCGGCTGACTGTTCGACCGACACTATGCAAGCCCCGATGGTTGCCGACCCTCGCGTAATGCGGACAAAGGTGTGTCGATCGAGATATGTTTCAGTCGCGCCTTGAAGAAGTTAATAGTTCTTATGACTGATGTGCGGTACGTTTCTCTTACCACCAGAAGATTATGTTCTTAAAGACGTCTTCTGAAGATATATGTCTTAAGACAGAACAGCTGACATTACTCACATCGACCATTGTTCCTTTTTTCATTAAGGCGTAAGCAGGTAAAGTTAGCGTAGCGTCTCATTTTAGTGAAGATATATTTCATGTGTTAAACGTTCTGTGCATGTATAGTATATTTTCCATCAAATAGTACGTATTAAAGCGTGGGTTGAGTGGCATTTTCACGAACGGCACGATTGAGAGATGCCGAAAACGGTCACGGATGTGGGAAAATCCAGTAGGTAAAGGAGACTTCTAATGGAAGCGGACATGCATGAAAGGCCACGGAGGAAATACACAAAATTGAAGTGACCCTGACTATTAGAGTTACCCATCCCGAACGTTACACGTGGCGTTTGATGTGCCGTTAGGGTAAAGCCTGCCAGGCTGTATGATACGGCTCCTGTTTCTATATTACCGCGGACAGGCGGTAGGGTAGGCTTGTTGCTGTACAATAAATGGCGTGGTTTGACTCTAACACCAGGCCATCACGTATGTGTTCTTCTATACTACGTCAGGCGTGAGTGCATTATACAGGTTGTTTCAAATGATTGACTTATCTTAAGGTTTTGCGTGCCGCAATGTGCATCCTTTCTTGAAAATCGTACCACTGTAAAAGGGTAAATTTTGCGGGGGCTTGATTTCGCGGGAGGGAGAAAATGAAGTGTTCGCGGTGGGTTTAAGTTCACGGTGAAGAGGTCAACGCGAAAACCGCCAAAATTTCTCATTTTACAGTAACCTGTCAGTTTAGATGCTACGCGCTGCCCCCCTCCCACCGTGTCTATTGTTCTTTTGAGAATGGAGCGCGTGTCAGACTTGATTAAGCGGTAGGGAGAAAATTAAGTGTTCGCGGTGGTTTTACGTTAATGGTGAAGAGGTCAACGCGAAATTAAAACCGCCAACATTTCTCATTCTACAGTAAACTGTCAGTTTAGATGTTCTGCGCCGCCCCCCTCCCCCCGTGTCTATTGTTCTTTTAAGAATGGAGCGCGTGTCAGGGCGCACAAAGTTTGATTTCGCGGAGGGAGAAATTAAGTATTCGCGGTAGTTTTAAATTCACGGTCAACGCGTAAAATGCCAACATTTCTCATCCTACAGTAAACTGTCAGTTTAGATGTTCTGCGCCGCCCCCCTCCCCCCGTTTCTATTGTTCTTTTAAGAATGGAGCGCGTGTCAGGGCGCACAGACGCGGAATGAGAGCGGTAATGGCCTTTCAATCAGCTGTAATTGCCCGACCACTTCCTCTTAATTTTCCACGTTTGATCCCGAAAGGCGCGGGGGAGAGAGGAGGAAAAGAGGTCCACTGACAGCCGGCGTGCCCGGCACAGCTCAAGCGAGGTAATTGGAGATAGTCCCAACGCAAACACCGTACGTGGGTGAAATGTGCGATGCCATGGGTGTTCTATCCCAGTTAAAGGAAACCCATGCAATATTAGGGCCAGGGAATTGTTAATTTTGAAAGTCTATTTATCAAGTCGATTCCATACATGATTAGTTCAAACAACATTATCACAATGTATAGCGACGTCCATGATGCAAAAATACGCCGTGAGAACTCACTGAAAATCGTCGCCGGGGTTTTTGTAGGCTCGCGAAACTAAGGGGATCATCATGCGGCACGTTTTTGCACGGTTTTAAAATTCTATGTATGAAGTTACTACGCAAATGTGCTAAACAGTGTTAGTAGATGCCATTACCATAAAGATTTAATCATTACTTTATTTTCATTTTTTGGGCACTAATATTGCTTTGGTTGCCTTTAAGTCGCTGTATCGAGACACGAATACAGGTACAGGTAAAAAAGTACTTTAATTTGCAAAATGAATTTAACTTCTACATATATCACTTGATATAAAACGAACAGTACATTTGGAAGATGTATACTTGACTCCTAGATATTGTTAAATGGGTATTGTCAAAAATACAAAAGTGGTAGAAAACTTGATTAAAAAAGGAAAAAAAAACATCCTAGATAGAAGATGGATTTTTTTTTAATATCCAAGATAAAGATCATGAGTAGGAGTATTGATGCAATGCCATTTTACACAATATAGAAGCAAAAAAGAATAAGAAAAATAGAAGATGACTTTTTTGCCCTTTGAAATTTCTGTATTTACTTGTATATCTATAACGATTTGCTTTTTTTTTCTTTTGTCTCATTGAATCTTATTTGGTTATGTATGCATTTTATAATCAATGGTAATTCATCAAACGAATAATCTCGGTTTAGGAGAAAATCCACCAGAACCTTGTAGGTTTCTGGTCTCCCTGTATGTTCTCTCTCCCTGCTGTTACTAGTTTCTAATTTGTTTCTTTTTACGTACAATTAGATAATTAACAACAAAACTGGATATATCAAGTATCTTGTCTGGTCCTTTCTAGTGCCGCCAATCACTGTGATTGACAGGTCCGCAAATAATAGTTATTCACGTCCAGGTTTCTTGAACAAACATGAAACAAGTTGTTCACCTCCTGAAACACTAAACTCAACCCCATTGGGTCTTGCTGAAGACCTGTCTGGGATACGTGGCGTCATGTTGGTGTAATGGATAGGGTTTTTGGCCTATAGAACCTAGAGGTCCTGGGTTCGAAGCCCCTGACACGCCCCAGATGTTGTGCCCTTGGAAAAGGCATTTTTTACATGACTTCCCTCACTTCATTCAGGTGAAAATGTATACCGAGTAAGGGCCGTCCCTCGAATAGGACATTAAATTGTGTTTGAGAAGAGCCATATCTCAATCTTATAAAAGTACCCACCACACTTATTGAAATGATGGTGTAAGTGGATCAAATATAAACAGCTTGTAATCTTCAGTACAAACCTGGTGTGTTATGCCATGATGCGCGGTTGACCGGGTATGCAATACAAACAAATACAACGTCAGTATCCAAAACGGGACTAATCTGCTCGGGACATGTTCGAGATACACGCTGACTTTCCCAACTGATACACCGCGTCTGGGACATATAGAGACCTGTTTGGAATGCAACAACGGATCTAGGTTCAAACAACGGCGGAGACTTAATCAAAATAGATGCCGCCCGCAGCGCTCAGGTACCCCGTACGCTGTAGCAATTACAAGCGCTCTACACAGGCTTATGGGGTAGAAGAGCTGTCGTAATAACCCTCCGTTAGCTCTGTGATAACTGTAATAAAGCGAAAATGGGGGAAAGAGGCACCTCGGGTTTTTGAAAGGAAGAATTCAAATTCCTTCGCAAATGATTATAGATGGTCTGATGACATACTGAAGCACATTAGTTGGTGGTTATTGTGTATTTATGCTAATGGTGAATTGTGTGGATTATCAACAAATGTCATGCAATATATAGTCTACGTAAACAAGTGCTGAATACGCTTTGTACCCTGGCTAGATTGGCATTTTGACTTTCCATTGTTTCCATTTGTTGTCAGTCAAAAGGCGTTAGTAGTAGTATGGTTATATAATACTATACAGTCAGCCAGTCTAGGAAGACTAGGGAATTTTACGTAGCTGCGCATAGAGAATGCAGTTCAACATAGAAAAACATGTCAAAATATCAAAAAACAAACTAATTCATATATAATACCCACTGCCAAATGTGACGCTTTTATTTTGCGATTTCGTGTGCCGGTGTGGGCGCAACGGTTAGAGCGTTGGACTAATAGGTCCCTGGTTCGATGCTCACCAGGCCCCGACGTTGTGCCCTTTGGAAAAACACTTTACACGACCATCCCTGGCGGTGGAGTGACACCCACCGAGCCTCTTCGGCTAATCTGTCTAAAAGTGAGCCAAAAAACACACTACGGATTTTGTTGCCGATGTGTTAGCATCTAGCACACTTACCACCAATAATCGCACGAATTATTAATTTAGAAAAATATTGTAAAGTAGAGCGTCCTTCGTAGTTTATAACTCAACATTCATAATAAAAATGTTACCCTTTAGAATTGAATTCTGTGGCTTATTTCAGTCATATCATGTCGACAAGTTAAGTATTCGTAATGCAAAAGTTCCTGAAAGTTTTTGTAAGATAAAAAAAAAAGTGGAGCCGCAGTGACTTGTAACCTTTACGATAGAGCAGACTCCCAGGTTTGAGTATTAACCGCTGCCAGGAAATTATATCGACCTTTCCCGCTATCCCGATGCTCTTCAGAGAAAAATGGCGAAGTTGACTTTTTTCCGATAGCGGCAAATCCACCCCCAAGGTGCCACGAATGCTCCGTCGCAGAATGGGCTGCTAGCTCTTATCCACAGCTTCCGTCGTGATATTCATTCGGTGGGGGGAAGGTTTAGGAAACGGTGGGGGAAAGAAAGCTGCTCTTACCGAGGACGAGGGCATGGGGCCCCCCGAGATTCCCCTGTGGGAGTTTTGTGCTAAGTAGATTAAGCCCTCCCCGCGGTGCGTTAGACGTCGATAAGGGGAGACGCGGAAGCCACCGCGGTCACAGCTGGCACCACGCGTCCCAAATATCGTTTGCAGCGCGTCAACATTAAACTGTACGTGCAGAAATGTTCGCGGTGGTTTTGTGTTCGCAGTTTTCGCTTCGACGCGAACTTAAAGGCACCCAGAGCATTTAATAAGACTTGGAACTAAAAAAAAAAAAATTCTATTCATTCCTTAGTTTCAATAACACTATACCGGCACATATCGACATTCAAAGAGCAAAGATGTAATGTCGTTGTGTAGTGGGTAGCTGATAGAATATCCAAGTGCTAATAAAATTGATCCTGACCGTCCATCACATTTAGCGGCTGGACCAATGAGAGATGTTTTTATTATTAAATTTCTGCGTTTTGACGAAGATTTCCGTGTAGCTTATTTTTCTGCCGCTTTTGGTATGAACTTATCACGCCAATGTGGTAAACAGTGACAGTATATGTCAATTTCATAAAGATTACAGCAGCTAGAATATTTCCAGATTTTAAGCCTCATAAAATATTCTGGGTGCTTTTAAGACCATCGCGCCAATGTTTTGCCCTCCTACCCCTTGTCTACCATTGTCTCAAACACGAACACTCCATTTTCTCCCTAACGCGAATTTAAAACCACACGAACTTAAACGCATTTACAGTATAACATCTCAGTCTAGAACTTTCTCTTCTCTCAATGACAGCTGCCGACTTTTAACAACTCTTCCCGGAATTCGTTTACTGATCGTTTGAACATCCGCGCTAAGAGAATTGTTAATAACCGAGTGTAGTAGATGTTTAAAAAATTCTAAGAAAAAAGGGCGACCCGAAACTTTGTGAGTTTCCCAATTGTAATTTTCTAAAAGTAATATTCAGGAACTGATATCCGAGTATATAACCCAAATTTTTTTTTAAAAAATGGCATATTAAACAATTGTAAAGTAAAAAGCTTAAGTAATATTGAAACTAGACGCTGGGTGTAACGGCTTCATTGTACAAGCTAGTAGATAAGTACGAGTAGAAATTCAAAATGAATTAGTAATCTAGCAAACTGATTATCAATCAACATTGCACGGTCTAAGAATTTCGAAGCAGATATATCTTTTAAAAGTTGTAAACAAAAAAAAGGCCAGCGGAAGTTCAAACGACTCCAGTTGTTGCAAAATTAACAGAGGAAAATGCACATGCATAGTTTTAAAGGTATCGGGTTGTAAAAGTTTAGAGCAGACATAAAGAATAGTAAAGAAAAGGCCTTGAGTGGTGAAGAACCTAGTGGCAATTAAACAAAATCTTCTCGATCTTTATCCTGATGGTTCGCCGTGGCCCTGAGAGAATGCCGAATACCTGTGTAAACGAAAGGGGTTGTAAAGTCCGGGGCAAAGATATAGAACAAAATTGTAAAAAAAAACAGTGGGACTCATCAAACGACTTCAGTAACGTAAAAACTGGTCGAAATCAAAATGCTTTCCCCTGAGAATATTACTGTGAAAGCCGAGTGTGTAAACGGATGGCCATATAACTATTAACCCTCAAACACCCGATGTAATCCAATGTAACTTTCATGATTTAAAACAGATATTTTATGCAGATTTGATGACGTCATCGGTCAAAATCCAAGATGGCGGATAGAATCACATAAAATTACGTCATAATGACGTCATAACACGTCATATTGACACAACATTTGTTATAGTAATAGTAATTCACATGCGCATCATCCTCTAAAATTTAGTGGTCATACATTAAGTAGTTTAGGAGTTACAGAGGGCAGGTCTAAGAAACAGAACATTACTTTTGCTGGGGTCAAAAATGACCCCAGTGCAATCACTCCAGATTTCCTCTATAATGTCAACAGTATTGTGCCAATCTCCCTAGAAAATCAGGAGAGGTTAGAATAGATGTCTACCGACAAAGTCACGGAAGGATTTTTTCCCGATTTAACATGTTCAAATGGCACATCAAAATCCACGCCTAGGGTAAAAAATGACCCCATTTAGGTGTTTGAGGGTAAAAGTAAGGAACATTATCCAGAAAAAATAGCTATCCGGAATTAAACGGCTTCATTATTGTAGAGAATGGTGGAAAACGACTCTCCAAGCAGAGGTTGTAGGAGAAGTTGTGAACTACTTATCATATTCCCTGCTTTTTGTCAAACGGATTCAGCAATGCAGAAACATGTGTAAATCAACAAACCTTCTAACTTTGAAATAATTCTCCTTATCCTTTATCCTACCACTGAGAAAATCGCTATCAAAGGCGAGGGTGTACGCATAACGGCTATCAAAGATATAAAGAAATATTGTGAAAAAGGACCTATATAACAAACCTCTCTGCCTTGAAACCGATATGTATGTATAGATATTGGAGTTGGTGGAATCAAATAGCTTTAGTAATGCAGAAACTGTTTCAAAGTAATAAACCTGCCTTAAATCTTCATACTTATCATTTGAGAGAATTTCTACTGAGAGAATTTCAACCGAGAGAATTGCTATTAAAGCCGAGTGCAAAAACGTTACGGCTATTAAAGTTCGGAGAATGCATGAAAAAAATATTGTAAAAAAAAAGAGCTGGCGGGAATCAAATGGCTTCAGTAATGTAAAATCTGGTGGTAATTTTTCGCCTAAGCAGCGGACCGCGGAGGTTTATGAGGACTGATCACCAAGAGGTGATGAGGTCGGGATTCGGAGCAATCTGGGCTTCTGACAGCCGATAATGAAGTTAAATAGAGCCGGGGGATGCCCGGATTCCGGGTAATGGCGCAAATCATAAATCTACACCGTGCTTGTAAAGCCCCGCTTCCACGAATCAAGAATTCCTTATCTCGGCAGCTATCTTGTAAACATGTGCGGTATTAAAGGTGCCGAGGGAATTCCACTTTGACTGTATCTTACTGCACGTAAGTGTTTTAACGAGCGGAGGTGATGGGTATGTATGGCCATCTGGTGGAACTGGTAGATGGTTAAGTTTGTCAAACATTGGCTACTTCACAGAAATAAGAAAAAGCAACATTCGAAAAACCATCCAACAACAACAACGACATACCCTGTCCTTGGTACTGAACATCAACCACAGTGATGTATTGATGTAAAGTAAAATTACATAAAATACACAGATGTGCATAAAGCAAACATCAAGATTACTTTTAAGTTTGACAATAATTTATGCGGTTAATCTCAATCTGCTCAAATCTGTGATATACCTTTATATCTCACTAGTATTCTTTTCTTACCAATCTGTAATAAAAGTTTGGTGTTAGACAGCTCACGCAGTTAGATATCATTTTTAAATAACATCAGATAGATATCTGGCAATGGTGTGGGAAATTGCACATTTTATTTCAACGGATTGTTGATTCAACTATCGTGGTTAGTACTCATTGATATAGACAGGGAAAGCAACTATGTAGTGGTAAGTGTTCAGTACCAAGGACAGAGTGCATAGTCGTGGTCTGTTTCGTGTTCAGTAACAAGGACGGGGTTACTGAACCCTAATCACAGCTACGCCCAGAGTACTAAACAATACAGCTGCCTACCCTGTCCTTTGTACTGACCACTACCCACACCAGTGCTATCTTCATTGTCCGGCTTGGTACTCAATACTGTCCACATCGCATCTATCTACCTTGTATTTGGAACTGAACAATATCCACACCGCAGCTACCTGCCATGTCCTTGTTACTAAGCACTATCCACATTACTGCTACCTGTACTGTCCTTGGTATTGAACACAATCCACACAAAAGCTACATACTCTGGCCCTTGCATTGCTAACTGTCCACACCATAACTACCTGCCCTGCCCTTGGTACTGAACACTATCCACATCGCAGCTAAATACCCTGTCTTATTACTAAACACTATCCACACCGCAGCTACCTATCCTGTCCTTGGTACGTAACACTATCCACACTACATCTGCATACCATGTTTTTTGCTACTAAACACTATCCACACAGCAGCTACCTATCCTGTCCTTCGTACGTAACACTATCCACACTACATCTGCATACCATGTTTTTTGCCACTAAACACTATCCACACAGCAGCTACCTATCCTGTCCTTGGTACGTAACACTATCCACACTTCATCTACATAACATGTTTTTGTTACTAAACACTATCCACACAGCAGATACCTATCCTGTCCTTGGTACTGAACACTATCCACACTACAGCTATCTACCCTGTCCTTGCTACTAAACACATCCACACAGCAGATACCTAACCTGTCCTTGGTACTGAACACTATCCACACTACATCTGCATACCATGTTTTTGCTACTAAACACTATCCACACAACAGATACCTATCCTGCCCATGGTACTAAACACTATCTACACAGCAGATACCTACCCTGTCCTTGGTACTAAACACTATCCACACTACAACTATCTACCCTGTCCTTGCTACTAAACACTATCCACACAGCAGATAACACAGTTACCTGTCCTTGGAAACTGAACGCTATCAACACTACAGCCGCATACCCTGTCCTTGCTACTAAACACTATCCACACAGCAGATAACACAGTTACCTGTCCTTGGTAACTGAACGCTATCAACACTACAGCCACATACCCTGTCCTTGGACTGAACACTAAAAACAGCTAACTATACTATTTGTGGTACTGATTATGACAATTACCTACAATACCCTAAGCACAGTTTATTATTCACACCGGCATTTATGGAACCTTCACCTTAAGTTGAATATTAATAACGATAGCAAATTACTCTTGTAGTATAAAGTTGAATATAAACCATCAATCTTTTATTACTTAGTAACCATTATATTCCTTTTCATACCCAATATAACCCATAACTTTACGATAATTCATTAAAATACAAATCATTGATAGAATTGTTGTTTTAGATCCATAAGAAATTGCACCATCAAACTGCCTGTAACGTAATGTGATAAATGTCATAGATTATATTTCCGAGACAAAAATCAAAAAGTATATCCTGATAAGCCTTCAAACGCTGAAGCGGAATCAAATCATTTTCCACTGCTGACGTCAAACCATACAATCTATAAATACATATCGCTGATCATAATTTGAATAAGTTGCGACGTAGACCCCAATTATATCCATGATAGTACCAACAACAACTCCCTGAAACTAATATAAATATTGATATTAGGGGTGTGGAATTATATGTCTACCTCATATTTGTTTTCATAAATCATGGATTTAAAACGTAGAAGACATTTTTTATCACATCACTTTGCCATAGTTACGACTTAGGCAACTTCAAACACGGATTAGAAATGAATAAAAGATTCATATTAAAGTTCTGATTTTAAAAAAATGAAATGTAAAGACGCATACAAACCGTTGAACCAACAATATGAAATAATAACCTATTCTTTATCACACTCAACGACGTAGATATGGTTTATACTATTTATCCTGTAATTGTAATATCTAGCTGTGTAGAACTCCTTCATAACAAATTTTTATTACAGACTGCTTCGAAAAGAATAATAGTCGGATCTAAAAGCGTATCATTTTTGAACAGATAGAGATTGAAATCATAATTTCTTATCAGACGGAACATTGAACTCCATGCTTGCTTTAGATAAGTATAAATCTATGTGATTTATACAGTTTTACTTCACATCGATGCATCAATGTATTGTTAGCTGCCGTTTCTGGTAGATATATTTATTACTAGAGAAGAATAACTCTGCTAATTGCATCCCATGTGACGTTTCCACGACCTAGGGGGCGCCGCTACTTCCCTAAAACACCAGGAAACGGTGCTGGGAATGTGATTGAATACACGGACTGCTGCAATTGATATGTTATAGGTGTTGATTCTACATGGCACACCGCATACCGACCACTTTTCATCGGAACGTAAGGAAATACCAGCTTATGGTATGGTGTTAAACTTGGTTTTCTGTCTCGACTACTTATTATAGTTTTATTATATCATATAACAGTTGGATTTGATCTATGAGATGTATAAAACATACAGCCAGAGCTATCCAACTAGCCCATTGCTGTTACAAAGTGCTAGCACTGATAATTGAGCAATATATAGTATACGTTATTACAATTTGTTGCGAGAAGAATACACAGGCGTTTCCAAAGCAAAAGACTTGACTATAAAACTTAATATTTTTGAACTACAACGGATGGATACAATGCTGAATTGGATATCAAATATACATACTATTATACTCATATCAAATAAAAGAAACGAAAAAAGTAATCTAGCCCTAAACCTAAAAACTTAAAGGAATGAATGACATCATCAGTGATGTAATAAATGAATTTAAAAATTTATTAAAATGTATTTCAAAAAACTTCCTGCCTGAATGGAGAAGAGTTACCAGTGTTCATCGACCAGGCTGTACCCTTTTATTTATTGTCAAACTCTCATGGAGCGTAAAAACGTAAGATAGATGGATAGCTTGCATAGAAGGACGACATATTTCATTCCCAACAGTAGAAATAAACTCATTCCAAGAGGCACAAATTACCGATATTTTACACCGGTGTGTGACAGTCCCTCATTGATTGCCAATGACGTTTTATCCGTCAAACACATCATTTTCCCACTTCTTCAAACTGAAACGACCGCTGAACGTTATATATTGCAAAAAGTCGCGTTGTTAATTTTGAGATTGTGACGTTTATGGAAAACTCCACACATAAACCTGTATATGTATGATATTTCACTGGAGTCATTAAACATTTCTGGACAAAGCTACGCAATTACAAGTTTCGAGTAAATTGCTATAATCTTATACATATCTACAACTGGCGACATCACCAAACGCATTTAATTACTCAAAGGAAATACTGGTTTTGCATAATGTATATTTGATGATAGTCATCACTCACAGGGATGTGACAATGGTGATACAGAATTGATCGGGACCTTAATGTCTTATCTCTGACAGGTTTCTTAGGAACACCTATATGTGTAGTCAATTGGCGCTCAAACCACTAAGACAGCAATAAGATGGATTGCGATCTGTATGGAATGCAAGTATAACTACAAGTTGCCCCTCTAAGAGAAAAGACTAACAAAAAGCACTGATATATTTTCACCTCTTGCTACGCGATGCTCTTAGATTCAGCCCTAAATACTGTGCCTAATAACATACTGACTTTTCTATTTGCAATTCTTTCCCGTGGTAATAACAAGGGTACATATATACAGATACATACAAATTCATATCTGTATCATATGTATATAGCTATGTATAATTTGATGGGCTATAATTAGAATTAGAAAGTACGCATGAAGTCATCCAATGCTCGGTACAGTAGGGTTTTTGGGGACTTAATTGGGATTTTTAATAGCTAACGAAAGGAAAAATAAAGTCCGAATCCGCACCCACACTCCATAGCGTCTTCTTGAGAAACTTTTATTGACTATTGTGTGATTTTCCTTTCCTAATTAAATGCAAAAAAACTCTAAATTGTAGGGTCTTCTTGAGAAACCTTTTATACACCTTATCGAGATATTATTTGCCTTTTATATACTTTATTTTGATATCACTTCGCTAATCAAATAAGAAAATACGTTTCAACCGTCCGATCTCACCCAAGCCCGGTAGTGTCTTCTTGAAAAACCTTATATACTTTATTGGAATATTCATCAGTAAATCAAACGAGAAAAAGTTTCAATCGTTCAATTTTCCTCACGTTTGGTATCATCTTTTATTGGGATATTCACTAACTAATAAGATAATCAACATTGCCTGAATCATCCTATAGTACGCATTCTCGCTAGTGTCATCTTGAAACATTTTATTGGGATATTCATTAGCTGATCAGATACGAAACATCGTCTGAATCATCCGATAGTACCCACTCTCGGCAGTGTCATCATGAAACACTCTTGTTGGCATAATCATTAGCTAATTAAATAATAAACGTCGTCTGAATCATCCGATGGTACGCACTCTCGGTAGCGTCATCTTGAAACACTTTTATTGGGCTAATCATTAGCTAATCATATATGAAACATCGTCTCAATCATCCTATACTACACACTCTCGATAGCGTCTTCTTGAGTAACCTTTTATAGGCCTTATTGGGATATTCATTAGCTAATTAAATGAGAAACAAAGTCTGACTCGCCCGATCGTTACCACTCTCATCAGCCCAGGCCTCCCGTGCCCGGTGTGACCCCGTTAACCCGCCGCGCACGGTACGCTAAGGACCATGTGGTCACCTCATCACAGTCATAATGGACTCCAGCACAACCTATTTCGATCGCGCTTTCGATCTAACGCCTCTGTTGCAACCCTACCGTAAAATTACTATTGCCGTCCGCAATGGGCGCCTATAATGCGATTCCCCATGGGGGATGTATGGAGACTCTGACAAGGTTTTAACACGAAGGGGAGAGAATGTTTGTATTCTTCAGACGAACGCCGAAAATAAAGACTAAAGGTGGGGTCAAGACACAGCATCGCTTCTGCATTAATCTTCTGAAAATAGACAAGATTTGGAACGGTTTTTAGGTTGAAATTAAGCCCGGAAGTACAAATGACGCATAGTTAAGAGGAAAAAAATGGCTTTCATGATTATTGTGTGAGATGTTTATCTTCGAACTAGGGATTTAGCCGGTGACAAGGTTGTTACAAGGGTGAAATATTTGCCATATTTTCCATGAATTTTAAGATATTGTCAGTGGGCTGTCTCCAGCTTTGATTTTGTTTCCGTCCCGCGCAATGTTTCGGAGCACGTTTTGTCTAGTTTCATCGTGAAATCTGTTTATTTAAGCATACGAAAATACATCTATATCAATTTTATTCCATGAAGTTCAATCTTAATTTTGACGGACGAGGTAATATAAAACTTTTGCCTGTCCCAACAAGTCAATTTGAGAAAATAGACTACATTTTGAACGTGTTAGAATCTTCTTATCTAAGGCCTGGGATAACATGTGTGTAATTCTGTGGTAAAATAGGGTATTCATGATAATCGGGTAAGAGAAAATAGAATAGATTTGGGAACTATTATAAAAAGTTTTTTGGGGGTACATTATAAAAAAAAAAGCCTGGAATAAAATGTGCATTATTCTAGATAGAGTGAGAAGGATTCTCATGGAGGCTTATAAGAAATACCCGAGTGCAATAAAAACCGAGGCGAGTGTAATAGACCTCACATGCCGTCAGAAAAAAAGCTTCGTGTGTGATTGCATTTTCCGTAAACGGGAGATAATTAAAGATGCGGTCAAGCGATGCCTCGCTTCTGTATCGACCTATTTTAAGACGATAAGATGGTGGCATCGTGTGGCGCAATGGGTAGGGTGCTTCGCCCACAACCGGAGAGGTCCTTGGTTCGACACCACCGATATGCCCCGATGTTGTGCCCTTGGGAATGGCACTTTACACAACTTTCCTCACTTCATTCAGGTGTAAATGAGTACCTAGCCTCGGTTAGGGACGTCCCTCGGATAGGACGTTAAATGGAGGTCCCGTGTTTGAGGAGAGCCACACCTCGAGCACGATAAAGATCCCACCACACAATTATGGCAGCCTCCATACCCTTGCGATTCAGCCCTGTCGGGTATAGCAGTCAGCGAAAACAATAACGCCCCCCCCCCCCCTCAGTGCTGTACGGCTGCGTCCTGTCAGGTATTCTGACAGCCCAGCTGCTAAGCTGAGGACTGGGGATATGCATAGAAGAAAAAGAAGTATTTTCTTAAACTGGGAAATGTTGTGACTGGAACTGGAGAACTTATGTCGTTGTAATCGTGGTGCCTTCTTTGCAATCTGCCAGCCTAGAATTACTACTACAGTGACAACCAGACAATGTTTTCCAACCAGGCTGACCTTTACTATATAATCTGCCTGTTTATTTTTATGTGCAACTAAAGTAAAATGTTCTATTGTTTCTGCATTTTAAAGTGCATTGAAGAGTAACTACTTGGTACTCTACTGTGTTTTAGCCCAGCGCCAGCACCCATATGCAGGGCATGCCAGCCATGTGTTATTTTGGGACAGTCCATTTTTGCATGAATTATTCCATATTCCATTGTACATTTCTACTTATTCCATATTATACATATCTATTTCAATGTGATGTATATATTTTCATTCATGTACAGTCAAGTTGCTCCACGGTGCTAAAATCGTACAAGCTAGCCAGAGAAGCTCCAGTCAGCCAGGGAAGTTGTCAGGCAAAATAAAATTATTTCTGCCAGTTGGATACGGTCTTTGCAACCGTTGAGTCTGCTTGGAGACTAGCTCAACTGGCCACAAGGTAAAAACTGACCGTTAAATCTCCAAGCAGATGTAGAGTGCGGCATATGTTCTAATTGTATTGTTTTTGCTGCTGTTTGTACGTCATTTTAGTGGCTTTTGCTTTTTTAAACGCTGCAAAACGCTACGCATACGTCTGCTTGGAGATAACTAACGGCTAGTCAATGAGTTCAGAATTGGTAGGCTTCTTGTAGCCATAGCCAGAGCACCGGAGTATTTGAAGCTGGTTGTCAGCAGTGCTGCGTACCAACTTGTGGACATACCGACTGATAAGTATGTAATGCCGGCTCAGAAGAGGACTAGTAATAGTCATGCTTTTAAGTATCAGAGTTATCAGCCAAGGATTGATTTGTTCAAAAATTCGTATTTTCCGAGAACCATAGTAGAATGGAACTCGTTGTCATCAAGTACTGTAGGAGCATCTTCACTAAGTAGCTGTAAAGAACGGTTGCAGTCAGATCTGCAAAGACTAGGTGTAACAGACCGTTCGGTGTAATATAACCAGCTGCTGCAGCACCGCGTGCCTGCGAAGCTGGTGTCTTACGCATAATGGCGGTTGTACCGGCTATATCTATAGATACAGATACAGAATCCCCGGACTGGAAGTGGACGTTCAGATTCAGGTCCAAACAAACCTAAACGTGGGAAACCAGTTCCGAACTTGCTGAAAAATATCTCTCGGATATTTTCTCCCGTCTGTTCTAAACCATGTAAATACTTCAAAAGATTTTGCGGTGGAAAAATACAAAACCTTTACTGTTTTGTGTCGATTATTGAGCTTTTACGTTTACTGCTGAGTGTAATTTTGCATCTATATCTTTTGAATTGCATGTAAAATGTTTGCCAACATGCAATTTTACATATAACCGTAGAAAAAAAAACTATTTCTAGTACACATGTGTCATGGGGTCAAGTCCTTACTTATAAGATTTATAACCTGAACCTCTGGACCTGAATCCGGACCTAAAGCTGAACATGAGTTTAGGTACATAGCACTAGCTGTCAGTTCCAGATGAAATCGTTAGCCTGCGTGATGGATCATGAAGTCTCAATAGCCTCTCTTCACGCGATGTGCGCGCATCACCACACCGCGGCGGGATAAGCATAGATGTCAGGCTAGCTGTTTCCAGGGCGTACCCAAGCCAGCTCCTCGGCACCGGGGCCAACTTGCCCCCGAGGAAATTTTTCCGCAGCCCCCTATTGCTGAGGGTTTAACTCAAGGTAAAATGGCAAATCGTCCTCAAAGGAATGTTGGCCTGGAAGCCGAGGAGCTAGCCTGTGTAGCCCCTGGAAACAGTCTGCAATCTACGGTATGGCGGGATGGATTGAAACATCATTCCAAACTGACACCCACAGCCGGATGGGCTCATAAGTCAAACCACGCCGCAGCGCCCTCTAGGGACATTCATGCGAACTGCGTGTAGAGTGCTAGTTTGCACCGCAAAACACCGATCCAAGCTGTCAATCAAGATAAACAGTTTCATTTCGTACGACAGTGGATGGAGGTCCGCCAAGTTCTTGCATTTCTACGTTTGTGTTTTGATGGAGGTACATGTATGTAGGCCATGCTATCAGTCCTTAGACTATACTATGTATTCTAAACTATGCAAACTTCAAATATAGAAGACAAGAAAGGAAAGGACAATCAAATGTGAAAAGACGGATTCGACACTCTTGAATTTCAATGAAAGAAAATACTTTTTTAGATTATCAAAGACAGCAACATGAAAAAATACACTTCTGCATATAGACGTATAGTTTACCAATAAAAATTAATCTGCACAAGGGCACAAGTTAAACAACAATGTAGAATAAGAACGCATGAAACGTAGTTGGGTAAAAATCAAACATAATATCAAGTTATGCTTACATCCGAAAAAGCAAACATTGGGAAGAATTAAAAACATTGACGATTTAAACAAACAGAATCATCTTCAGCCTACACTCTATTGATTCTATGCGCACTGCAGTGACGTCACTAACATCCCATCCACCCGTCTGAAGTCTCGCGAGGATAGCCCCTGACCACGCGGTAACGGGTCTCGCTGTACTTCCAGTAGTGTTTGCCCTTGAAGAAATATACGTGGCCTGTGAAGCAAAAATAAGACATAAAACATCGCTTGTGAGCCATACGCCTTTCTTACCATACATAAAATGTCTTCACAATCTTCCATAACGTGAATCACGCCCTTGTAGATTGTGAAGAAATTTTAGGACATTGGGGTGTCTAATTAAAAATTTGAGAGACATTTCTTTTCTGTATTCATCATACAAGTTCGATGATTTCAACCTATTGTACTATATATTCACTATATTTCATGACAAAACAGGACAGTCACATCCAGTACGGAAAAATGCCAAACGGGGTTCGAAAATGTGATTTCTTTTAACGTTTATAAAAAAACCGCCTACGCTGTAGAAAACAAAATCTTCTTTAATTGGAGAAGATAAGACTAAGAAGCATGCATAGTCAATGGATAGGGAACAGCCTGTTCAGTAGTGAACTCCCCTCTCCCAGTAATGACCCTTTCCAGTAGACGGCGATCGATGAGCAAGCGTACAGTGACCAAAATTGATTTTTTTTCTCTTGAATTATGATGCAAAATGTATACGTATGACTCAACACACAACAGACACACAAAACCTTTCTAAAAAATTGTTCTGTATCTATGACATTTATTGGTCTGTCAAATCTTAAGTGGCAGCCATTGAGAAATCCACCGAGATTGAAGTTGAAGATAAGAAAAACATACCATCCTCCGTTGCTTCAAAAGCGGCGTCGATGTGAGTGGGCAGTCCCCTCCACACGGTGATGGGACGGGGGAAGCCGGGGTCAATCTCACCCTTCAATTCGTCATAGCGCCAGTAATACTCGTCCTGAGAACAGTAACATCATCAATATGGCAAGCACATTGAATCCACGCTTTAGTATTACATGGAATGGGTTACAAGGGTTACAAGGAAAAATCGGGCCGCTAAGCCAGTTCCTTCGGCGGCCAGAGGTAGTCAGTACGCCCAATCTACCTTAACGCTACGGCGAGTTGGTGCCCTAGGAGTGGACCGGGCCGCCGAAGGAACTGGCTTAGCAGCCCGATCCTAGTCTGGTTCCCATGGTACAGTTAACCTAGAAACCTGTCTAGATCGTCGTTAGGCCGGGTGCTCAAGTTCAAATGTAGCGAAACAACTAATCATGTAGCGAAACAACTTGTATCATGTAGCGAAACACCTTTGTGCCAAGTATACGTAGCGAAACAACTTATGCCATGTAGCGAAACGACTGTAGCGAACTGACAATGTAGCGAAACAACGGGTCACCGGGAAGTTTACCTGGGCTGCAACACCGGGTGCCCCAGTAAACATACTACATGTACGATAACACCCAGGCAAATTTACAACACACCACATCAAGTGTGAGCAGATGAAAATACTTGACGGAAACTAAAGAGATTTTCAAAAACTTGAATGGCTTTCATTATTTCTGCCCAGGTGTTTGAACTAACGTTCACCCTGAAGCTTATGTCAGGCTAAACAAAGTTAAGAAAATATAAAGTATAAGGTAGGCTACAAAAATGTTTGCTTAATGATTAGCCATTAACTTTTGGTTTGGAATGAAATTAACAAAAATGAAGTACACGTGATGATACCATAAAGCATGAAGTGTACACGTGACTACACCATGAAAATCACGCAGTGCACACGTGATCATATGCATACTCACCTTGAAGAAGTATGTTTTCCCCGTAGGCCGCCAGGGTAGCGCAGCGTCCACGGAGTCCACGGGGAGGCCGAAGCGAGAGATGGGCTGAGGATACCCGGGCTCCGGCAGGATACCCTCAAACAACCAGAACAGGTTTTCTGGAATACACTCAATGTCTTAGAAGATATGTTCCAAGAAAGATCAAGAAAACATGCAGTAAAAAAATATTCGGTTTGTAGAATTTTTTAGATATGTTCACATGCACAGTTCCACAACAGATTCTATTTCTTGTTGCTGTTGTTGTTGTTGTTGCTGATGATGATGATAACGATGCTGATGATGATGATGACGACGATGATAATGATATTAAATGATGATGTACCATCCACTGCAGCTATAATTTTATCTGAGAAATGACACACATCTTGAGCAAAGATAGGGTTTCTGTACTTCAATCTTACTTCTCATCTTACTCATTAAAAAGTTGGTCGATTTGAAAAGAAAAGGTATATTTAATATTGAACGATGTATCTTGTCGTTACACTCTTTTCCATTCATGTTAAAATTGTGTGTATGTCTGTGTATGTAGGTGTGTGTGTGTGTGTGTGTGTGTGCATGTGTGTGTATGTATGTGTATGTCTATGTGTGTGTGTATGTGTGTGTGTGTGTGCGCGCGCGCGAGCGCTAATACTGTAACAGTAATACTGTTTAATTTGTATAATGATATTGGGTAACAAACAGATATCACTGTAACTAGTACTGACGTATTCACCGACAATCATGCCAAGTATCATCGTTACAACAGTTTTGGGTCAATAAAGATGTCCAGTCTCACCGCTGAAGAAGATGAGCTTGCCGTCATGGATCCTCTCGTACGCGGCGTCTATCTTGTTGGGCAGTCCGGACCAGAAGTGGGTGATGGGGTCAGGCCCGGACACACGGTTGTTCCTCTGGTTGATCCGGAAAAAGTACACATCCTGTAGGGGTGAGGAAAGAAGAAAAAACCTCGGTTAAAGATGGGGGGGGGGGGGCTGTGGTGTAGTGGTCTACGTTTCTGTTACTTACCACATCTGGTTCTGATTACTTGGAACCAAAAGGCCCAAGTTCAACTCCCGGGTAGGACACCTCTGGACAAGAGGCGCATTGAGTCATACCAAAGACTTTATAAAAATGGTACATACTTCTGAAACAGTATGGAGATAAACACACTCCACTGCCAGTGGACTAGCCCCCTGCTGCAGTGATTGCACCACAGTGTGGCCCAGGGCTATGAAACATTGATGGGCACCGCCCTATACACCTTATGGTGTGGGAGTATTTTAACTTTAACTAAAGATTGGGGGAGAGAAATCAAATGGGTAAACAGAAAGAAAATATGAAGGTTTGGAATATATAAGCGTCATTGGAAAAAAGCAATCTAAAATACAAAATAGAAAACAAGTTGCCAAGCAACTACAAAGTCCTAAAAGAAGTCTAATAATAGAACAAATGTGTCTAGAGTGTAATAATTATATTTATTAGATTTAAAAACTAACAACCAAGTACGCCATTAAATACACATGGCGCACTTGGTTGTTAGTTTTAACTCTTTTTCGTTATCCATTCGGACTAATTCACACAAACTTTCTTGGAAATTAGAACAGCGCAATGTGTTCTGAAAAATCGGGTTAGTTATATAAAGAAGACGAGATATCTGCTGTGGAATATAGTGAGTAATTCGAATCTTTGCGGTTGAAACGTATTTAACGTTTTTCCATTATGTTTTCCTGCCGATACAAATATTTAAAAAATGTACCTTTAAGAAGAACAACTCTCCCCGGAATTGGAAGACGGCGTCGAACTCGGCACGTCGGCACCGGTCGGGAAGAGGACTGCACTCGGGAATGATCGGGTCCGGCTTTTCGGCCTGACCTGACAAACGAAAATAACCACAAACGTTAAGTAAATGCCTTTAACAGACAGATTCTTTATGCAAATAAAGATACCATGCACTATAAGTTTCGTTTTTCCTTACATTTACAGCTGTCTTGAGAAGCGAGAAGACCTGTACATGTACATACAAGTATACAGTAGACATTACAGCTGTAGTAAGACGCCCTTATATCACTGTAAAGGCACTTTTGCTTTGTCACCACGACCTGTACTTAGCTTGTAACATCATAAGCATACAATTAAGGCATTTCGTTCATTAATCTCTACAATTGGATAAAATACAGAGAAACGGGGGTGCAGAAGGGTTGATGTCTATATCTATCGCCCGAAAGTCGGCCGTCTGCAAGAATATGTGCCTTGTCACTAAAGTGATGAAATTCTACGGACGTTCTGTATATAAAATCATCAGAGTGTTTTCACTTGACGTCACAGTGGCAGTCTGTCGGGATGTAAGGCGGAAACGATGTAATAGAATACTTGTTACGTACACAAATTCCAATGTTTTTCGTCCAAGTTACTAGCCTGGGTGCCATCCTATTTCTAACGGGGGCCCCTACACTCGCTACCCTAAAGTTGCGAGTGTAGGAGCCTCCGTTAGAAATAGGATGGCACCTAGGCTACCAAGTTACAGGTTTAACCGTCCAACATGGCGGACCATACTTACGTCATAATCACGTGATAGCAAACACCCTAAGAGGACTAACCGTAAAGACTCTGTATGGCCATCTTGTCGTCCGGGTGCATGCAGTAGTTGTCCTTGTAGATGTAGGCGGGGAACATGATGGTTCCGGGGACGGGCGTGTGGCTCAGGCCCAGGGCGTGCCCAAACTCGTGAACCGCCACTTGGAACAGGTTGGTCCCTGCATGGGAAGGGCAGCAAGTCAATAAATAAATAAATCAACCAACCAACTGTAGTTGAGGTCTCATTCCTGTATTGCTCCGAGTGGCTAAAGGAGTCCGTGCCCCAAAAATGAATGGCTGCAAGAAATTAGCAGGTGAAGTTCGGCAGCCGTGCGCGAGGTCGGACGTCCACAGCCCGACATGGTCGGTAATGCGGTCGAGCGCTTTCAGCTGGAAAGTGCCTATTTTGGGGGTGTAGCTAAGTCCAGTTTGTAATTGCCATAAAAAGGAATTGTATTCCAACTGGTAGTTGGCAATTTTTCATATGATCTAGGGTAAATGTGCTCAACAGAGAATGAATGACCTTGGTACATTTCCTATATATGTGCTTCATTACGAACGCGCCCATGACCATGTAAAACACGTAAACCTATGGGGCGAAAAAAACTCATGAATAAGACCTTGATAAACTGGGGAACCCTGCCGGCCTATAGCTAAGCCGACCTTTTAAAGTGTTTATATACATCACCCAATGGCGGACCGTGTCGTCTGGAGGGACAGAGCAGCCTTAGTCCGGACAAGCCGCCCGACATGATGACGATGAGATACAGTAAGGGCCCTGTCACACTTGTGCGTTTATTCAAGTGCGCGTGATCGTGAGTTGCCCATTAACATTTTTTGGGGTTAAGTAAGGTTTTCAGGGGAAAACTTGTTATCTACGTTGACCCACCATTGTGTACCCTAGTGATCGAACCTAAGAAATCACTTATTCGGCTGCAAACTTAACCTACGCAACCCATGCGGACTTGTACATACGCACAAGTGTGACAGGGGTTATTGATATACATTAGTATGTATATAGAAAATGTTAGGTATTACATGCAAAGCTGCGAAATCTGTTCACAATTATTATACGAGAACTGTTTGCTTATTTATTTTGTTTGTTTGTTTGTTTGTTTTGTATTTACCCTCGGGAGTGTTTAGAGTCCACAGCTCGTCCGCGTCGAAGTGCGTGTCTCCGTCGATGTAGTACGTGTTGGAGTCGCGAGGGGGCTGGAAGGCGTGCGCCAGTCTCAGGCCTCGCCCGGTGTGGAAATCAAACCTGGAGAATAGGTCAGAGAAAGTGTGTTTGAGAACGGGACAAAAACCTCTGTGCCTCCCATCTCCTTTATTCGTTCTTCTTTCCAAGAGAAATCAATTAAGACGAAGCAGAAAACAATGACACATCCGTACGACTTTAAACCGACCGACAATCGTAACGACACATCCAAGACACATCCAAGAATGCCTTTTATTTCATGTCGTAAGCTTGTCGTGCGACGAAGGCGACTGCACTTCAAGTCTGCCTACGTAAAATATCATGTATATCATGTTAAATATCACGACAAAGAGGACAATAAACGAACCCGTTGGATCAAGGAGGCCTCTGGATAAGGAAGACAACACCAGTGATGAACAGAGACGAGGGGGGATACAAACTCAGCCACGTTTGGATCATAGCATGTCCAGGATAAAAGGTACAAAAACCGGATGTTCTGCTGCAGTACCAGGGTCACACACCATGGGGCCGAAAATCGACCTTGACCATCTTCCCAACACCTACCCCCATACTAAATATCATTTCAATTTATTTGGAGGGTCTAAAGTTATAATGACCATAAATATCCGGAAACACAGACACACAAAAAAAAATACGTCTAATTCTAATGGAGGTTACAAAACAATAGGCCAGAAAAATTATTGGGAAAGGCACGACTTTCCTCACACCACCCAGGTATGAATGGGTACATGACTTCGGTTAGGGAAGGTCGTATTGAGGTCACCTGCTGGCGCTGAATGGCAGCCGCCCAGACCCTTGCGACAGTTACACAAAGTGCAAGTGAGGAGCAAATATGTATCTGTTGTGTTTAATGTAATTATAAACCTTGCAGCAATTCAGTACTGGCTGCCATTGCACGGGTCATTTCTGACCAGTAAACAATTATCATTTTTATGATGATGATGATATTGTTCACCTGCCGTCGAACGGAGATCCGTCTTGGTGGTCTCCGGTGACGAACTTGACAACGATGTCGACCCGGCCCGACGGGACGTGTGTGAAGGTAAGCGGGGTGTAGTCCGACCACACCCGGAAGGCGTTCCGTATGGCCTCGTGGACCTCGGTCTCTGTCAGGTGGGACGTCAGAGTCTCCAGTCTGGGGAGACAATAGAAAAACTTATTCCCATTTTTCAACAACTGAAAGAAGTCGAGACTAAGTACTTTAAAAACTTTATTCAATATTTACAACATCGCGGGCTGAGACAACCTGAATTGCGTTGCAATTCACAACATTTACAGCCATTAACAACAGGTCATCATTTCATAAGATTAAGAAGATTAGCTATCATAATAAGACTACGTACATGTACTGTGAACCTAGACTGATATGTGTCAATAATCATATGTCTTTTAGTTCATTCAATTGTGTTTGTAGAGTAACAATATTGCATTGGTAAGATGGTAGAAGTATACAAATTGAAAGTTTTGATTAGTAAAAAGTTGTTAACAGTTTCATTCATTCAGTCGTATCTGTTCCGGCCTAAATTGCCTGTGTTATCGGGCTAGCATGCAGAATTCGCGTAGCAGTCATTTGATAGGTAGACTGCTTGGAATTACCTTATGCACGTGTATCGGTTGAGGTGTCCTACGCCAATTAGACTGTGCCATTTAATTCAATGTAATATTACACAACTTTTATGCCCTCAAATCCAATTAGAAACAGTTTTTTTTAGACGTTTTGCTTTCTACTGTGAGCACACTTGTCTATTAGGCACTGAAAAAAATGTCACAAAAATCTGACTCGGCAAATTATATTTATGGAATTCATAACTGCACTTATCCACTATGTTCGCAAGAGGCCCCCTTCGGCCGCGAGCGCCTGACTGCATGGAAAACCGTACACGTCCGCCAATCGCTCGGATGCCGAAACTTTCCTACCTAATCCTATCAGTAATACACAAGCTTTCATCCCAAATCCTTTTTATATCAGGTGGTGTCGTTTAAAGAGAATTTATGATTCACCTAAACACACCCTCACTGACAATCTAAAAAGGGATGCTGGGCTCAGTGACATATCTACAACAGAGCTTCGATCGCTAATGGAAGACCGGACTGAGTGGTGCAGAAGAACCCATTGTCTCCCGAGATGACATCACCGATGACCTCGCTCAAGTTCAAGTTCAAACACACCCTGTTGGGGCCTGAGTATTCATATTTTAGACTACGGGTTCTTTGGGACTGTGATACCGGCACGAGACCTTGACCAACATGTGAAGAAATAAACGATTTCTCTCTGGACACAACTATATGGAACCTATATGCGGGATATATTATCCATGAATAAGCTGCCTACCTGTTTCGCACAGTCACTGACGAAAGACAGTGGACGCTGTCTAAAACGTCTGACTGTTTCAAAATTTTATCCAGTTGCTTGAGCAACTATTTTGGGCGTATCTTATTACCTGGATGTCTAACCTTTATCAACGAGATGTCTACCTATCTGGTTTTTTTTCGTTTCAAGGCATCCTCATTTGAGGTGAAGCATGATGCTTTTTCAAGTAGCTAGTGGTAGTGCAATACGGCTTCGCTACGGCTCGCGTTTTTGGCCAAGCACACCGGGTCACCCCTACTCTTCTCGATGAGTGCGTTGGGTGCTTTTACCTGCAGAGGTTTGACGCTTGAGGCTAATGCCTGAAGCTCCCTCATACACGGGGCCGCTGGCTTTACGTCACCATCCGAAACGACGAATGCAATCTCTTACAACATGTCCGAGCTAGAGTCGACCCCTAGGATTGAACTCGGACCTTCGGATCTACCTACCTGTACGTCAGATCATTCTTGGCCCACTTGGTCCCGGACAGGGCGTACCGAGCCAGCACGTCAGGGACGCCACACCGCGGTTTCCGTATAGCTGCAAGCGTGGCGGGGTTGAGAATTCCCGTTGCTAGGAGACCGTAGCTCTTCTGGACGCTCCGAACGGCCTCGGCCACCATCCGCTTCCCTCTGCTCTTGACCACTGACGCATGCGTACTGTTGACCATCTCTTTTGGTATGTAGCCAAACTCCAGCATATAGTTCTGGGGAGAATTGTGGCGTTTGAAAACGTTGGGAAATGTGTGTAATGTCAATGTACAGATGAAACTCTCTCTTGCTGCCGCCCCCCCATATCTCTGTCTCTCTCTCTCTCTCTTTCTCTCTCTCTCTCTCACACACACACACACACACACACACACACACACACACACACACACACACACACACACACACACACACATACATACACACACACTCTCTTCTCACTTTCTCTCTCTCGCTCCCTCGGAGCTCCCTCTCTGTGTGAGAAAAGCGTCATCTAGCGGAATACAGCAGAACTGAGGATCAGACAGATCATTTACTACAGTTCTCCTGTACTCCGCTAGGCGGCGGTTTAGTACAGCAGGTAGTCTGAAGCACCATTCTATTTTTTAAACACAATTGCTCTTGTTTGCTGCAGTCTTCTGTTTATAGTTGAGCGAATGTAATAATTAGCTCAGATGTTGCCCTATTTCTTTATACTCCTGTACAATAAAATATGAGGATTACCACTCCGAGCTTGACTTCTTCTGAAGTGACGTTGTCACTTACTACGTCCTTCTCAAGTTCATGGATCAAGTCTTCACCGTCCTCTGGCCGCGATCCCTCGTCTTCTGTTCTCTCCACTGGCTGCAATAGTAAAGTTAAAACATTCATCCTCTTGCCTAGAGTCCAGCCTTCTTAACTTTAGTCCGCTACTCAAGCTTCTTGGCGGGTAGCGGAGCTTGGGTAGCGGACTAAAGCTAAGAAGGCTGGGAGCTTGGTTAGCGGACTAAAGTTAAGAAGGCTGGACTCTAGGCTAGTCATCCTCAACTGAGTTGAAACATCATGCTTTTGCAAGTAGCTAGTAGTAGCTAGTTGTATGGGGCTTCGCGTTTTCAGTCAACTGAGTCTAGTACAGTAGGTCACCCTTATCCTTCACGATAAGCGTGCTGTTGTTGTTGTTTTTTCTTTCAGAGCTAGCGGTTTGAAGCCTGAGGCTAAAGCCAAAAATGGCAAAATCACTTTATTTTTACTTGTGATATGTGTAAGTAAGTTGGAAGCGAATATCACCATGCATAGATTATGTAAATGTGTAAGTCATTTGGATAGAATTTACAAAAGCTGTAAATATTTCATGGATGTATGCCGAACTCTAGTTATTACTGTTATCTTAAAATAAGTAGAATAGATCAGTCTTGTAGGATTGTGGCCTTATAAAAATGGTTGTGAAACATTGTATATTTGATAAATGTCCAGCAATTAACTCCATTATCAACTCCTTTATGTGGTTTGTCTGGTAATTTCAGTTGGTTATGTAAAGCCAGCGACTCCGTTCTCGAGGTATTTTGTTCACCAACAGACAGACAGACACACAAACGCTGCCTAAAATATAACCTCCATGAAATTTCATGGAGGTGATTAAGTAACATTGAGTCTATTATTGAACATGTATATTCTATCATAATGCATTTTACCAACCCAGATGAACGAGAAATAGTACCTCAGTTTCAGTTGGGAGCTCCTCTATATTCTCCATGACGTCAACGTTAAAATCAGGAAGGCTCACGTCCAGTTTTTTCAGGTCTTCCCACAATCCCTCAGACCGGAAGTTAGGTGAGACAGGTCTCCTCCTCAGTGATGTCACCTTTTGTAATAGAACAAATACGTCATCTGAGAATTATCACAACAGAACATGCAAGTGACAGATCTCGAACCAGTTTACCTCATTGAAGAGATATTCTTCCGCTATGTACATTATTTAAAGGTCCATTTTGCCGATGAAATTCTCCTAGCTTTTTTCGAAAAGCGTCATAAACAGTGAACCACGGTCTAATGTCCCGCCATAAGGACTGCAACCCTTTCCAGTAGCGTCATGTGGGGTGAGCGACAAAGCTGGGATTCAAACTCGCGACTTCTTGGTCGCTATCAATTGGACTAGACAACGGAGGCTACATGGGGCCTCCATGTCCGAGCTTACCATGGACAAGGCTCGTCTACACAAATAGTGTTTTAATGGCCGCAACATGAGCCACGTCACACCTAGACAGCTACAGTGAGACGTGTTGCCTGTACGAAACGTGCATTCGAATTAAAACTGCGTGATATATATAGTGGGTGTTAACTGGTCTTAGTCTGTTTCTATTCCCTTTTAAAATACAGTCAAACCTGGTCTCAGCAACCACTCAAGTATGAACTTCCCATCATTTAACACTACGAACTTATGGCATTTTCGCATTAATCATGCAAATTACGCCCTTGTGTGCATAATTGGTATCTGTTAATTTTCCACCAGCCCTAAGGTACATATGTTACATGTATTAAAGTCTATAACACTGCAATTATATAATCAAGCCCTTATTATTCATAACTTACATATGACTCTACATCTCTTTTTAAGGCCCGATTTACCCACAAGTTTTCAGAGTCGACTCGGGCAGTGTGTGAGGAGCTTTGGGCTTCCTACTAGAAAACGCTACTTGAGTGGCCTAGGGTTCTCTTTACACAGTCCTGAACACAAACGCATGTGTAAACTCAGCCTCACCGTAGTAAGCTACCTGCATGGCCAAATCACAAAAATCCGTCCTTTCGCGACAAAATTAAAGCAGCTGAGCACAAAAACTAGAGTCGTCTACGTCTCACAGCTTGATTTGCATGTTGTTTGACAACAAGTTCAGACTGTGGGGCAAACATGTCAATCTGAAAAGCGCCGGTGTGCACTCCATACAGGCCTGAGGTCTCAGGAAAAACACATGAGCTGGCACCGCGATCTACACCAGACGACTTCCTGACAAGCGACCCCTGTGTATATTTACGAACTACAACCCTCAGTTATCCCGCTAATGATGTAGCCTGGTACACCAGGCTGTTCCCAGGGCCAGCTCCTCGGTTCCAGGCCCAACATGCCCCGAGGAAATTTTGCCACAGCCCCCTGAGTCAAACCCTGCTAGAGCCGAGGTAGCCTGGTATCCAAGCATATTATAGTCGTCGAGTGTCTTTCGTCCTCTCCGTAATCAGAGGTCTGGATACCAGGCTATAGTAGGTTAAACTTTGCATACCAGGTGCTAGAGCCGAGCAGCTGTAGTCTGGAGTCCAGCATTATTAGCTTCCTCCCGCTACCCAAGCTCCGCTCCTCGCCAATTCGGAGCTTGGGGAGCGAACGGAAGCTAATAAGGCTGGACTCCAGGCTAGAGCAGCTGGCCTATATAGGGTCTGTTAACAGTCTGGCTAGATATAGGTTAGATATCTGTCCGTTTTCGGCTGCTACTAGTAGTCGCTCCCTTGTGAACAGTAGTATGTAGCGACGGCTGGGAAGCCACGCAAAGCCGAAGACGGATGGATACCAGGCTAGCACTAGTAATGAGGCGAAGGCATCGGAATTTAGCGCCAAACCTGTTTTTGCGAGGACCGGCAAAATTGGACATATTTGGACTCTGCCAAGTTCATTGTAGAGAGAGGATGTAGATAATCACCCCATGTTGTTTACTCTCAGACGCGAGACCGGCTGACTTCCGTTTGGACTCGCACCGCGCAAGGGTGGAGGGCCGACAAACCGGTAAGTCATCGTTTGTTATTCATACAAACTATAGCTATCTCTCTGTAAATATTTGGGCAATGAATTAGAAATAGACATGTAGGGCGTCTTCATGCCTTTTCGTGAAGCGTAGAGGACTGTCTAAATTCATTGTCAATCGTCAGTAGACGACACAATCTAAATTCAATGTTAAGCGTAACATATGTCGTTAAATTATTCGTGAAGGGTAATTGCTTGTTTTGATTCTACGATATTTGTTATATTGAATTCATTATTGACAAATTATTCGGTATAGTTAAATCGTTGCCAGGACACATACACCCCCATGCATACTCTCTGTAGGAATTTGTCACAGTGAAGCTAGAAGTGGTGAACTTTACGATCGTTTGTCTTGAGCATTATATTACAATATGTATGCACAGAATCATCGGAGTCGCCGATAGAGCGACTAACATGAAAAAAACCGCGGATTATTACAAATCGTGTATCGTGAGCACATTGCGGACGGATTCTGCACTGTACGTGTAAGAATGTTATTGTTGTCCTTAACGTCTATTACTGTAAATGCAGAAATGTTCGCGGTGGTTTTATGTTACGCGAACTCAAAACCACCGCGAACATTTTTGTCCAGTACTGTAGCAGTATGTGACTTTAGCGCTGCCGCAAACTTAAAACCACCGCTAATACTCCATTCTCGTCTTAAGTAGCGCGAAGTTAAATGCATTTACAGTACTTCGTTAGACTTTGTCTCTATGTGCTCTTCTGGGCTGAAGTTCACCGTCAAGTTCCCTTGATGTTATCCCATGGTGACTTTAGCCTGCGTGTTGTTTTGGAAGCTATACTCGCCAAGCAGAGATTGGAGGGAGAGATCATTACATTCTTCTTACTTTGCACATCAGAGAACAGCTGTCAGAGAGCGACTGGAAGATATTGAACGACTCTCCCCCCAACCTCTGCTTGGAGAGTAAGAATCTATACATGCTTGCTAACTCGTAGATAGCACCAGCATGTACGATTATAGATTTAATGGAACTTTAATGATGCAATCTGGATGTTTGTTATATTTTGTTTGATCCCCAATACCTCTTCTCTCGTGCCCTCAATAAAAAGCGGCCTGCAGGCCCATTATCGTAAAAGCTTCTCATAAACAAAGTTCAAACTAAACTTTCCTTTCTTGGGTTGCATGGCAATCGCAGTTCAGTGTTGTGTGTTGACATGCCCCCCTCCCCCACCGAAATAGACCAGACAAAGATGATATGACGTACCCTCATCGCATGGCCCTTGTGATGTCTGTTATCTCGATGAATATCCCACTCATCCTCCGGTAAACTCAACACAACGTCCGACAATAACGTGCACATCCATACCAGCGTCAGCAGTGTTCTAAAAACTGTCTCTGATCGCCAGACTACGCCGAGAAGTAACTTCTGACCGGCAGCCATGATTTTTTTCGTCGGTAAACCTGGAGTTTTTGTAATGAAAACCAGCTGTTTCTGAGAGAACCCCGACCGCGGGTTGCCCCTAGTCACGTGATGTGGGTTGCTAAGGTCGAGAAGCAGATGTTGAGGACCATTTTCGTGAATCAAACTGCCTCCTCAATTTAAAGTTTGACATAGAAAAGATACGAAACGGTTCCCTAATTTTCTCGTGGTTGCACTATCCAATGAACGTTGCCCTATCCTACCTGTTGCTCTACTAAATCTAGTACTATAAATGCAGAAATGTTCGCTCAGTGTGACGATCAGTACTCGTTCGTAACTTGTCACGACATTTCTAATGGGTTCTTTGATAAGGACCAGGTAGCTACATGTAAATAAGGATTAAAACCAGGCCACAGAAGGTGTGGAAAGAGTCAGCCCGTTTTGATAACTCTCAGACAGGCCTAGACGACGACAAGGACGTAGGTTTTAGGCCACAGCAAGTAAATTTCTGGATGACATCAGCGCGCTCATTGATTTTCGCCTGATTTTGAAATAAAAAAACAATATTTTTTTAACCTTCGACAATGGTCAACCTACCGAAAATAGTACCATATGTCGCAAACTTTAGTGTACAGAAACCTTGTCTCTGCCGTCTTGCTATACAGACCCGGATCTGAATTTATAATTTATCATTTTAATGTTGACATCAGTGTTAGTTAATGTTTTACTGAATACAGGGATAAAAGACGTGTTGTAATACCGTGTTTTATCACTTCAATTCTTCTGACATGCTTTATGTTATTGTAGTTTGAAAATTTGGATTTCTTTTTTGCCCGCCTTTTTTTCGCCCACTAAATTTGGAGTCTGCAGAGGATGTACAAGTAGAAGCCTGCCTTTTATCATTTTTCTTTCAATAACACTAATTCGAAACTGTTCAAGGTTTCTGTTCAGATGTTGTTGAGACGTGATTCAAAATTAGTATTGTAAAGGATACACATCCAGCAGAAAAAAAGTCGCAAACGTTCTATGTCTAAAACCTTACGCGTTGTGTGGGGTAAATGATTTGTGTCAGTGCTTCAAAGGTATGTTTGAGGGCCTGCATGCTCTTTTCCAGAAGGTGTGGGCAGCCTTTTTCCATTTCTCGTAATTCGTAGGGAGAGCAATCTTAGTCACGTAATTCGTAGCGAAGCGACCAGATTTTGAGTAATCGCCTTCCTTGATTTAGATACGTATTGGGTTCTTCTGAATTCAGCATAAAACGTTGTCGGGACCCCCCATGCAGACCCTCATGTTTGTTATCGGTAAACCACTGTGGCGCTCCATATCATTTGTAACGATACCGCCAATCGTAAAGGTTGGGCCACAAATTGTCTGTTTAAAAGGTAGTTCATGTGTAAACTGTCTACCAATCAGATTCTGACCATTCCCAGACATCAGACTGTTGAAGAAATGACAGCGCAGTACTAAAGCGTCATCTAGCGGAATACAGCAGAACTGAGGGTAGACGGATCGTTTACTACAGTTCTCCTGTATTCCGCTAGGCAGCGCTGGGAGTCCATGAAGAAATCGGAGGCTTCCTTGGGACTTTATAGGAGTCGAATACATGTTCTGGCATTATACCTATCTCCACCCCATCTTGCTGCTTTCAACGCGCCACCATACTGTAGCAACGACGTTTAAGTATTGAAATATTTGTAGTCCGAATATATATATGTCTAAATGGCAATGCCCTTGCGTGCTGAATTAGTTTAATTTGCAAACAGAATAACATTCGTGAGAGCAAAGGATTTAGTCAGGTAACTGGTTACATACATCCAGGACGTGACGCGTTTCCTTTGAACTTGAAGGACACTTTAACTACATGTACACTTTACTCCGTCCAATCTACATTCTCATAACATTACCTTTTCACTAGTGGCTGCGACCGCGCATAGAAGTGGCTGTGGTAGGATAGACTCTGTATTTGCTAAATTAGTTAAAATAAATGGTCTTTCTCTACCTTGTAGGTTTTGGCACCCCCCTGATTTAGTGAGATGGTCTTCAACTGGGTTTCTGAAGCCTGTAGGACCTATCCGAGGGCTCTGATTAGGGGGGTGTATTATATATGGAGAATAGCCGTATAGAATTTGTCAGGAATGAATCTGATGACAGTTGACATAACTGGTTAGTATTTGAGGGTAAGCTTTTGTAGTCTGATGTTTTGATTCCTGAGATAACGACACCTTCTTTTTCTTCACGTCCCCATAGGGCTACATGCTTTGCTGGCATTTATTGTAACTGTTCAGTCCCCCCTGCGACCAAAGATTTGATAGATCGACCGCTCAACAAATCACTTTATTATGCTCAGGTCCCATTTCCGATCCTGGGCCCGGCCGGGCAGCTTGCGGGAACGAAAATATGATATAGAAGACATCAAAAGACATAAAACGTTAAACAAAATCACTCCCAAAACAGTTGTGTATTTTCCTGATATAAATTTATCATTTTTCGTTTTCACAAACAGCCCGGCCGGGCCCCGGATGGAAATATAGGGCCGAAGCATTACTTAGACTATTAGGGGCTTCCGTTGCGTCGAACATATAAGGTTGTTGCGGAAATAATGATACGAAATAAGATGTAAGTTGCGAAAATAAAACACGACTTCTTTTACATCTCGTTTAAAAGTTTCTGTGCCTTTGACGTCTTAGGCTTGACGTCATATTAAGATTATAAAACCAAGGGTCAAACAAGTCCAATTTTTGGTCGCTGTACTGTAGCTTAGCGATCACTGTTTAGTGCGAAGGGAGCCTGAGGAATATAATCCTTTGCTTTTTTTATTTGTTTGTTTATTTGTTTGTTTGTCTAGTTGTGTTTCTGTTATCCCCAATTAACATATGAACTACATCCTCGGTGCTTTGTTATCCGTGGAACTGTTAGAGTCGCCAGGCATTATGGGTAAGGGGGTGAAGTCCGCCATTTCTGATCGCCTTCTTGTTGTGGAATGTTAAGTTTTTTGTTGCTTTTGTTTTTATTCAAGAAAATATCATACTAATACAGATAATCACAAATATACATAATAAAGAATAAACTACATGAAAAAAACAAGGACAGCTAGTTCAGTCTGAAGAACAAAAGATGATGCGTACCTTTCAACGAATTTAAGATACATCAAAGTACTGAACCAAGAATAACAAACTTAAATTGTAATTCAGGAAATAGTTTCATCAGGTAGGTAAAACATATGATAATGGAGATTCTTTTTTTCACAACCAGTAAATCTCACGGTGTCTGGTTGCGAAAAAAGAAAGAGTCACAATATCTTAAAATGTAATTGTAATTGGGATGCTAACATTGCTGTAGCCATGTAACTATTAGTAACATTTACGTTTTTCTTTTGTCATTTGACACTACACGAACATTGAGGTCTTGGCTTCAGCGTACACAATGTGACTGTGTTAGATTAGAACTCCGCTGGCACGCAGGTATCTTGGAAAGCGTGATGAAAGAAAAGCATATGCCGATTAAGTGCTTCTCTTGAAATAGGAAATGCCATATGTCAGCATCCCCTCCCTCTGTGAATGTGTTAACCTTTATACCCCCTTCTGTTGGAAGTGTTTCGTCAATACATTCCTTTGACACCGAGACTAAACATGGAAGAGTAATCCCGCGCACCCTAACTTGACAGTTTTCTCTGTAAGGTTTATAAACCTGTAAACTGTACTAACAAAGGAAACTGCTGTTCGAAGGAAGCCATAGGCGCCTAGAATCAACTTGTTTTAGAAGGCACGACTCAACCACACGTATATGTGACACCGCAGTACCCCCTCTCTATTAGCTACATTTGTAGCCAAAATATTGATATAGTCGCTAATTCAAAGGTTCTCCTTACAGCGGAAGTGTACCTTCCTCCTGCAAAATAAGTAGTACCCCCTGTCTATTAGCTACAATGTATTATGGTGTCACTTGCATATTTCTTGACGATCAACTGCGAGAGAGATAGAAAGAAAGACAGGCAGAGACAGAGGTTGAGGGAGTGAAAAACAGATCAAGTCATCCCAGAGACAAGTGCGTGTTGAAAAGCTGACGTCTTACAGTTTGTGTAAGTACATGTAAGTCAATGGCTACTATTTAACCCTTGCAACAGCTAGTGCACACATTTAACAATGCATCATTACGCCATTAGTACAATTACGGTCTTTATCAGTTTATTATCCAGACCAACGCTGATTAGTATTGTTACAACGCTACTCACATGTTTATAAGTCTGCCGTGACGAATCATTTACTTAGGTTAATTGGAGTTAGTTGACCCCTGTTATGTATATCCTGTGGGTTTCTTAAGGGCCTTAAGGCTAACAATGCCCACGTATCTCCTGTGTAGTGTAAACAACACGTTATGGCCCTGGGCCAAATCAAACAAAGTATGACTACATAGCGGTTAGACCACTTTTCCGCTAGACCGCGCTCACAGAGCGAGCGTTCAGCGACAAACATTTTATTTGTGTAACCGTTTATTACAGGTTCGCGTAGCAAAACCTTTGTTGAATGCTTTGGCATGTGTGGTGGCCGCCATCTTGATTTTGTGACGTCGCAGGGTAGCCATACCATTTCATTGGGAGGGTGTTCTTTGGGGTCGCTAGCGTTCTGTCTATTTTTAACAAATCGGCACACGACTATCACACATCCAACTCAAATGAAAATTCTATACCAATTCATATCTATAAAAAGACCCCGTAATCACTGAACTAATATAGCAAACCTGAAGTATATATAGCACAAATACTTAACTCTTGTTTCATAATTGGAATATGGGGCAAGATGTAAAAGTATCACTCAAGAGACAACAAAGCCACAAAACAAAAATATTAGATCTTTATTCATGAAATTCATTAAGCAATCGGCTAAATCATTGGTCTCTCGGCAGTTGCAGCGAGATCGCATCCTCTAGTGGGGCACGGTGTAACATTTGCACAGGATGGAGACCGTAGAGCGACAAAAATAGGATTTATATGACCTTTAGATAGCACGCTATATATTGAACATGTTTCATGATATAGAACTATGATTTGAAAGACAACAAAACATCCAAAAGTTCTTTTTTTTTTAATACTAATATCATTAAAATTCGTGCTAATACGTTTTCATCAGTGCATAATCTATTAACGGATGCGTGACACACTGTTTAGTAAACCCTGTTTCTAAAACTCTGCTATATGAATCGACAAAACAAGCAATGGAAGGAAGTCCTATGTTTAAAAAAAGGTAAAATTCGTGCGAATACGTTTTCATCAATGCATAATCTATCAACGGATGCGTGACACACTGGTTAGTAAACCCTGATTCTGAAACTACTATTTGAATCGACAAAACAAGCAATGAAAGGAAGTCCTATGTTTAGAAAAAACGCAAACCCCAAAATACCCTCTATTAACACATGCCAGCATAAGTGCCAGTGAGTCACAATAATTGTGTGGTTTATAATTGGGCTTTTTTTAAAAACAGTTCGCTTGTGTTCGGTCGTATCTTACACATATAGCATACTCCACCTAACGTTACACTGCAATACAACTGTCCAAGCAGATGAGGGGTTCCGGCTGGTTTTTGACGTGTTTTTAGGCATTTTTGTCGGGCTTTCATGTACTTTTTTTGTGTGTCGCCAGCCCACACGAAGGGGTTTGAAGAGACCCAAAAAATGACAAAGTAGAAAGCCCGACAAAAAACACAGCGAAAACCAGACGGAACCTCTCCACTGCTTGGAGAGTACTGCAATACTGCCAAGCCACAAAAAAGAGCACACACGCAACAAGTTATTTCCTGTGATCACAAGCTGTTTTGCTACGGTAAATCGTTCATAAGAAAAAAAGTCTTGCCTTCCATCGACAAAACTGCATACCAATAACATATCTGGGTGTTGAAGATGTCACTTTAAACGCATGACTCACAAAAAAACGGGACAAAAATAGTCTATTTTTACCCCCGATGAATAGCACGTAAGTTGACCGCTGTTATTTTAAGCCTAAGTGAGCCTGCAAAATGTTGGGTTCCGTTTTCCTTTGGCGGGAAATCCGCTTCTTTGTGTTTCTTTCGAATGGATAAACAAAGTCATGGTGAAAACACTGCCAACTAATCATGAGTGTGACATAATTTTAGATATATTTTGAATTCCATTCTGATACGATCATCGGCTGGTAGTGGTTTATTAATTCATTCGTCCATTTATCCATTCATTCGTTCGCCCATTCGTTCGCCCATTCCTCCGGCCATTCATTCATTCATTCATTTATTCCTTCCTCTGCATGAAAATTAGAGTTTGTAGCTAGATTAGAAGGTTGCGTTTTGTATAAAAGTAGTTATAAATTGTAAAACTAAATGAACAAATCAAGAAACCAAAGGGTTTAAGCAAATTTTAATTCACTCCATTCCCCTTGACTTTTTTTAACCTTCATTTAACCTTGAAATATTACATTAGTTTTCTTCGTTTGAAACCCAAGCCATATATCTAGGTATATGTAACCATTGAGAGGTGTAGAATTTCATGCGGAACCCCCAAAACATCCCGAAAATTTGTGAAACATGCCTTCTGACACGAACTACAGTTGGGCGACATGGTTTATTTGCTTAACGACAAACACAAAGCCGTACTCTCCAGATCAGTACAGATAAAATGTGTACTCCCTACAAGTGCGCACCGCTGTCTTTCTTAAGTTTACAAACGCTAGATTCACCTTGCCAAACAGTTTCATAAGAAAAAAAAGTTTGTCAATGCCACTAAGGCCCCGGATGGAAACCATTGAGTGACTACATGCTGGATTTGGATAACGTGTGATTTGATGTATTGAATATGGTCCACTTGAAAGGCAACAAAACACACAAAACATGCAAATTGCAATTTTATTGTAACCCGTTTATACTGAGCGACGAAAAATCTCATTAGTAGCTCTAACGTGTTTCACTGATAAAGGAGTGTGTTTTGTGTGTTTTGTGTCTTTTAAAGCATACTTTGACGTCATGGATCATATTCGCTATAAAGAGTCATATGTCATACAAATCCAATTTTGGTCGTTCAGCGGTCGCCGACTTAGTGGACGGGGTTTTAACCTAGCCACTGCTAGTAGGCTTTTGGGGCTTGTTTTTATATTTTTTTTTATGGCATGTCGTTCCACCAGAAAGTGAGAACGTGCAGTAGAATTAACTGATGTGACATCAGAAAAAAACACCCTGCTCGTAGAGTCCGTTGAATAGGCTAGGTTAACCAACTTTGATAAACACACCGTACTTAATCTCTCTCCTCAGAAACAGTCACGCTCTTGTGTTTCCAATTCCCGCCTCAGGAAGCCGCTAGTTGAGTTGGAAAGCCGCCGGAAGATACGCCGGGCTAAGGGTCTGACGCAGGTGGCATTGTTCGGCCTTCGAAGCTCACCCGAGCGTCGCTCGGCCGTTTCCGGCGATTCTCGGGAGTTTCCGGCAGCCAAACACATATAAGCCTCCGTTGCGCCCTGGAATCTTCAGTACGCTTTGGTGGCACGCGAAGGAGGGACAACAAACAAAGGAGCTAGAAGAACACAGTCGGGGCTTTTGCCACAAGTGTCGCAACTGCGTCGGGAGAGAAATGGCGAACGATACACTCAAACTCGCGGTGCTCTTTGTGACGTTCTACCTGGCGTCGACGTCGCCTGTAAATGACAACAGACAGAGACGCGAACTGGACCCCGATATGGTAAATACAGTCCCTCAAGAATTATATATCTGTGTTAATGGTTTGCTTTAAAACAACATCGTAACAGGTCGAACCAACTCTACAGAACGACCTTTGATCTGTAACTTTTAAGAGAAGAACGAAAAATAGAGAAATTGTAGTTCCTTAGCCTAGTTTTTGTCGTCTTTATTAATTTTATAGCTTATAGGTTGGCTGGAAATATCTCTTTAGCTTTGGAGAGGTGGCTAGTTTGGTTTGAGTAGAAATGTTACTTGATGTTTGAATGACAATCCCTGATAGAGTGACGTTTTTCCTGACGATTTCTTATTTACAAACTTGCAGTTTCCGGTGTTGCCCGGGGGCCGAGGTCCGTTCTACCCGGAACCACCTGGGTACGAGAGTCCACTCGCCGAAATCAACATGGCCACGGAAGAAATGAAGGAAGGAATGGTTGGTAGACTTTCTTTCTCTATCAAAGATACAACTACTCTACGAAAGGTGGAGGGGCATTCATATTGTAGCTTGGTGGCTAATAATACAGCTTTTGTTATTCTTTCATTTTTCCTTCCCATACTTTTTATTATCGCCGTCATCATGACGTCACTTCCGCCCAACGTTGCTGCCATTAACGCATGTACGGTAGAAGTGTCTATGTGAATGGATGTTTGTCCTTGATGACGTAATAGACCGCATCTAAATAGAAACCAGGCTTCCCTTTTGTAATGTCAAGTGACGGGACCTGACCCAAAACAGTAATTCTTACCGCAAGTCTTTCTAGTGAAATGGTGCTTGCACGAAATCGCCTACCGCAGAGTACTTCGCAGAGATCAAATATTCTCTCTGGCGCATGATATATGACTTAAGAAAGGAACGTATACAACCGTTACGGGTGCTGGGTAGCGTTTCTACAGAACGGCATTTTTCAACATGTTAACACGCAAGTGGGTATGCAAATGTGACAAAGGCCCAACGCCCGAAGCCATTGCAAGGCGTCTTGATCATGCTTCCTGTTACTTTCTCCTGAACATAAGGTTCTTATCTCGATGCGAGGACGACTTTTGCTCTTATCTGGCTTCGGGCTTCTTTGCTATCAATAAGGTCATCACATCCCTAAGATACTTCAAGCTTCTTTCATATCGCCATGCCCTTAAGCCGCCGTTACAACTTACTTCTTTCCTTCTTTTCTTTAATTTCTTTTCTGTTTTTCTTTTCTTTCTTTCTTTCTTTCTTTCTTTCTTTTTTCTTTCTTTCTTTTTCTTTTTCTTTTTCTTTCTTTTTCTTTTTCTTTTTTTTCTTTCTTTCTTTCTTTCTTTCTTTCTTTCTTTCTTTCTTTCTTTCTTTCTTTCTTTTTCTTTCTTTTTCTTTAATTTTCTTTTTTCTTTCTTTCTTTCTTTCTTTCATTCTTTCTTTCTTTTTTCTTTCTTTTTTTCCTTCTTTCTTTTGTCAGGTCAAATCTTGCTCTGTTTGTCCGATTCTTTTATTATTATTTTTTCTCTCTTTTCGTCTCCGTCTTCCTTTTACGCCATCTCCACAAAATCCTTCTGTGTTTTCCCTCTTACTGGTTTTCATGGAAAGCAACGAATGATTGAATAGATAAATGAATGAACTAACGGAAAAACGAACGAATGTATGAGTGTAGGAAGGAATACTGTAAATGCAGAAATGTTCGCGGTTTTCGCGGCGACGTTTCACCGCAAACTTTAAACCACCGCGAACATTTTTGTCCAGTATGTCACTATAGATCTAGCGCTGCCGCAAACTTAAAACCACCGCAAACACTCCATTCTCGCATTAGCGCGAAATAGAAAACCACACGAACATAAATGCATTTACAGTATCGTGGATTTTTCCTTTGCAGAAATTTCTGATGAACTATGGCTACTTAAACGAAGAAAATATGCAGGATGAAATCAGTGCGTCTATAAAGGACGTCTCGGCTGCCATCAAGTTGGTGCAGTACAACTACGGTCTGCGCATGACCGGAAAGATGGACGAGTCCACTATCGAGGCCATGAGGAGACCCCGCTGTGGGATTGTTGACGTCATCGCCGACTACCAACTCTCCGGAACCAAATGGGAGAAAAATCATATCACTTACAGGTATGGATTGTTGAGAAAAGTCGTCGGAATGTACATTTACATGTCTATTTATATTTCTATTTATATAGAATAATAAATAATAATAATAACTGTTCTTGGTTGAATGGATATATCTATGATAAGACTTCAATTTAACCAAATCAGTGCACGTCTTGAGCAGAGTACATCTTGACTCTTGATCATTCTTGTTTGTTAGCTGCTCTTTTCCGATGATATTTCAACACATGAATCCCCATTCTTATGTTCGCAAACATATATTTATATGTGCACCACTTCCTGCACTCTAACTATTCTCCAAGCAGAGGTTTTGGTCGGGTTTGGTAGTAGTGGCCGGGTTTTTTTACGTTGCGCCAACGTAAAAAAAAAACGGCCACTACTACCCCACCCGACCAAAACCTCTGCTTGGAGAATACACTCCAACCACTCTGTAAGCCCAGAGTCGCCTTTCCTCCATCGGCTAGCACTCCTCCGATGCCTTACACTAAAGAATATACTGTAATTCTTGTTTCTTTCACTGTACTTAAACTATTGTTTTCATTTATGATCCCGTCACACATCCGTTCTGTGAATCATTTGCCGCCACTGTGAAGTTAAAGTTCAGAGAAAATTATTTTCCTTACACTGACATTTTTCTACGGTGAAGATAACGTTAATTACAGTATTAAACAACATCATCTGTTTTTCCCACACACAGGATCGAGAACTCCACGCCGTACCTGACCGAGCAGGAGGTACGGGACACGGTGCGGACAGCCTTCGGGGTCTGGTCCGACTACACCCCGCTTACCTTCTCGGAGGTCCGGGACCGCGGGAGGACCGACGTGGACATCCTGGTCGAGTTCACAAGCGGCGACCACGGCGACAACTCGCCTTTTGACGGAAGGTAAAGGCTCCTTCAGATAATCAGAAAGCAGATAATCAAATAAGCGCTTCTGTATTTAAAATGCTTCCTGCTCTGGTGTACTGTGAATGTTACAACGTTCCTTATATTTCGCTATCTACTGGTATTTCATTTCATAATGTTACAAATGTTGTTTTAGTTCGTTCCATTTCGTTCCATTTCGTTCCATTTCGTTCCATTTCGCTCCATTTCGTACTTTCTGGGGACCCTCAGATAAGTCTCGGGTTTGAAGAGAGCCACACCCCAAGCACGATAAACAAACCATGCCACCACACTTATCGAAATAGAAATCGAAAATACTAGGGATCAGTCCCGACGTGAGTGAAACAAATAAAAAAGCCTGGATATGCAGCTTGTACTGTTCAGTACAAACCTGGTGTGTTACGCCATGAGGTGGTTTACCGGGTATGTAATACAAAAAAAATTGAGGACAATCTTGGGACAACCGTGATGCGCAGTATACAAAGTCAACCGTCTTTTGACGGAAAAGGTTTTCTTAGATCTTGGTATAGTCTCTTACGCCTATTACCCATTCAGGACCCTCCCGCTACCAACTCTACTCCGACTATAGCTAGTTCTCAACCCAAAACCCTGTGCTGGGTTGGGAGTAGCCTGGAATCCATCCAAATCTATCTCCAGATCGCTCCTCTGATTACATCTAAGCGGAAAATGACTTTTCAAATTCATAGTGGTGTCGTATACAAATTTCTGCCGTCTTTTGACGGAAAACATTTTCGTACATCCTTGTCGACGGTCGGTTACCCAAAAAAGTTGCTGAATATCGTACGACAAAATATTTGTTAATAGTATTTGAACTTCTTCTGAACTCGATGAACTTTGCAGTACGAATTCGAACAGCCTGAAATTTGTATAAAAAAAAAGCTTGTTGGTTGTTTATGACCGAAATATAACTGCTTTTGTAATATGATACTCAAGGTATGTTCCGGGTACCGGAAGGGGCCAAAACCTTGCGCATGCGTTCCAGCCGCCACGTGACTCCTACACCTACCGCATTGACGGTGACTCTCACTTCGACGGAGACGAAGAGTGGACATTGAACACTGACAGGGGTGAGGAACAGGTCCAACAGATACAGAAACTAGCCATGTGCATGTATTATCATCAATGTTCTATTGTGTTGTTAGCATAATATTGTAGATCTTTTGTCGTGCATGTAAATACCAATTGACCAATTGGCCAAAACGTATGTTCGGAACCCCCCCCCCCCCCCAAAAAAAAACTCACAGAATCGGCGGGCGATATCTTTTTATTTGGTGATTAATTGATTTATTGATTGATTGATTTATTGATTGGCATATGAAAGGCTTTAGCTTTATCTGTTATCCTACTGATCAATTGATTAATCAATTTAGTTATTGATTAATTGATTTATAGATTCATTGATTGATTTATTGACATTGAATGCTTAGACTTTTTTTACATTTTTGATTGGTTGGTTGGTCGGTCGGTTGGTTGGATGATCGATCAGTTGAATAGCCGATCAGTTGATTGATTGATTGATTGATTGATTGATTGATTGAATGAATGATTGATTGATTGATTGACAATGTAACTCATTTTACCCAGGAGTGAACCTGCTGATTGTCGCTATTCACGAGTTCGGCCACGCCCTGGGCATCAGCCACACCCCCGTCCTGGGCGCCATCATGTTCCCCGCCTACGTGTACCAGGAGGACCCCTGCATCCACCCGGACGACAAGGCCGCTATCCAGAAACTCTACGGTCAGTTGTATTTCCTCATCAACTATTTTTCGTCAGGGATCGCATTGGTCATATCGGATGGTGACGTAAAACCGGCGGTCCCATGTATGAGGGAGCTTCATGCGTAATCAACAAGCGCCAAACCTTGCCTCCGTACGTAAGCATTTAACACACTTATCAAGAAGAGCAGAGTCGACCCGGTGTAGTTGGCTAAACATGCTAGCCATAGCGAAGCCATGGCCAAATCCACCTTTCTCAAGCGGCGGACATAATGGAATGAAACCGAGGCGGCCATTGTGGCAAACATTAGACTGATCTTAACTGTCCATCACAATTCGCAGTTCAGCCAATGATTACATGGTGATTAGAGAATCGACCAATGAGGAAGTGGCTACCTGTCCGTCGAATATCTGCATTTTTATGTTTTTACTTTGCATTTCTACGTTTTGACGGAGAAGGGCGGGGACTGTGGGATCAATCAACGTGGATCTAGATTGCTGCATCTTTTCTGTGCATTACATTAGTTATGATATTGATAATTGGAGATCCTATTTTAAAATTTAGTTTGATTTGGGAGGAAAACTAAATCTGTGACTTTTTTTTTGTTTCTTTGCTTCTTTGTCCTCCTTTAATTCTATCATGTCCGTCGCGTGAGAAAGGCGTATTGCACTACTAGCTTACGAGACAGCGTCATACTTCGTCCACAGCCTTAAGCCCCCCTCTCACTGGACCTGCGGCACGCTGGCGGTGTCGCTGCGTCCTAAACTGAGTTACCCCCTGACTTTATAATGGAAATATCATTCAAAACGTACAGGTACGACCAAAAAGACAACAAAGCACACAAAGCTTTAAAATATTTTTATTCTCAATGAAACTCGTTGAGTGCCTTGTCAATTCGGTCGGCCTCAGCGACGCCGCCAGCGTGCCGTGGGTCCAGTGAGACGCGGGCTTAAGGCTCGGTCGTTTTAACCTTACCTGTACAGTGTGAGTCGCAATTCTCTATAGCGGGCAGCAGTTTTCTCTGCTCAAAATGTTTGCAAAATGTACTGACAGCAAACAGTGTTGTCTCAAAGTGTTGGTAAGTACAAGGTGCATGACAAACTGATTGACTTTTAAAAGACAACCCAACCAGGATCAAGTCCTGTAAGATGTGTTTTAGAAACGTTATTGAAGGTTAGACATCTAGTACATTACATAATGTTACATACTTGATGAGCTGCAATTCCTTTCATCAAAATGCATCGTTCTTTTCAAATTGTAAGTCATGAGGACAGCCTTTTATATGATATTTGACTACTGTCATATTTCAATTCCATACCCAGTTGAATCAATATTTAGCCGTGGGTAAGGCATAAACCTTTATTCAAAGATTGAAATTCTGTCCATAGGAGCTCAAGAGGTTCCCAACCCCACCCTTCCCATGTGTTCCATTGCGCCAGAGCGTTGCAACACTCCAGAATTTGACGCCGCCTTGCGATTCCGTGGGGAACTGTTCTTCTTTAAGGTAAGCAAAATACGATTTTACCCCCCCCCCCCAGGTCTGGAGGGTGAAAGGCATTATTTTAGTGAATTAAGATACGAAACATTTCCGTTGCATATGTTAAATAACTTATATTCAAGAGCTGTTCAAAAATCCGAGATGAATCTATTTTACTTCAGCCCATATGAAAGGAAGCATGCACGAAAAAAAAATGACATTCATCATAGTTATTTTATTCAGCAAACATTAAAACGTACATTCTATTTTCTACAGGATGAGTATTGGTTCCGGGTCAACGGACGCACAGGTCGCATTTCCGGTCCCGATCCTGTGCGGCACTTCTGGGCGGACCTGCCCAAAAAGATCGACGCCGCGTACGAGCGAGTTTCGGACGGGAAACTTTTCTTCTTCGGTGGTGAGTAGATACTACAAAGTTACATGTATAAACAAAAAAACAAGCGTAGGCAAATGACACGGTGTACAACTGTTGTGCAATACAGATATCATTATTGTAACTCCTTGGTTGTGGATAAAGAACTTTGCTATTCAGTCGACTACTGACCTTACAGGGCTCTAGCCAGCCTTAACTTTTATTCCGTAAGGCAAAATATCTGTATAAATATATCGTGTCGAGCGCCGAAGGCAATTCTAGGGGGCTCCTGGAGTATTCTCCCCCGGAAAATTTTGAAATCTGGAGCCCCTGAAACGCTATCTCCGGCATTTTGAGGGGGGGCGTTTTGCTGGTAGACCAAACCTTAAAAATGCCATCTCTTTTGGTGAACTCGCTTATTAAGGACGTCACCTTTACCTTTTACCTGCCTCCATCCCTCACAGGTGACCAGTACTGGCGGTATGACGGCACGACTCCCGAGGCAGGCAACCCCCGGCCCATCTCCGACTTCGGCCTGCCCGTGAGCTTCATCGACGGCGCGCTGCCGTGGCGCCCGTCGGGGAAGACCTACTTCTTCAAGGGTGACCAGTACTGGCGTTACGACGAGGAGAACGCGCGGATGGACCCTGGCTATCCACGCCCCCTAGCGGTCTGGCGAGGACTGCGGCGCCTGGGCCGTGTGGACGCCGTGTTTGAAGGGGCTACTGGAGATGGTACGTCATGAAGAAGGATGATTTGTTTTTGGTAGCGCTTGTTACAGTTTTGCGTGCAAAACCTTTGTTGAATCCGTTGGCATTTGTGGCGGCCGTTGATTTTGTGACGTCGCCATACATTCCCACTGGGGCACATAAAAAATACAACCGTCGTTAGAGTATATTGACGACCCTTTCCTTGTGATAAAGTTTTCCGAACGCTGTTGTCTCTTTTACAGATCACAGTTACTTCTTTAAGGACGGAAAATACTGGAAATACAGCGAGAAACTCTACAGGATCGCCAGAGGATACCTGAATGGAAAGGACATCGCTACGGAGTGGCTGGGGTGCTAGGCTTCGTACCATTTAAACCCCAGCCCCCTCTCACTGGACCCGCGGCACGCTGGCGGCGTCACTGTGTACTAGCTTTGTCTTACCCTTGACTTTATAATGGGAATATCATTCAAAATGTGCAAATGTGACCAAAAAGACAACAAAACACACAAAGCTTCAAAAAGATTCGTTTTTTTGTCGATGAAATTCGTTGAGTGCTTTGTCGATTCGATCGGCCGTAGCGACGCCGCCAGCGTGCCGCGGGTTCAGTGAGAGGGGGGCTTTAGTCTACAGGTGGTAAATAACGTCGATATAGTAACTGTTACATAGAAAAAGATGATTCTAAAAAGCCTTACCGTCAATTTCTTTTTTGTCACATGAAATTAACTACCAAATGTTAGTATTTTCATCGTTGATACAAATGCACAAATTTCTAAGACTAAGCCTATGTTGGTTTTATACATTTTTGTACATTAATAAAGTTGTTGAGAAAATATCCAACATGGATTTGTTTGTTGCTTTTTGTTTGTTTGCCTCTTGGTATTCGCATGATTGACAGGTCCAATATTACAAATGGACGTCATTTCTGCTCCGAAAAACGCTGCTATACGATATGTAAGGGGATCCATTAAGGTGTATCAAAAAAGGCAAGAAATGTATGAGAATATGTTCTTACCCCATACTACGTAGACACGATTTTAGATAGGACCTCGAGCTTCTCTGATAGTACTAGACAACAGTAGGTGCCGTACATTTCAATAATTGAGCAATAAAGTATTCATACATTATCAAAGGATGTTGCAATATTATAACAAAGCTAATTCCCGTTACGTATGAGTAATGCATAAAAGGATATAGAGAAATCTTTATTGACACAACAACAAAAGTACAGCTACTTTCGTAAGGTCTACTAAATCAATACATACAAACAGTCAAGTGGATACAAATGAATTAACCTATACATAAATGTTTATGAATAGATATGAATAAACTCGGCTCTGTGTTGGCACCAGCCTAGAATCCATCATATGCTAGCTCCAATTCACTCCAATCCGAGTTTAATTTGTCTGAATTCATATTCAGCTATCGCAGTCAACTTTTAAAGACAAGTAAGAATCGTTGCCGGCCAACTCCCAGCCACAGATGGTCGTTGTTATATGTTCATGTAACACAATCACCAGGCAGAAGGATTTCAGCTAGGGGGCCTTGACCCCATTACTTCCAGACGACTTTACACTTAGCACTCCTAGGTCAAAAAGATAACTCCGCCCAGCATGCTTGCAGAGGACAAAATAAAGCATGCAGTCAACTATCACAACCGTGTCTAGCCTACTTGAATCCGACGTGATAATCAAGTATCCATAGACATCAGAGCACAACAGCCGTGCTCCCAAACATTGTCTGGAGAAGGTCGGGAGGCCGTGCGCTCGTTCTCATCTTTTGTACTCCGTTACCGTTTGAAGTAAGACGTTCTAGACATTAAGATATGCAACATATAAGGCACTGTCGTTTTTATAACGACTTAAAACTTTTCTGGCTTTTAAAAGCGACAGTTTGGCACCTTATATGTGGCATATCTTAATGTCAGGAACGTCTTACTTCAAATGGTAACGGAAGTTACAAAATGGGTACATTTAAATGAGAACGAGCGCATGGTCGGCTATGTGTGACAGAGGCTTTATAGACCTTTCTCACGCGGCGGACATGATATAATGAAAACGAGGCCATTATAGCAAACAATAGACCGATCATAACTGTAAATCACAATTAGGAGTTTAGCCAATGATTACATGATAATCAGAGAATCGACCAATGAGAAAGTGACTGCATGACCGTTGAATATTTGCATTGCTATGTTCTTATTTTGAATTTCTACGTTTTGACGAAGGAGGGCGGGGACCATGGCATCGGTCAACGAAGCTCTAAATTGCTGCATCTTTTTTGTGCATTACATTAGTTATAGTATTGATACTTGGATATCATATTTTAAAACTTGATGTGATTTAGGAGGAAAAGTAAATCATATTTGCTTCTTTGCCTCATTGGTCTCGTCTTCATTCTATCATGTCCGCCGCGTGAGAAAGGTGTATCGCGACTCTAAGTTCCCTTGGCAGAAGCAGCGGGACCTGCAGAGCACTGCTCCAGCTTCTGGACGGCAGCCAGCATCTCTGCCATCAGCTGTGTGAAATTATCATACCAGACCTGCATCTCGTCTGCCTTCTGTTCAACCCCTGCTGTCTGCGAAGTAAAGGTAAAGCGGTAGTAAATATATAGGTAAGGTTATCTCAGCCTGTCTCCTAGTAAAACTGAAGCTGAAGTTATTAGGTTAAGTTTATTCATCCTTGGCTCTGGCTTATCTATCCCTGTATAAAGTAAAGCTGCAGAAAGGGAATAGGTAGGTCTGTCTTGTTGTGAAAAGTAAAGGTTTAGTAAATGAGCAGGTAATATTTATTGTCTACTAGTCAAAATTGATCAGTTATTAGTGGAACGTAAGGTTTATCAATTCCTGTATGCCACCAACACCTTCCTGCATAAACAGCAAGGAAATTATTCAAAGCAGGATTTTACTGTGGCTTTCAACACACACAGAACTTACGACTATACGGCACCAGGCTTTGTCAAGGAATGAGCCAATCCACCGCTTCTGTCACGTCACTTTATGCACTAGACAGTTTCCAATTCCGTTCTTTGCAATTTCCAAGCAGATGTCGGGGGAGTCTACAACGTTACGTTTTCCTTGCTGCCCTTTTCGATTTAATTTGATTTATACACGAGCACATATAGCAAATATAGTACTGTTATTTTCTATGACAAACCGCCTCCGTCACAGAAAAGGACAGCTAGCTAGGAAAACGTAACGATTTAGCCCTCCCCAACATCCGCTTGGAGATTACAGTTGCGGTGCCTGCCTGTGGGGCGATAGTGGTTGTAGTGATCACTGGCGCAGTGCTCGACCCCGTGCAGATCATTGGATCGGGTTCTATATCCTCACTCCCCTTACAGTGACAGGTCACACCGTCGACGGTCACGGTTTCCCCGTCTTCGTAGTACTGCCCCTCGTGTTCACAGCCTGCAACGTTGCAATATAAGATGTATAAACAAGTGGCTAGCATAAAAGATTGATCTGAGTTGGTAAACAACATTAAATGGAAATTGATCGGGAAGGGGGGCGACATAGAATTCCAACAACCTTTGACCCTTTGCTGACGTCCCGCGTGCATGAAGCCTCGTGATCGGATAAATAAAAATACGAAAATTTCAATGAGACCATTTGTTTTAGTTGATGAATGTACCCGACAATGAAGACCGTAACATGTGCAAGGCCCAAGACATAAAAACCGGTAAGGCCATGGACAGCCACTAGGAGTCCTATGATTATCACAAACCTTTGCTATAGGTTTTCTCCAGACCTACCTGCATAAAAGATATCATCACAACCAATAGCGTCTCAAGTTATTTTACACACGCACACACACACACGCACACACACACACACACACACACACACACACACACACACACACACACACACACACACACACACACACACACACCAAAGACAATGCGGCCTCATTAACGAAAATATTATCAATTTCTTCAGAAACTTTCCGTAGTGATATGTATATTTTGTAATGTTTCATTTCGCATAAGTTGAAATCAATTTCAGAAAATGTAGATTGAAAGCGCTGCGTTGAGACAAATGTCAGTCTATTTTTGTCTATACTAGGTCAAAGAAGTAAATGATAACATAACTGAGTAAATACAACAACTTTTACAGGATTGAATATAGATTTCACCTAAAAGCTACAACATATAAAACATCACAGCATGTCTAGGACAAAATAGACAAAAAAACGGAAGTTCAGCTGCAGTACCAAGGTCACACACTAGGGAGGGGGCAAAATCGACCTTGACCCTCGTCTTTCCAACACCTACCCTAAATGTCATCACAATACACTACTAGTATTCGTAAGTTTTGCTGACTAGAAAAATCCGGAAACACACACACAGACGGAAAGAAAGGCAGGCACTGAGACAGACAGACACACAAACAGACACAACCGAAACAGTATCTCCATTTCTCATGGAGATAACTATAACAACTGTCAGGAGGACAAACTTACATCCGATTCCAAAGTTGTCCCAGCTAACGATTTCACCGTCGTCATTACAGTAGCGGCCGTACCCCATGCAGCCTGGCACCTCGGCAATCACCTCCCCCCGACTGTAGACTCGGCCCCCATCGTCACAGCCGTGTCCCCCGGGGTGATAGGCTGGCGGCCATGTTGGCTGCCAAGTTGGCACTGGAATACAAGTCGGAAGAGACTGTTTGTGCGCAGTTTTTGAGGGTTACCTTTATCATCTTGACTTATTTGGAACACGTTAAAGACATGTACGCACTCTAAACACATTGGAATTGAACTTTGCCTTCTTTAGTAATGACCCAAGGGCGATAGGTTGACGGCCATTTTGGCGGCCATGTTGACACTGGAACAGAAATCAGACTGTTTTCCATTTCCGTGCAATTTTTGAAGGTTACCTTTCATCATCTTGACTTATTTGAAACACGTTACAGAAATGTACGCCCTCTAAACACAGTGGAACCAAAATTCGCCTTCTTTATTAATGAAGTGTCAATGAGATAGCGGGGAGGGGGGTCACTAACATACAGAATTTTAAGTTGTCGATGAGGATATGTTGCCATGGCAACAAGGTCAGATCTAACGATAACAGCTCGAATGCCAACAAAACATGCAAACGAAAATGAAGTTCCACACAACCCTAAAGAGACTCTCTCTGGACGGTGGTCCTTTCCGACTAGTCGACTGTCTACAATTGATTGTTTGAGCTTGAATATCGTGAAGGACTTTACCTCCGTTAAGCTGTCAGTACAATTATGCCTAGTTTGCTTACCTGCCGTACAGCCGCAAGCCAAGACACAGAAAATGACGACGGGAGGAAGCACAGAGAACTCCTTGCAGCATTTCATCTAATCTGGTAGCTTCAGGCTCTGTTTTTCATTAGAGGTGAACAGATTAAATCGTGCCAATCTTACGATGTCCCGGGGCTTGGATGTCCTCTGAAGAAGCGATAGAAACCGTCACGTGTACAGGTGGCAGTGAAATGGTCTGGAAGTGAGTGAGTGCATGAGTGAGTGAGTGAGTGAGTGAGTGAGTGAGTGAGTGAGTGAATGAGTGAGTGAGTGAGTGAGTGAGTGAGTGAGTGAGTGACTGAGTGAGTGAGTGACTGAGTGAGTGACTGAGTGAGTGAGTGAATGAGTGAGTGACTGAGTGAATGAGTGAGTGAGTGAGTGAATGACTGAGTGAGTGAGTGAATTAGTGAGTGAGTGAGTGAGTGAGTGAGTGAGTGACTGAGTGAGTGACTGAGTGAGTGAGTGAATGAGTGAGTGAGTGAGTGAGTGAGTGAGTGAGTGAGTGAGTTAGTGAGTGAGTGAATGAGTGAGTTAGTGAGTGAGTGAATGACTGAGTGAGTGAATGAGTGAGTGAGTGAATGACTGAGTGAGTGAATGAGTGAGTGACTGAGTGACTGAGTGAGTGAGTGAGTGAGTGAGTGACTGAGTGAGTGACTGAGTGAGTGAGTGAATGAGTGAGTGAGTGAGTGACTGAGTGAGTGACTGAGTGACTGAGTGAGTGAGTGAGTGAGTGACTGACTGACTGACTGAGTGACTGAGTGAGTGAGTAAGAGAGAGAAACAAGACTGCGAGAGAAAGAGAGTTCCGCAAATTTGGCATGGTTACAGAAAAAGCAACTGATGAGCATTCGTCGCGCAAAGGACAACATTTAATAGCTAGCAATTATTTTCTTTATTTTAGTGGGTTAATTCGTGAACATGTAAACATGTTTGAGGGTCTGCATGCCGTTAAGCGTTATGCGCTATCTTAATTCACCGTTAATCGTAGCCGGCCCGCTCTAATTCAACGTTAAACGTTACCGATATATTAATTGTGAAGTGTTACTGGGCATGGTCGTTTCAATTCTACGTAGCGTGTTATTTGTCACCCTGAATTCAACGTTAAGCGTTATTGATCGTAATTCCTCATTACGCAGGAAATAGCGTTTCAGCGGGTCAGGATTTTAAAATTTTCGCAGGGGAGCGCGCCCCACAGACCCTTTAGTAATATTTGCCCGTCGAAATGCAAAAAAAGCGTTTCAGGGTGTCAAGATTTCAAATTCTCCCCGGAGCATGTCGCGGCTCCGGCGAGGTCTGGAGGACGCGACGCCCCTCAAAAATCAAGCTGAAACCCTTCTGTACTTTTTTTACAAAAAGAGATGTCATAAAACTTAGCTTACTCTTTAGCAAAATTCCTTCCTCAGACTGCAGGAAATAGCGTTTCAGTAGGTCAAGATTTCAAAATTTTCCGGGGCTGCATGCCCCCGGGACCCCCCTAGCATTGCCGCGCCTTCGGCGCTCGTCATCCGATGCTGATCGTGAACATTCCGTCCCAACATTACGAAATTTCCTGCGCTCTGAATTCAAAGGGTTCTGAGCAGGCGTGCGAGAATGCATGGCGTACCAGCTCTTGACACAAGATCAGGGCGACTAGTGGCAATCAACCGTCGTCTTCAGGGGTATATCTCTAAATCTGCTGATGAATTTACCGTTAAACGTTGTCGGCCGTCCTGAATTTACCGTTAAGCGTTGTCGACCGGCCTGAATTTACCGTTAAGCGTTGCCAGGACCCCTCCCCCATGCAGACCCTCATGTTTTGACTACAAACTTTGCATGGGGAGGTAAGCTGATCAAAAAGCGCCAGGCATGGCAATTAGAAGAAAGTAACGACCTCTCTCCAACCTCTGCTTGGAGATTACTTTCGCAGACAATTGTCCTCGCCCTGGTCTTCGCAAGAACGCATCTCTGTAGAGATCATCCTGAAATTAAATTGATACACAATCTTAGACTCTACCAGTCTCCCCCGGTTGCTGGGAAAATAGTAGAAATTGGCCAAATAGAGTCAAATGTTTGAAGGGAGTCGGCTATGGAGAGAGGGTCAAATTCGCAACCGAGGAGATTTGACCCTCTCTCCGTAGCCGACTCCCTTCAAACATTTGACTCTATTTGGCCAATTTCTACTATTTTTCCAGCGACCGGGGGAGACTGGTAAAGTCTACACAATCTAGTGCACACGTTTTCATGACACAGATACAAATGCGTCACAGCGCTACCATGGCAACCAGTGACGTTTATCGTATTAGAAATCATACGATCATCCCCGCCCGATGACGACAATAGCGATAGGAATGCAACATCTCAAATTCAGCAGAAACCTGGTCCCGTGCAGACTGCCTTAATTGCCGCCGCTGTGGAAAGGTCACCTAGTAATCAGAAGCAAAATTTACCCAAATTTGGCTTTTCAGCTTCATGCAGGTACGTAGTAATAATACACAATATCCTCATGCCTTTATAGAGAGGCGTACTTGTCATGATAACTTTCTGTCTTTTAAACTTACTTCTTTATGCAATATTGCGGACACTAGAGCTTCTGAGACATTTTATTTGGGTGTGACGGCCAAGTTTTCTTCCAACATAATTCATGTAAAGATAGAGGGCTGACCCCAAAGTTGCGTTGCGCAGTGGAGTGCAGAACATTGGAATACCTTTATAGTCCCTACTTGAAATTTTTAAAACCTTTCTTTTCCTTGAATTTTTTTGCCCAATCTGGAGACTTTTTGGGTTAGAAGAAACAGGTTTCCCATTTTGGTTGTAATTTGTTTAGTTCGCCATTTTAGTTGGCGTATGGGTATATGTGAGCTTGGATCATGCGGATGTATACATCAGAAATCTGGGGTCAAAGGTAGGGTTTCTTTGAAACTGTCACCTTTCCTCGGAGTTTGAGCTGTACAACCCTCTGTTTTCTTTGCACGGATATCAACTAGACCCTTGTGACTTTCCAGTGAAGAAGAATTTTTAAGATTGAAGTTTGGGTTAGTAATTTTATAAAGCCTTGTTTCTGTGTATCTTAACATGCTTTCCTATCGGCAGCCATAACTATGGGGACAGCCCTAGATGACACATACAACACCACTAGCTGTATACAGAGGGTTATCAGTATGTGGATAAAGAATATCGGGCACTTTGGCATGAACGGGAATTTGGATATGCTACTCCTTTCAGGAAAATTTTCAGGAAAAAAATACGGACGGTTCCCCGGAAGGCATAACATGTACGTAAGAACTTTGCCTGGAAAAAAATCAGTGGCGGGCCCTTTGAAAAAAAAATAGAAGAAATTATCAAATGTTGTATAGTCTGCCGGAGGAGTTAGCCAGCCAAGGTTAGAACACGTTTGCATCTTTGACTGCAGCTACAAAAATTGTCTGGTAGAGACTAATGGTCCATTTAAACGTCAGTGCGATAGGATTTTAGTCGAGCTCATAGCGCGTTTAATCAGCACAACGTTTCATATTTTCAAGAATAGTCATGTTTCCATTGATGTAATAACAACAGCACTTCCAGACACTATGTCTCCTTCCTGATGTTTATACATGAAGCAAGAAAGCCACATATTTTAACAGCTCTATGTCTGGAAGATTTCGAATTGCAACAGGATATTCCGTTACGCATGAGATTCAAAAACGTAACGTATTCATCGAAAAAGGCTTTGCATAGCTCACCTTTTCATGTAGCAGGTCTTTTCCACACCATTCATGATAAATAGAGATGCACCGATCTCCATTTCCTTATCCCAGGACCAAACAAAGTTGTGCAATCAATACAGTAGGGCGCTTGTCCCCTCGCAGTAGCGTATGTTGAACTGTAATGCTCTTTTCCAATACTGTAAATGCATTTAAGTTCGCGTGATTTTTATTTCGCGGTAGGGAAAAAATGGAGTGTTCGCGGTGGTTTAAAGTTCGCGTTTGAAACAATAGTAGCACTTCAGTCATAGGTGGGCAAAAAGTTTCGCGGTGGTTTTAAGTTCGCGCTGAAAGTTCATAAAACCGCCGCGAACATTTCTGCATTTAGAGCATTTTAAAAGTCTCGGCAAAAGATTAAAGGTGCGTATGCGAATAATAATCTTATTCTAGTAGGCTATAACATGTAGAGCAGAACGAGGAGTTTTAAAAATAGTTCCACTCATTGATTCAATATTTCAAAAGAGTTTCTTTATCTATTTCTTTCTTTATTTCTGTAGGTAGTTTCTCACGGCGAAGTAAGCTCAAAATGAAATCTTTGACTCAGTTCATCATCCTGACTCTGTGGACCACCACGGCCCTTGAAACGTTCAACTTCATAGACCGCAACTTAACACACGTTCCAATAGACTTCATCGCACCAGACGCCCATACTGTCAGGCTGTCAGATAACGAAATAACCAACCTCGGCTCTTTTCACACAACCCCTCACATACGATACCTGATCATTAATAACAACAAGGTGAACAAAATATCACCAATAACCTTCCAAAGTCTACAACAACTAGTATACCTTGATCTTGACAGAAATCAACTCACTTCTCTTCGCGATTTCACCTTATCCACTCTCACGTCTCTGACTGATCTTTTTCTCTCAAATAACTTCATTTCTGTCGTGTCAGAATATGCCTTTTTTGGCCTAAAAAGTCTGGAATTCCTGGAGCTCTCTGGAAACCGTCTGTCTGTATTTCCAACGCATGCCGTAAAGTTAATCCCTAGTAAACATTTGCTAGTCTTGCTACGAGAAAACGGCATCAGAGACATGCAGCATATAGATCATATAAAAACAACACATCCATTGACCACTTTTGATGTACAAGGCAACCCTTTGCGCTGCCCAGACATACCAATCCTCCACGATGACAGAGTTAACTCAACAGCGATATCGAGTGAATTCAAGAGTATAAGACTGTCAGTATACACAATATACACAGAACATAATCGCTCCTTGGTTCAAAAACTGCTCTTCATCAAAAGTCGTTATGAGTACTTGGGCTCTCTTCCTACCATTCTTTATGTGTTAGAGAATAATGCATTCCTTGTGCAGCTGGCTTACTTCATATCTGTCACTGACTCGTTCTACTGGACAACTCCGACAGGACGTTCTTCCGTTATGTCTTTGAGACAACCGTTAACAATTAAAAACTTCACTGCTAACGACTCAGGCATATACAGTTGCGTAGTGGAAAATGGTAGTGTTAAGGAAACATACAGTTTGATGCTGTGTATGATTCCGAAACCCAAGAAGAAAAGGGAACGCCTGTCTACAATAGAACACTTACCAGTTACAAAGAACATAAACATTCGTCTCTCTTCTAAAAACCAATCCTGGATTCTTTCGGGATCACTCGATCAGAACTTCTGTATTCTTAACAACATTACCTCGGAGACAAACAATACACATGGACCCTACACCGTGTACATTGTTTCCAGCACTATTTCTATCATCTTTCAAGCAACGTTTCTCGTTGCCATTGTTTGTTGGATGAAACAACTTTAAACATGAAGCAATTCTAACTGACGGAGCTGGAACAGAACAGTTTGCAGGTCAACTAATGGTTGTTTGTATCTCATTTAAGGAATTAGAAGAGGAAGCGAAGATAAACACTGACTTTCCTCTAAGTTTGGAATGCGATGTAACCCAGTCAGTCGCAAAAGCTACTAGTAGTTCCCATACCGACTGTGCCTAGAAGCTAGCGGGCGCAGACAATATCTTTACGGCATAAGAACCTGGCCCATATGTTGAAATACATTAGGAAAGACATTAGGACTTTTTGACGAAGTGTCAACCTCAAAGAACTGAGACGGATATACATTACATAAAGTGTACGTCAAAGAGATCGTATTACAGTACTCATTTGGAAGAAGAGAGTGAACTTGGAGAAGAGTAACCTTTCCATGATATTTATCATACTTGTGTTGTGAGTAGAGACAGTGGAGTCGGTATTACTCGTTCTTTTCAGCAAATGTCTGCTCCTTGCAAGTATGTATCATTGTGAGTAAAGGATTCCATTAAATATACATAACAGTTAAAAGAGAGTTTTCACTTATGTTTTCACTTATGTTGACCTCTGACCTCTCTCGTTCATCTCTCGTTCATCTTTCGTTTACTTTTGATTTCACAACATTTGTTTTGTTGAATTCTTATTTATTTATTTATTTGTTTATTTATTTTGATTTACCACATTTTGTGGAAGGATTGACATAACAGGTGAACTATCACCTTTTCAAGATGTCATCCCAGACCGGACTGTAAGATTTGGACCATCGCACACCGGGGCATGCCCCTACTCTTTTTCGAAAGGTGTGGTGGGTTCTTCAACGTGCGCGGGGTGTGGCTCTCCCTAAACACGGGACCTCCATTTAACGTCCTATCCGAGGGACATCCCTAACCCTAGATGAGCTAGGTACTCATTTACACCTGAGTGAAGTGAGGAAAGTCGTGCCTTTCCCAAGGGCACAACGTCGGGGCGCAAGTTCGGACATGTCTCTGGGCGCACCTGGGATTAGATCCCGGGACCCATTGTTTGACAGCCGCGTGCTCTACAGTTGAGCCACACGACGCCACCAATTGTATAGTTTTCGTTTCATTTTATTTATTTGTATTGGGACTCCAGGAAGAATAGTGCATATTGTATATCACTAATGGAGATCTGAATAAAACAAACAAACAAAAAGAGAGTGCTGTCATTGTTGTCAGTAAACATGATGGCTGATGTATTGCGATGCGACTCAATTAATGTATCCCTATATTTATCTATAAGTATATCTCCTGTACTATGATTTGTAATGATTATCATAGTTTGCCAGATGTGGTGTCTTTGAGACGTGATTGAAAACTTGTTTAGTGTCAAATCGTATTGTGGTGATAATAAAGCGAGCACAAACCTAGGCTTATGCCTGAGAGGGAAATGTCATCTAGAAGTTCTGTCTACTACTTCCAAGTATATGTATTGTATTAGTGTGACTGAGGATTTGTATCAACAATATCTCAGTAAAAGGAGAGTGCTGTATATGTTGCTGTATTGAATTATGACTAATGTAGTCATGAAAACCGTATCAATCAATTATCAAAATTCTATATCATGCATAGCTCCTACGATTTGAATTTTGTGCATTCTAGAAGTTGTAGACGTATTATATATTTGATGTTGTAGCTTTGCGGTGTTAATCTAGTGTCAAATTGTATTGTCACAGTGGTAAAAGCAACGAAGTGGGCAAAATCCATGCTTTAAAGAATCAGTGCTATCTAGAAATGTTAGCAAACTTTAAGATGAAACTATACAGTTTTGGTAGTAATGCACAAGGTCATGATTGATCATTAATAATATCGCGCGCTGCTTGGGTATCGGCTGCCTTGTCATTTGCCACCAAATTTATTGTGAAAAATTCAGACAACTTCGTGGAGGATATTTACAAGTCTCTTTCATTTTGTTTTGACTGGTGAATTTCTCATTAAGTAGCCCCATTCTTCATTGATCGTCAGCAAACAGCAGAGATGTCCGTGTTTTCCCCTACATGTTCTACATTTGTCATTTTCTTGGTGCCAGAGTGTGCGCTGTTAGTGTAATGAACAGTGCCGCCTATTTTGTGCTGAGTACTGTCAGTAATCCTCCTACACTACACGTTTGGTTTTTGTTTTGCTTTGTTTGCTTTGTTTGCTTGTTTGTTTTGTTTGTTTGTTCGTTTGTTTGTAGGTCCTTTACTGTAACTGTACGGTTCCTCCTTTGATTGTCTATGTTCCTTTACCTTTTAAATTAGTTAAGGAAATGAGGGATTAATTTGAGCACCCCCGCGCTGAGAATGGTTCGTCTGTTTACTTTTTTTGTTTGTTTATTGTTCTGCGTGAATGACTCACGTTTAAATGTGGTTTCCGAGCAGCGACCGCTAGCATCTTTTCAGGAACGGACCAGTCATACGATCGTTTGGAAACGCATACGTCATACATCAAATACACAAACGGCAACTGTTTGAAAAGCCTTAGTCGACATCAGTATAGCCAACTTGCTGCATTAGACAGTATCGCCAGTATGTGGTGGCGTTTCTGTGTTGTAGTTCTAGCTACAACGATCACATGTGGGAGGAATTTTGTAGCAGCGGAAGACTTCACCCATCACGAATCTCTGGACGAAGAAGGAAAGTTCCACCTGTTCTGGAAGTTTGACGACGAGAAGATCGAGTTCGAGGCCCAGGTGCAGACGACAGGATGGGTCGGCTTGGGTCTGTCCCCGAACGGAGGCATGCCGGGATCCGACATCGCCATCGGCTGGGTCAAAGACGGGACTGCGTACCTCACGGTGAGTCCAATGCTTTACGACTATGTGGTGCTAGCTGAAAAGCCAAACTTGAAGCTTATTGCGAATCCCCACTTCGACAGTACTGTGGTGATCTACAGTTTTTCTCACAGCATTGTGCAGTCTTAAGTCATACGGCAGAAAGAGTCTACATGGTATATTTGTACACATGTACAGTGCACATTGTCTGATCGTTTACATTTTACAGCCTGTGCAGGAGTTATTTATGTAGCATATGATCTTTTCTGTGCACAGTGTCTTGTCGGTAGTAAGTATTCAACTCAGAAGGACAGCATTTCTTATAATGACTAAACGTAACATGAGATTTCTAAAGTTGCATCGGAGTTGCAATTTTTGAATAGGGAGTAATTGGGCAATCAGGTGAAAGGCTTTCGAACTCTCTTATCAATATCTATCAACACAAGTCAACGCCCTTCTGGTTTGTTTATTAAGGATCCGTACTAGTACCTTTGACACTACTGCGGTGAAATACAGCCTTTCTTAAAGCATTGTGTTTAATCACGGGTTATACGCTAGTAGAGGTTTTCCGCATGATTCTGCCTCAAAGTTTTCAACGCAATTCCCAGTCTCGCCCAGCTTGAAAGTGCGCCGAATGACCCTTGACCTGAAATGGCGGCGCGAAACTGGAAACTCGTGTATTGAAATTGACGATGGCGAGCGTGGAAAAAGACAAAGTTGTTAGGTTAGGACAAAAGGCCAAAGTACTAGCATTCTAGCAAACTCTTATCTAATGCATATGTCATCACCCTACTAGTATATTTGCTATGACGTCAGCGAGGTTACATAACATGATTAGTACATAAACCGGGTAACTGAGTATACATTCCGGGGGGCCTCATCGGTAACCCTGCAGTGGCCAATGACGTGGCGAAGTAGTGAGCGCGGGTAAATATTAACTTACCCCTACCTGCCACAAGCAACACACCTTAGAACCGTCACTATTTTTGGCGACGTTTCAGGAGCGCGCCAAACAGTCATACTATGTATTGAGTTCCAAAGAATTCCGTATATCCCAGCTATGCCTAGTTGGTATTTTTGGAATGTTACTCGCACGCGCAGTAGAAACCAGTCAGAGATTCCATGGGAGGTCAGTGAAGATATCCCGGGAGGATCAGCCTCCCTCCCTCCCCTCCGCTGTGATTGGGACTCCCGTAGGGTTTGGGAAATTGCCTCCGGCTGCGCCGTGACTGGTAAGAACTCTGATAATTGACTCCATTTTCTTTCTTTTTCGGGATCCACGGAAAGTCATGCCTATTGCACTGTTGGGAAAGTATATAGATTTGTATTCATGATCGCCACGTTATTTCCGTGTGTGAGGCAGCCCGTTTCCTTTACCGCACTGTTTAGAAATTACCGTCACCGATGTGTTACTACTTTGGACCAACCACTTATGCTGTCTCTCTGCTAGAGCATTTCTCAGAATGGAAAAACGTTTTCCAAACTTTCTTGTTAATGCTGAAAGCTAATATGTACAAGTACTACATTTGTATCAATTTGAAAGCAATTAGGCATAATTTATAACATATTGCATCCCAGGACCAATATGCAAAGTTTCAGAGCTATACCTTTTCTAAAAGTTTCTCGATCATCCGTGGGCATCAATGCTGATGCATGGTGGATGTAAAATTTCTACCTCTCCATAAGGCAATCAAAGCAATATCATTGCCCCAAAAATGGAAATGAAAAAATGCTGAAATCTTTAAGGTAGTAACATTTACTAACACTGTCTAGCACATTTGTGTAGTAACTTCGTACTTTGAGCATTTTGAAACCATGCAAAAAGTGCCGTACGATAGTCCCCTTAATTTTGCGAGCCTACAAACACCCCAGCGACGATTTTCAGTGAGTTCTCACATCACAACGACAGCGTATTTTTGCATCATGGACGTTGTTATACATTGTGATAGTGTTGTTTGAAATAATCATGTATAGAAATGACTAAATAAATAGACTTTCAAATTCACAATTTTCGGGCCCTAATATTGCTTGGGTTTTCTTCAACGTGTTGCACCCTAGGATAGGTATGCCGAGGCAAAGGCACAGCCCCCTGTGGACGAGAGCCAGGACTGGGAGCTGGTGTCTGGGTACGAGAACGGGACTCACACCGTCCTGAGGTTCAACCGGAAGCTGACGACATGTGACGTCAGGGACCGCGTCATCAACGTGAGCTACTAGTATATAGCTATAGCTACCCAAATAATGACGTAGGCTTAGGAAACTCAAAATGGATCACATTGGAATAAAACCGCATGTAAGAACCGAATGCAAAGGAGGGGAGTATGGAATTAGAATAGAAAAGAAACGATTGGAATAGAATGGAATAGAAAATAGAATAGAATAGAATAGAATAGAACAGAACAGAATAGATTAGAATAGAATAGAATAGAATAGAATAGAAGATAATAGAATAGAATAGAATAGAACAGAACAGAATAGAATAGAACAGAAATGATAGAATAGAATACGATAGAAAAGAATAGAATAGAAAAAAAAAGAATGCTACCAATAAAACAGAAAAGAAGAAATAGCATAGAATAGAATAGAATATAGTAGAATAGATTTCAATGTTTTAGTGATACAATAACAGGATATGCTTTCCATACCCAGTGTGCGTTGTACATTGATTGTTGACTAATGTTTGCCCTACCCAGGAGGACACGTTACGTGTACTGTGGGCGTGGCATGACCAGGATCCGGAGGACGAGTCTGGGGCGAGCGGCCCGGCCTACCACGGGACCAACAGGGGAGCCAGGGCTACACTTCTTCTCAATAGGAAACTCACTGAGACGCCAACAACAGGCACGACCTACACACTGGATCTACTGAACAACAACGTAAGGGTTATTTTTCAGATATCTCAGCCTACTTATCAAAGATTTACACACTTTCGTATACAATAGTATATGGCATACAATATATAAAGTATATATGCCGTCCCTATATTTCAAACTATTGCATGGTACAAAATACATGTTTGGCCAGAATTTTTTTTTCTTCTTCAAGATCTATGGTTACAAACACTTGTGAGAATTGTTCCGTTATTGTGGTTGTTGACCTTATTCTACTATGGTTATTTAAAGTCGAATTGTATTTGATATCAGACATAAACGTGTATAACAACGCTCATTTGATACATTATGTTTCTTTATAATATAGTACGCTACACAACAAGAATGTCCACATCCTTCTATGGCTTCGTGTTCTGTTACAGGTCTCGATTCCCGCCCAGCAGGACACGACGTACTGGTGTCGTGTGTTCGAGATGCCGACCCTGACCAGCAAACATCACGTCATCAAGGTACGTGTGCGGCTCCAACATAATCTCCAAGAAGATCTCCACGGGGGCAAAATCGTATCAGCCAGCTAGAACTGCGGCTGGCTGAAGATTCCGGCTAGCTGATATAATTTTTGCCCCCGTGAAGATCTTCTTGGAGATTAGCTCCAACGTGCTGAAAAAAATGGGATTTGATATATTGAGCCGGATTAGCAACTGTCCACGGTTGAACATACAATCGAAAAATGTAGGCAACAACGCGTCAACCTAGCCTCTCATAGCAGGCTCTAACTGGCCTATTTGGGGGGCTAAATGATACACTTTTTGCAGCCAGCCCGTAACCATCAGCCACCCCGTAACCATCTAGGGTGGCTGATGGTTACGGGCTGGCTGCAAAAAGTGTATCATTTAGCCCCCCAAATAGGCCAGTTAGAGCCTGCTATGGAGGCTAGCGTCAACCGTTGTATTGTGCGAATCTCTTCTATAATTGTTGCTAAATAGTTGTTGCCACACATTGTACTTTAACAAAAGCCAAGCAATAAAGTTCACATCATACCATACGAGTCATACCTTCTCAGTGTACGTGCCAAACCTCTGTAAGATGCGGACGCTGGCATTTACAACTGTTTGAGGGGGAGTGTGGTCGCTATTTGTAGTTGAAGAAGCCATGCTAGCCGGCATGTAGTTTCTAAGTGAGCAGGGTGGCAGCGAGTACTCATTGCGAGTAACTGAGTGCCGATACCAACTGAAGACGTACCAAATATTCCCTTTTTCATCTAATCTTTTCACCTATCCAATCCCAATCTTTCTTTTTTTTACTTTAGGTGGAACCCATCATCACTCCAGGTAACGAAGGCCTTTTTCACCATGTGTTGATCTACAAATGTAGAACCATGCCAAACATCACCATCCTGCCAGAGGAACATCCGGGACATGAGTGTCAGTCTCCCAACATGCCTAGCGACTGGTATGGCTGTTACGGAGGAAGCATCATCGCGGCATGGGCCATCGGCGGAGGGGTTGGTTAAACCTTTTTCCACTAGAGGCGGCGATCGTGGCTTTTTTTGTCTTTTGATTCATACGTTTACATTTTGTATCATTTTCCAATTATGAAATCAATGGTCACACAAATTTTTTTTTGTTTGCTGTACGGTCGATAGGCGATCACCACAATGTGGATATCAATTAAACCCAAATAAGATAGAATTAAGTGTCGTATTTAGACTAGAATAGTCACATGTTATATTGTTACCAATTGTCTGTACGTCCTTGCATGTTACATGTACCTGCAATTAGTCTATGGGCAAGAACTTGCAATAAACGTATTATTATATTATATTATTGATTAATTAATTAGTTAATCAATTGATTAATCAATAAGTTCTTTAGTCCAATTCGATGGCCCTGATATTGGGCCTTCAGCAGCATCTTCCATTTTCATGATCACCTTCATGTTTCCAATGTCATCGTACATACACATGTACCATGACTTGTTACCTTTGCATATTCAATACACACATGTGAGTGTTTTTTTTTTTTTTTTTCTTCCTTTTCCTCAGGACGTAATTTATCCAGACCACGTTGGGTACCCTATCGGTGAAGAGGAAGGCAGCGGTTATATGCTGATGGAGGTGCACTACGACAATCCTCAGCTGGCTTCAGGTCTGAAATATTTAAGGGGCACTATACTCCCTGTGGTGTAGTGGTCTGCGCTTCTGTCTCTCGCCACATCTGGTTCAAATTACTTGGACCAGAAGGACTGGGTTCAAGCCCCAGGTAGGACACCTCTGGACAAGAGGCGCATTGAGTCATATCAAAGACTTTACAAAAATGGTACATACTTCTGAAGCAGTATGGAAGCTAAACACACTTCACTGCCAGTGGACTAGCCCCCTGCTACAGTGATTGCACTACAGTGTAGCCCAGGGCTATGAAACGGACATGGGCACCGCCCTATACATCAATAATGGTGTGGGAGGATTTTAACTTTAACTAATACTGAAATTGTGTTATAGGTACAATTGGCTCCAGAAAGTGCATAACTGGCATAAAATTGTAACTATAGTGTGTTAGCGTGTGTAATTCCAGAACTATCGAGACATCGACTATTGTTTCTTAACCGTTTGTTTATTATTTATAGAATACAACTTGGTGCATTCCGTATCGCCCGAGGTACCAGCCTGACCGCGGGTCGGATCGCCTATTGACCCGAGGGCGATCCGACCCGCGCGTGGAATACACCGTGTTGCATAATGTCATACTCACCCTAAAAGCACATTTTAATGCGAAATTCGCCAAAAGAGAATTTTTGAGTTTTCGAAAAAAATTGTAACAACGTCCAAATCCGGTATTCAAATTGAAAATGGCGAAACCGGCGCACGTGAAACGCTTTCGAATCATTCGATGGAAGCCAGTGCAATACTACTTCGAAGTCCGGTAAAATATAGACCGGTCCGGATACCCGTATCGAACGTTATCTATTCATTTAACCCGGTCCAGGTATGACATAAGATTTAGTCATTATAAAAATATCATTTCAAATGGTCGCACGCAGGTATATCCGACAGTTCAGGCATCAGGATGACGTATACACCCGAGCTGAGGGACAACGATGTTGGAACCCTGGAAGTTGGAGTGATTGTGAACAGATACCACGCCATCCCACCTCATGCCGTGGACTTCAAGTCAGCCGCGTTCTGTGGTTCACAGTGTCTAAACGCAGTGAGTTAAACTTCTCAATTAGTACTTACAATGCATGCTACAATATCATCAGAAGTTAGTCAGGTAGTGTGAAAAGTTATCCCTTAGGTCTAATAAGCCACAAAAGATCAGTATACGCCGACTGAATATAGCAGCAAGGCAAACCTTTTTTATAAGTATATTTCAAGAAAATTTCTAAAATAATGTCACCTGCTATTGTTCGTTTTATAAAGCCCCTCTTAGATACTTACACTTCTACACATAAAACTATAGCTGGTCGTCCAGAAAGTCTCATCTGTCACTTTGCTGATACAGTAAAAAACTGATCCAGCAACACTCAATGAACTGTGGGGAAATGATTGCCTAGGACAGGTCCGGATGGGGCTAGCTGATAATAGTATGTAAACATTGGAGGGATTGTTTTAATGCAGCTTGTGACTGGAGATGGTTGCCTGCGCCAGGTGGCTCCCGATCACATTTGAAATATATAAATAAATATATGTAAGCTGGTAGAAAGGAAAGAGCTAATCTACTCATACGTTTTCATCGGCGTCGACAGCTGAACTGGATCCCAAAACTACAAAGAATGTTACCGAATTGGTGAGAACCTCTTCAGGATCGCATGACCAATCACTTGCGACACTTGACCTTACGAACACGTGACGTCATCCATGTTTTTCTAACAAGTGACGCCACCAATAGTTCAAAAGTGCCAGGAGATTAATGTCGTTCCTCCTCTTTTTTGTGGCCATTGAATGATTCTCAAGCATGTCAAGCACCAATGCCGTTTCCCACTGCCAATCAGAATTTCCTTTGTATCCAGTACATAGAGGAACTTGGGGAACCCATAAAGATTATCGGAGTTATGCTGCACGCCCATCTGCTGGGGGTGAAGATAAACGCCAGGCTGATCCATAACGGCGTGGAGACGGACATCGCACGGGACGACAACTACGACTTCAATCTACAAAACATGAGGATGCTGAAGGAAGAAATCACCGTCCATCCGGTAGGATACGCTGTTGTATTCTTTGCCTCAACATGCTTTTCGTTGATAACAGTTGATGAGAGCTACGTTAGATTTCCCCTAAAATTGGTGTCCTTTGACCTTCAAAGTGCTGCAGTCTGATTACATCCAAACGTGAAGTGAAAAAATAATAATCAGTATTATCAGTCAACACACATCATTCTTGTTCTGGTCACATTCTACACGTCCCTGCTTTACAAAACGAAATTCTTGTTCAAAAGGATAAATGAAAGTTGCTGACCTGTCTAGTTAGATAGGGTTTTCTTTTCTGGTATGATCAGATGCCAATCATTACATGTGGAAAAGAGCCACAGGAGATATTAAGATAAATAAACGACATTAGATCCAACAATATATTTTGTGAAATGGATTACTAAAGGAAGAATTTGAAGATAGTTATTTTTTCAACAAAATAATCAGCATACTATGAACTATGATACCTTGCATATAAATTCAAATACAATTGGTTCTAACCTAAATCATATTTCACAAGTAAGATCTTTATGTAATTACACGACTGTTGTTCTCTGTGCCTTGTTTACAGGGAGATACTCTGATCACCGAGTGCATCTACAATTCCGAACACAAAGACTCTGTGGTGTATGTAAGTAGTTACCATCCATGTTTGTCTCTTGTGCCGTCTTCTTTAATCTCTATCGACTTAGCATTGGTTGAAACCCTCAAATACAAACTCGGATTTTGATATGCAATGTTTGTTTGTTTATCTATTTATCTTTTTCTCTTTACTGGTTTCTAGTGTAACGTTACATCACCGAATTTTCCTTTTGCCTTTATTGTCAAGTACAGTTGAAGTCTACTTCCAAACTGATCTCCAGTGTCTAAAACAAAAGCATTTTTTCAGAAATATAAGCAATACGACACCAAATGAAAATTAAAGATAGTTAAATCTCTTTTACTACATTGTTCACTCAGGGTGGAATTGGAACACCACAGGAGATGTGTGAGAACTTCTTTTTGTACTACCCAAAGCTCAACATGAGTTTTTGCGAGAGTATGCCGAATATACACCACACGGTTACCTTTGCTGGAGTCCAGGACTACGAACTGTGCGTGTGCTTGAGTATTGACGTTTCTCACAGTCAGACCGATATATTTTGTTTCATACCTTTTCTTTTTTTTTCGTTCTTGTTAATGCAAACTATATTCTACGTCTTCTTGTTGCCCAAGCGTCGTTCCTTGAAAAGGCTCTGCAAACGAAAAAATGACTGTTTTGCTATTGCTGATTTATTATCTACATTCAGGACTTTAAAAGGACATCATAGGTCAAAAATTGCTACTTTGAATTATATCAAGACCTAAAAAGAGATTGCACGAATTTTTGCGTGCACTCACACGTTTGAAAAGGTTGGAGCAGAAAATTGTTACATTTTCAGCGTTGGTAAAGGATTTTTAGTTTGCAATTTGTCCCACACGTCATAAAGAAAGCTCCTCTGTCGTAAAGATCCGATTGTCGAAACACGCAACATGACAGTAAATTCTAAGCTCATGTTAAACACATTGATTTACGGACTGATTTTTTTGTCCATTTTGTGTTTGCAGTGACGAAAATTTCATTGTCCACATCACGGCACCAGAACACATGGTCAACATGTCCTACGAGGAGGTGATGGAGGCCGTTCCGTGGACTCGCGAGAAAGCGCGAGACTTCTCCGAACATCTCCAGAATTCAACATTTTACTCGTATTGCCTGAGCGACCCCCAGTCTAACATTGACGCTGTAAGACCAACAGTCATGTACCTATATAAGTTATAAACAATATTTCATTGATAATATCTCTATAGCAATTAAAACTTTGCGTACTTTCTACTGCTACTGCAGTAAATTTACATTGATGAAGGTTAGACATCCAGGTACTAAGATACACACAAAATAGTTACTCAAGCAACTCGACACAGTTTCGAAACAGACATTTCAGACAGCATCCGCTGTCTTTAGTCAGTGACTAAGGAAATATCCGGCAGAACTAGGATGTATACCAAAACTCTGAATAGATATGTTTATGAAGTGAATTTAGTTGCATTGGTAGCATCAGATGTATACCAATACACACATTTCTCTTAAGTGAATGTTCCCTTCCCTGTTTCTTGCAAACGTAAACTGTACTCATATTTTTCTTCATCTATAAAAACACAGAATGCCCTGACAGCGTATGCCCTCCCCTTCCCCCGTGGAACCAGACTGCCTACAGAAGACATCTGCAGCCTGATCGCCACACCAACCCCTGGTCCTGGCGATGGTTCTGGTCCTGTAGGCGGGTCCACAGCATTGCAGGCACATCCCGCTGCAGGCCATGTTATGCTCACTTACCTTGTGGTGCTCGTGCTTACTGTGTGGGCAGAGTAATAACGTTTCAAATGCTTGGAAATTCATATTTACCTTGGAAACATGTCGAAAGGAAAACGAATTGTCTTTAGCTTAGGTCATTATAGATATACAAGGAAAATAAAGCTTTTCCGAATGTTTATACTTGGATGCTGAACCAGCTTTCATTTATATGAGTGTAACCTTGGAATCTCAATACTCAAATGTATGCTACCAAACAATTTTTTTTTCATTTCAATGGTTTGGTAAAATTGTCTGCCTTTCTGAACAACTACCGAAAATGAGCAGTGTATTCTAAACATATTGGTGACGTAGGGACACTCCATAAGAACTCAATTATCTAGTGAACACAATCGTCTTTAAAATATAGTATTCTTATAGTCGCTAAACATAGACCTTTACTAACTTTAACATTACTTTACTTTGCTAACTTAACTAGTGTTTCACTAACTTTGAAGGGGATATTTAGTCAAACATATGATTTCTTTAATTTCTAAATTTTAGACTGGAAAATACACCGTACACGGGGTTGTGGTATTATGAAATTTATAGATAATTCAACTTTATAAATAATTCCAATCTCTACCAGTGGACGATTTGCCATGGAAATATCTGTTTGGTGTTTAATTCATGGACTAATTGAAAGAATGACACAAGAAAATCAGGAGAAAACATATGCTTTATTGGCATGCCAAGGTCGTATCTTGTATGAGAAGAAACACAGGCATTGCGTTATTAAGGCTATACATAGTCGCAAAAACTGCAGTTGTGTCCCAATCATTTGCCTCATGCAATGATAATGATGAACCAATGAAAAGTAACTTTTGTTATCTGATTACAAATTAATTTTCGAAACCACAAGGAAAACCTGTGGTTGCAAAATACATTACAGGTGTGTTTTAATGTATGACTTTATAGCATACTTTATAGTATACAGTTTAAACGGTTAGTTTATATTTACTTGCACAGTAGTCATGATTTCAGACTTCCCAAGATATGACAATCAGCTCCACGAATTAGCAAACATCTAATTAAAGCCTCGTAACTACAATGCTGATATACAAAAACCATTCAATTGGGCCGAAAATGAGCCTCTTTTAAAATGCTAAAACAGCATAGTTAACTAACTTATCACGACTTCAGGCCAACGTCAGGCGTTGTCACCTCTACGGCTTCATGACATTATAGACCAGCATAACGCAAGTAACTATCAGTGGAGCTGCATATGCACCAGGACGCCATGCGCCAGAGCTCGAGCCAGACCCGACAGTACGGCCAGGAGTTGGCGGTCGAGAGCCACCCCCTTCCCCACTTTCAGGGGTGACTGGTCCAGAACCACCCCCAGCTCCAGCTCCAGGGGTTGCTGGTCCAGAACCATCTCCAGCTCCAGGAGTTGCCGGTCCAGAACCATCTCCAGCTCCAGGGGTTGCCGGTCCAGAGCCACCTCCAGCTCCAGGGGTTGCCGGTCCAGAACCATCTCCAGCTCCAGGGGTTGCCGGTCCAGAACCACCCCCATCTCCAGCTCCAGGGTTTACCGGTCCAGAACCACCCCCATCTCCAGCTCCAGGGGTTACCGGTCCAGAACCACCCCCATCTCCAGCTCCAGGGGTTGCCGGTCCAGAGCCACCCCCATCCTCAGCTTCAGAGGTTGCCAGTCCAGAACCATCCCCAGCTCCCGGGGTTGCCGGCCCAGAGCCACCCCCATCTTCAGTTCCTGTGGTTGTCGGTCCAAGGCCACCCCCATCCGCAGCTTCAGTTGTTGCCGGCCCAGATCCAGAGTCCAACCCGGTCCCGGGTTCCTGTGCAGTCCCCTCGCTGCAGACGTCCTCTTGAGGCACCCTGAATCCGCGAGGTAGAGAGAGATCCCAGATGACCTATTATCAATGGAAAAATACGAGTGATCAGCCACAGTTTTCGAGTAGAAACAAGATCATTGCTTTTTAAAGATTTGTGGAATACACTATGTCGTGACAATATGGTTAACGAGACGGTTTTTCGGACAAATGTTTCATTTTATTAGTTCGACTAACATGTAGCATATCCAATAGCCATTGCTGAATTATCATTGCTTGATTACTATAAATTGTTGATTCATGGTATCATTAATATGTGGGGTTTGAAAGACCTTTGCATGTAAACATTAGGACGTCTTGTTGCTTAAATAACCGTATTAGCCAATCGCCAATGTTGAATCATCATTGCTAAATTTGCTAAGTGTGTGTGTGTGTGTGTGTGTGTGTGTGGATGTGTCCGTGGTGTAACTATTCTCACATGGGCGGGTCAATAAAATATATGCATTCATCAGGTGTTTAGGATTCTTACGGTATTAAAGTCCGACTGGTGGGTAGCCTTGCAGCGGGTGTGGTGGGGGAAGAACCCGTACAGGAGGGTTTGCGAGAAGGTTTCTGCCATCTGGTCTGTCCACTGAACGGCCTCCATGGCCTGCTCGTAGGACATGTGGACCATGTTTGCAGGTGCAGTGATGTTCACTTCTAAGTTGCCATAGTCACTATGAGTGCAATATTGATTAACAAAAATCTTAAAGGCATCCAGAGCATTTTACGAGGCTTGAAACTTGCATTGAAAAACCCAAATTTCTAGTCATTCCTACACAAAGTAAGTTTCAATAACACTATACCATTACGGATCGAAATTAAATGAGCAAAGATACGATGTCGTTGTGTGGTGAGAACTGATAGAAAATCCAAGCCCTAATAGACTGATCCTTACTGTCCATCACAATTAGCGGTTCGACCAATGAGAGAATGACTGCATGTCCGTCAAATATTTGAATTTTTATGGTTTAATTTTGCATTTCTACATTTTGACGGAGGTGGGCGGGGCTATGGTATCTACAGTATTTATAGTAGGCGCATGGAACTAAATGATCAGCATGTAGAATATTTTTTGCCGTTTTTTCGCAGTTTTGATAAGAAATCAGAACGCAAATGTAGTAAACAGTCACTGTGGTATCAGTTGTCAATTTCATAAAGTTTACAGCAACTAGAATATCTCGTCGGACAAACTACCAGCTTTCTTCTAGAATCAGATGTTGTGAAAATCAAGTCTATTTAGAGCAGCAACAGTGCTACAGATCTATAATTCAAATATGGTATCTTGTTACACTCGTCACACGAAATATGAATTGTATTCATGAAACAAACCACTACCTGTGTGTATGGTTAGGTTTTGAAATACACCTACATGTCAACATCACGGATTCCAGCAAAGCCAAGCGTGGTGAAGAGACTGGGGGAACTGTCACAGAAGGACAGGTGGAACTTTGGGTAGTACTGGAAAAAGACCTCGCACATTTCATCGGTTGTGGCATATCCACCCTACACGGACGACAAAATTGACAATTTACGAGGGCAGCTCAATAAAGATTTCGAATTCTCACCCATCACGTTTACTTCTTGTGGGAACATACGCTATACGACACGTGTCTATTTTCATATCTGACCTTTTCTTTGCAGTTTCTATTTTACAAGTACCAGGGTGGAATGAGGTCTGCGTTCTATTCAGAGTGGTCATCAAGGTCCTGATACGCGGTGTGTACACTAAATTTTTTTTTGTAATCTAACCCATAGAATGTAAAAAAATACTTACATACGTAACCTGATCCCTATTCATCGAATTGTAGGTACATTCCACAAGCAGAGTGTCCCCCTACAAAAGAAATAAATGTTAGAGACTCGAAAAACTCGAAGGTTCATCGTAACGAAATTTTAAAATGTTACTTTCATATGCACGATGATTGGCTTGTCTTCTAAACTGTTTTCTTGTTGTTATTTCTCATATTTTCTACAATTTTCCACTAAAGCAGTAAGTCCTGATCTTTTACAATGACTGACATAAGAAAAGGACGGACTTTTTTTTCTTTTCGGTTCTGTATGGGGGAGCCTCAGACGTCAAAACGCCACCCGTTTAAAGAACCCAACACACTTATCAAGATTTTGTGAGACAAACTATGTAAGAAAAACGTCGACAATGATACTAGAAGCGCTGAATTCATCAATGTTCAAGCCTACCGGATAGACTGTGATCTCCTCCTTCATCATCCTGGTGAACTGCAGGTTGAAGTCGTAGTTGTCGTCCCGTGCGATGTCCGTCTCCACGCCTTCATGGATCAGCCGGGCGTTCATCTTCACCCCCAGCAGATGAGAATGAAAAGTGACGCCGACGATTTGGATGGGTTGCCCGAGCTCCTCAAGGTGCTACAAAAAAGTGAGACCTCGGTGGAAACAATTCAGGAAAATGTCCTTCATTCCAACCAACAGGTTTCATTGCCTTCATATGGTGTATTTCATATGGTGTATACGGTTGAAAGCCGTGTATAATATATGGTGTACGTAGGTATATGTCCTTCCCACGCCATATGGTGTACAGTAACAGCAAAAAAAACTAATATATGTCGGCGCCCATCTCTATGTGTATAGCTTGGACCGCCTGGTTGTGCTACAGTAGGGGACTATTCTACTTGTAGTGGTGTGTTTTCAACTCTCTCATACTCTCACACTCTCTCATATTTTCGAAGGGAAAAGCAGAAAAAGTGCTATGTTAAAGCATATTAAAGCCTTTAGTATGACTCTGTCAGGAACCGAACTCGCGATCAGTAGATAGTCAGTGTAGATAGAATTGAATCGTCGGGACCAAATACTATGTAGGAGGGACTTAATGTATGCTCAACTGATACTGTCACAAACATCATGGTCCAACGCTGTGTTGCCACAGAACAACACTACCTTGTGTCTTGTCTTTCATTTTTGAGGCTACCAACTTCAACTTGCTGAAGATTTTGTAGCCTATATGCCGACGGTAAGGTTTTGGACCATCGCACACCTGGGCATGCCCCTACTCTTTTTCGAAAGGTGTGGTGGGTTCTTTAACGTGAGTGGGGTGTGGCTCTCCCCAAACACGGGACCTCCCTTCAACGTCCTATCCGAGGGACGTCCCTAACCCTTGATGAGCTAGGTACTCCTTTACACCGAGCTAGCAAACCTTGCCACATGGCTACACTCAAATCGTCTAACACTGAATGTCGCTAAGACTAAGTGGATCCTATTCGGTAGTAGTGGGAAGCTAAGAGCAGTACCTCCACTTAGAATCCAGATTGATCAGGAAACAGTCGAACAAGTGTACCAATTCAAATACCTAGGTGTTCTCCTTGACTGCAATATCTCATGGAACGAACACATTGATATGGTATGTTCCAAGGTATCTCAGAGAATAGGTTTGCTAAGACGCTTAAGATCATGTCTCACTGTCAACATTGCAAGTATGTTATACAGAAGTATGATTCTACCACTACTGGAGTATTGTGACATTGTCTGGGAAAATTGTAACATCACCAAGCAGCGACAACTTCAGGTCCTTCAAAATCGAGCTGCCAGGGTCATCCTACAAATGAAGCGACGATCCAGTGTCCAAGACCTACACAGCAGACTCAACTGGAAGTATCTGACGCAGCGGAGAAAGGAACACATGTGTGTGATGGTCTTTAAATGTATTAACGGGCTTGTCCCAACATACCTGGATACCACCTTTGTACACAACCACCTGTTACACAGCCACAACACCAGACAAGCCTCTTTGCTACATAAACCCAATTACACAAACACAGCCGGCCACCGCACATTTGCATACAGAGGAGCAACATATTACAATACACTTTCGGCGGACATTAGACATGCACCAACTCTACGGCAGTTTAAAGCTGCCCTAGGACACACTCCTCCGCACATTGACCTCTGACCTCCACCGTTGACGTTTTTGGTTGTTATCGACAACTGTTCTCTGTAATGACGCTTCGGTTTATTTGTATATATTGCTTGTTGTCCTCTGGTTGTCTCACTGAATGTAACACGATTCGTTTTTGTTATTTATTTAGTGGGCCCCCTTGGAAATCAACTTCAAATAAGTTGAATGGGGCTACCCACTTGTCTGATGATGAATAAATAAATAAAAACCTGAGTGAAGTGAGGAAAGTCGTGTTAAGTGCCTTTCCCAAGGGCACAACGTCGGGGCGCAAGTTCGGACATGTCTAAGCACAACCTGGGATTAGATCCCGGGTCCCATTGTTTGACAGCCGCGCGCTCTACGCTTGCGCCACACGACGCCATATTGACGACACGTCGCTTGCACTCACCGCGTCCAGACAATCTGTGTTGCAGAATCCCACCGACACGAACGCCTCAGTGTGAGGTGGGATGACGTGGTATTTAGTCACCGCCAAGCCCACTCCCAGGACTCCCATGTCGTTGTTCCTCAGCTCGGACGTGTACGTCAGCCTCAGTCCCGAACTGTCGTATATACCTACAAAATCGGGTAAAGAATGTCAATATGAACAAGCTAGTAAATGATTATGTTTGGCCAGAATGGAGTGAAAGTTACTGTCACTCGAAATAGTGGGTGCATGTGCACCTGTGTGCACCCAAAATTAGAGCTGTGCAACTAATTTTTGACTGTCACTATATTTTTGTACTCTTTATGGTAAAGGTTCTCTTGTACACTAGCATACAGAGTATTCTTGAAATGTTAGCATCAGTAAAAACAATATAATCTTTTGTACTTTATTTGATGTATTGCTTGGTTGAAATTTGAAATCTGAGTAGAATCACAGATTGAAGTTCATAAGAGAGGCTGTAGCGTCAAGCTTATGTTTTGGTATCATTCAACTTTATTCTATGTGGTGCACCCAAATTATTTTCTGTGCACCTAATTTTTTTAGGTTGGGTGCACCAGTGCACCTTTTTCCAAAAACGAATTTCAAGCCCTGCTGTAGCAGTAAACTATGAAATTTCTTAATGTTTCTTCCTGCCCCGCGCCATCTTGATGACATTGGACGTAGAATGACGCATGTTGCTATGATATGTTGGATAACCTCTGACCTGATGCCAGTTGAGGATTGTCGTAGTGCAATTCCATCAGCACGAAACTGCTGTCATCCTCTTCACCCATGGGAAACCCAGCGTGGTCTGGAACAACAATGGTCTGACGGGAAAAGAGAGACAATGCTAGCTCTGTTGACATTGCGTCACGAGAGGCAAGACATTAGAATACAGTTGTAGAGTCTGCTACAGTCACCCTCCTTAAAGCAGGACCCCTATCGCTCGATTCGTCGTTGGCTCACTCGCGTAGGGGCCCTGTTCTTCAGCGACGGTAGACACGGTTCTGGCGCCGTAACTGACAGTTGCTCATGAATAATTAATGAGCTTTCCTTATTTGGGGGTTGATTTGTTCTGGACCTAAAGTAACGATGTGAGACGTAACCTGATGGTTGATAGCTTCCCAGCGTCCTTTGCGCTTTTGCTTGAGATGAGGTTTAGCAAGCCTTCTGATTGGCTGAAGCTGTTTTGGTGGCGACGGCGCCAGAACCGTGTCTACCGTCGCTGAAGAGCAGGGCCCCTACGCGAGCGTTAACGACGAATCGAGCGATAGGGGTCTTGCTTTAAGGAGGGAGGCTACAGTAAGAAACGGTTGGTATGGTATCAAGATTCCTTTAAAATAGAAATAACCCATCGTTGAGACCGAAGCCATGTTTGGCAGTACAACACCGACTGGTACCGGTGAATCGACGCATGTCAGTAAATGATAAGACTGTGATAGTGAAGCCCAAAGTCGGCTGATCATATCAGAGACCGTTGGGGATCGAATAGTCCTGTATTCTGTCTTAATCAAACATCAAGCGACTCCATTTGAACATTGCCCTTACGAAACTTACTGTGGCAGAAACGAATTTCGGCAATGTCATAGCTGCCCTTACTGAACTGAAGGATGAACTACGTTAACTCTCCACCTCTGTAAAGAATAAGGATGATCTGTCATGATGCAGAGAGAAAGCATTTCGTGCCTACCCCTCCCCCAACTGCCCATGCCGCCAACAGGGTTCCCTCATAGCACGGCCCCCAGTCCAGAGGCATGTTGGGAGACCGACAGTCATGTCCCGGATGTTCCTCGGGTAGGATGGTGACGTCACGGTGCTTGTCACATCTGTAGACTAAAAAATGATGGACCACGCCTTCGTTGCCATGGGTGATGATGGGTTCCAACTAAACAAGTGCAACAAAAAAACATTCATTTTTTGGCAAGAATCGTAAGTTAAAATGGCTCAAGAACGTGGTGATGCTCATCTCATTTCCAAAACCAATCTACGAAATAGATACATTGCAAAACCGTTATACAAGAACGTACTATCGAATATAGACATGATTTTGTCAGTCCCGATTCCATTGGAACGATGGAGGGACCTCTGCCAGTGGTCAGGTACGGCCTCTCATTTGAGTATGGGACGTGTACACGTCATGAGTGACGTAGATGATCCGCGTGGCCATCACATTATACTCCTCACGCAATTACAAGTTTGCGTAACAAAACCTTTGTTGGATCCGTTGGCATGTGGGATGTCCGCCATCTTGATTTTGTGACGTTGCAACGTAGCCATACCATTTCATTGGGAGGGGTGTTTTTTGAGGTCGCTAGCTTTCTATTTTTAACAAATCGACACACAAGTATCATATATTGAACTCAAACAAAAAGAAAATATCAATACCAATGCATATTTATAAAAAGACCCCGTAATCGCTAAACTAATTATAACATAGCAAACCTGAATTATATGTAGCACAAATACTTAACTCTAGTTTTCAAATTAACACCGTACTGAATGAACAACTCATCCGCCACCATAACAGATACGAGATAAAGAACATAAAGTCAGCATCTAACGGGGGCCGCCCGAACCTCGCACGCGCCCGAACATCGCACGGATTTTTTACTGATCTTATTTTGCATAAGTACGCCGTGTTTGTGTCCAATGACTATGCTGATAAGGAAGGTAAATAACCCAAGTTCATGCACATAATTGTCATTTACATTCAAAACATATGTGTACATATTCATTTCTTGTTTTGTCGAAAAGTAGTATTTTTACAATAATGATGGCAACGCTGAGTAGAGGGTCACTGCGTAGCTAGACGGCCCGGCACCTAAATATACGACCTGAGCCAAGCAGATACATAAGTCACACAGCTATCATACACATAAGAAAAATAATTTCATAAAACACTAAAAATTTGGGTCTTTAAGTGTTTGTTGAGAAGTAAACCGACCAAAGAAAAACAACGTAAACATTGCTGTCGTCTGACGACGTTGTTTTCCCGCCATTTTTTGGACCGGGACGATTCTACCCACAGCTTTGTTACGCTCTAACATGTGATTGGTACCGTCTATGAAAAGGAAACTGAATACAGAGATGGCGAAGATGTTTCCCAATAAGTAGACGGAGTATTGTTGATGTAAGCGGTGTCGTTTTTTCGTAATGATTTCGTATGTCGGGCCGCATTCAATACGTACGTCGGGCCGCGTCCTATTTCTCGTGGGAACATGAGCTGGGATGCGCTAGATATAGCCCTTCTCACATGACGTTAGAAGTGCACACAGTCAAAATTTTCCGGTCAAAACAAAGCTAGAATATAACAGACTTCATGCCTTATTTACATTTCCCTAAGTTCATCACCAACTTCCGAAGAGAGCAAAATTACCAAAGCGTACTAAGTTAGGCACACTATCTGGCGTAGCACTAAATCAGAAGGTACATTCGTGAAAATGTCTCACAGCGTCTTCCGCATGTAACGCGGAGCATGAAGGGCCCATGAACAGTATGAAAACATTTCTTGTCCAAGTATGGTCTTTAGATGAATGTGTTCAAAATTCATTCATTAAAACCTGACCACTCTCTGGCAACCAGCAATGGAGCGCCGTGAGTTCCAGCGCGTAAAAAAACGTCCGATGGTTGGGCACCCCCCGTTACAGTGTAAATTATACGAAACTTTTGAATACTTCATAATATTCAAAACTCAGAGGATAAGGATATGGAATCAACGTGTACTGTACGTTGATGAAGGTTAGACATCCAGGTAGTAAGATACGCCAAAAATAGTTACTCAAGCAACTGGATACAATTTTGAAAATAAACTGTACTTTGTTTGGAATTATATTGTGAAAGTCACATAATACCTTTATCACGTGGTGTTTGCTGGCCAGGTTCGGTAACTCAAACACACGGCACCAGTACGTCGTGTCTTGGTCGGCAGGAATGGAGACCTGGACACAAATAGACAAAAACATTTACCAAAGTGCCATCCAAAACAGTTCAATGTTGTTTTTTTCTTTGGAAAAGACCGATAAAGTTGTCTTCGTTTCATGTTAGATGCAAATTTAATTGTTTATTTTAGAATAGCTCGAGCTAAGGAAATTAGGTCACTGTCATGTCAGGACCATCACTGACAACAATGCGAGAAGCTCATGAGCATGCGTGAGAGGCTATTTATAAACGTTGAATTGAATTGAACTGTACAGGTTGGGGACGTGTGGCGCAACGGCAGAGAGTTCGACTCAGAACCAAGAGGTCCCGAGTTCGAATTCTGTCATGTCACCGATCTTGTGCCCTTGGGAAAGGCTACTTTACACGACTTTTCTCACTCCACCCAGGTGTAAATGGGTACCTGACTTCGGTTGGGGAAAGTTGAGACTAATCATCGGATTGGCACTGGCTACGTTTTGAAAGATCTCGTATCAGGATATTGCTGGAGATAACATACACGTCTAACCCTCATTTACGTTTCATTTACTCAAATGTCAGTTCTGCATGGACACCATTTCATTGTTTACTTCAAAGTTTGTCACCTAGAAAGAGAAAATGGGAAAAACAATGGGAACTTCATAATATCCTTTGAACTGAACAGAACTGAACAAAGTAACAGACATGTCGTACATTTTTCATCGTGAGGTCAAACGTGTATTTCAGCTCTCCTGCGGAGTCTGCCGTGTCGATGATGTTACTGAGAAGAACCGTGCTTCTGATCCCCCTGTTGGCCCCGTGGTAGGGCGGGCCGCCCACCCCAGACTCGTCCTCGGGGTCGTCGTCATGCCACGCCCACAACACACGCATGGTGTCCCCCTGGGTACAACAAACATTCGTACAGTCTTCATTGCTAGAATTATTTACCTATATGAACCTATATAAGCAAGTAGTATACCACGTTCACATGCAAGTTAATTCAGGTAAATTTGAATTGTTTTAGTACGATACGGCTCCCGTATCCGTCCGGATTCTTACGTTTCTGAAGTTCTGGATCCTGTTTCTCCTGTCCGGATATATCAGTATCCGATGCATTTCGTGCAGTGCTAAAATATAGGTACAACTATAGCTGGCATCTTTCTTACAACGTACTTTGCGTCAGAAACGTATCTGCAATTTCTGATTCCTACAGTATCAAAGCTTTTGTACATAAATCTCCTTAATTGCCAGTACAGTGTAATGTTACATAGACTATAAATCATGCAATAGCAGCAGCGCTTTTTATTACGATGTTTCTACTCACGTTGATGACGCGGTCTCTGACGTCACATGTCGTCAGCTTCCGGTTGAACCTCAGGACGGTGTGAGTCCCGTTCTCGTACCCAGACACCAGCTCCCAGTCCTGGCTCTCGTCCACAGGGGGCTTTGCCTTTTCCTCAGCATACCGGTCCTGGGGTATGAGGGGAAAACAAACGATCCACAAGCAATTGTAATAGAAAAGGGTATGATGTTCAAATTCTCGTAACCGTATCCAATAGAGTTGGCGTCAAACAGCAGGAAAAAAACTCGACGAGTCTAGATCTGCGAAATTGGCATTTTGAAAACGGCAAGTGCGTGATTTTTAAGGGATAGGACAATATCTGTAACAGGATGGATTTTCAGGCAAAATACGCTCGACTCTCTGGTGACTTTAAAGTTTAAAGGTCAGCCACCGTGAGGTCTTAGCATCGGCGATTAAGAAATTTTGCCGAAAGTCGTCGACAATGTGACAAATCTCTCTTGCTAAGTCATTTATGAGAAAAAATTCCATTCCATTGGATCAGCCTTGTGTCATTAAACACAGAACAGCCATTACAAAGCTTCGGATAAGTTCTTCACAAACTAAACATTGAAAAGGGCAGGCACAACCGCATTCCTCTGCAAGATAGAATTTTTAATATTGTAATTTAGATAGAATTGAGGTCGAAAGTCATTTTGTTTTGGAATGTACATTATACAACGATGAGAGAAATATCCTTTATAATTGTAGACAAGATAAGTTCCCTAGTTCTAGATGTGTAAAGAACACTGAAAAATTCCTATTCATTATGAAACTGAACAAACCATGTATTACGAGCTCCATATCTACATACATCTACAATTGCCTTAAGAAGCGAGAAGAAGTCGAACCTGTTAATAGTAGACAAGTATAGATTAGTCCTATTAGACGTAGCAAGATATCACCTTCTATCACGTTATATTATCACCACTATGTGCATTCCTTTGCTTATCACCATGACCTGTACATAGCTTGTTTAAGCAAAAATGTATAATAAAGGTCTTTCATTCATTCATTAAAAGATGTCGATGTAGCCATCAAAGTGGTCAAAAGTGCCATTAAAAATTAGGAGTTGAAACACAAAATAAATAGTGTATCTTGTTACCATACAGAATTATTGTTGATATTATATTCAGACTATACCCTTATCAACGTACACGCGCATTTGCAACGCACACCCTATAAAATTGATTGAAATTAAACATTGATACCGGCGACATTTTACTCAGCAAAATAATTAGAAAATGGCGCCTGTAAAACAGTGCTGAGAAGAGTTAGCCCCCCCCCCCCTAAAATCTTCACAATTTCCTAATCTTTATTTTCTAATCTTTATTTCCAATGGTAAGTATAACAAATATATTTGCTTTGGGTGGAAATTTTAAAACGGTGCAATTTGTTCTCACCGTGAGGTGCGCAGTCCCGTCTTTGACCCAGCCGATGGCGATGTCGGATCCCGGCATGCCTCCGTTCGGGGACAGACCCAAGCCGACCCATCCTGTCGTCTGCACCTGGGCCTCGAACTCGATCTTCTCGTCGTCAAACTTCCAGAACAGGTGGAACTTTCCTTCTTCGTCCAGAACCTCTTGGTGGGTGAAATCATCCGCACAGACAACTTGCCCGAAAAAGACGAACACAGCCGCTAAAACTAGAATAAACGAGCCGCAGAAGACTTTCCCCATCCTGCTAGTTGGGTTCCCGGTTCGAAAATGACACCCTTCTCTAAATTGCGTGATGCGAAATACCTGTGCAGATTAATGACTATGACGCAGCAGTCTTTGGAACGTACCTCTAGTGATTAAGTGGAGGGGTGGACACAATTGATACTATGCCTGTAAATATGCTACTTGCATACAGGTGAATCAGATACACCGATATAGACACATTCCTTAAGCATAAAGTTGGCATTTGCAGCAGCATACCAATCCTTGGTAATTTTTTTGCTTTACGCCATTTCTTAAGCTGTATTCACATACGCATGTACACATACACATACACATATAACACTTACACCCATGCGCATATATATATGGAGAAAGAGAGAGAGAGAGAGAGAGAGAGAGAGAGAGGAGAGAGAGAGAGGGAGGGAGAGATACAGAAAGATATTGAAATTTGTGCATTGGAAGCTGTTAGCATCTATGGATATATCATGTATATATATATATATATATGTATTTATAAATAGATTGTATATGTAGACATTCATAGACATAGAAATTGTGTCAACAAAAATGTACATGTATTGATATACTGTTGCAAATTGGACTACACTGCAGTGTGTGCTGTACTGAACTGCATATTTACACGCATTTTATTAATTTTCTCCGCCCTTCCGTTAAATCACCAGTATTATGTCCCACCCTTATGTTTTACATATGTTCTGTATACATTTCTCATTTTTTCGGTACCAAGGACAGGGTCTGTACCGTTAATGTAACGCACAGCGCCCCCTATCTGTCTGCTGACAACTGTCAGTAATTCCCAACCTGTGTTATAAATAAACAGCTCCTGCAAACCCATTGTTCATGACGGCAAAATATTGGTAGCTCACTATGGTGAACTTCCTTGCCTTTTTTTAAATTTGTACAGTACCAAAGGGAAAGGGGGGCTAGTTTGCGCACCACAAGCGCCCCGAGTATGATTACCTATGTTTCATTTTGTGTGTTTGCTTCTCTAGCATTTAACGCTTTGGACAAGACCACGAGATCGCCCCCGCCTTTCAAGGATGTTGTCAAACGGGTCATGAAAGTCTTGTAGACTCTTGTAGACAGTAGACAGTATGGCCAGCATGTCGGAGATTTTCTGTTTTTCAGTCTTAGTAACAGTCGTCGCACTTGGAGAGCACTTTGTTACATCTGACGACTTCACCCACCACGAATCTCTGGACGAAGAAGGAAAGTTCCACCTGTTCTGGAAGTTTGACGACGAGAAGATCGAGTTCGAGGCCCAAGTGCAGACGACAGGATGGGTCGGCTTGGGTCTGTCCCCGAACGGTGGCATGCCGGGATCCGACATCGCCATCGGCTGGGTCAAAGACGGGACTGCGTACCTCACGGTGAGAACAACATTGGGACTACCTTTAAAGTACAGTAACTAGTTAAACTACGATGATGATCTACAGATCATTATGCTACCCCAGTTCGTAAGATAGCGAAGTTGTTGTTTTTCCCATGTCAATTCTTTAAAACTGCGTCATTTGATAAGACGGTTCACTTTTAACACCACAAAAAAAGCACATGCATGTATCTGTATGTATATTCTGTAGCATACTAGCTTCGCAGGAGTACAGTAAGGTAGCAGCCGGTTATAATACAATGGACGACCTGCCAGACCTAAAGTTTGCACATCTAAATGTAAGCGTTCTTTAAAGGCCAAAGGTATCTAGTGAGGATGAGCACAGTACAGTTGGCGTCAAACAGCAGGAAAAGAACTCGACGAGTCTGCAAAATTGGCATTTTAGGCAGGAAATCGGCAAGTGCGTGGTTTTCAAGGGATAGGACAATATCTGTAACAGGATAGATTTTCAGGGAAAATACGCTCGACTCTCTGGTGACTTAAAAGTTTAAAGGTCAGCCATCGAGAGCTCTTGGCGTCGGCGATTGAGAAATTTTGCCGAAAGTCGTCGACAATGTGACATCGGCTTAACGACATTTAGGACTTATATTTGCGATTTTTTTTTTTACTAAATCGCTCTTGCTAAGCCATTTATGAGCCTATATTCCATTCATTTGGAGCAGCCTTGTGTCATCAAAAGATGTCCAAGTAGCTATTAAAGTGGTCAAAAGTGCCAGGAAAAATTGAAACACAAAATATAGTGTATCTTGTACGTTTATTTACATATTGTTGCCATACAGAATTATTGTTGAGATTATATTCAGGATATACCCTTATCAGCGTACACTCGCATTGGCAACGCACACCCTATAAAATTGATTGAAATTAAACATTGATACCTGTCACATTTTACTATGTAAAAAATGAGAAAATGGTGCCTGTAAAACAGTGCTGAGAAGAGTTAGCCTCCCTGAAATCTTCGCAATTTTCTAATCTTTATTTTCTAATCTTTATTTCTTATGGTGAGTATAACAAATATATCTGCTTTTGATGGAAATCTTAAACCGTGGCAATTTGTTCTCACCGTGAGGTGCGCAGTCCCGTCTTTGACCCAGCCGATGGCGATGTCGGATCCCGGCATGCCTCCGTTCGGGGACAGACCCAAGCCGACCCATCCTGTCGTCTGCACCTGGGCCTCGAACTCGATCTTCTCGTCGTCAAACTTCCAGAACAGGTGGAACTTCCCTCCTTCGTCTAGAACCTCTTGGTGGGTGAAATCATCCGCACAGACAACTTGCCCGAAAAAGACGAACACAGCCGCTAAAACTAGAATAAACGAGCCGCAGAAGACTTTCCCCATCCTGCTAGTTGGGTTCCCGGTTCACAAATGATCCCCTTCTCTAAATTGCGTGATGCGAAATACCTGTGCAGATTAATGACTATGACGCAGCAGTCTTTGGAACGTACCTCTAGTGATTAAGCGGAGGGGTGGACACAATTTATACTATGCCTGTAAATATGCTACTTGCATACAGGTGAATCAGATACACCGATATTGACACATTCCTTAAGTCCAAAGTTGGTATTTGCAACAGCATACCATCCTTGTAATATTTTTGTTTTACGCTATCTCTATAGCTGTATACACATACACATATAACACTTACACCCACGCGCATATATATATGGAGAGAGAGAGAGAGAGAGAGAGAGAGAGAGAGAGAAATTCGTGCATTAGAAGCTGTTAACATCTATGCACATACCATATATATATATATATATATAGAGAGAGAGAGAGAGAGAGAAAAAAAGAGAAATTTGTGCATTAGAAGCTGTTAACATATATGCACATACCATATATATATATATATATATAGAGAGAGAGAGAGAGAGAGATTGTATAGAAATTGTGTCAACAAAAATGTACATGTATTGTATATATATATATATATATATATATATATATATATATATATATATATATATATATATATGAAGAGAGAGAGAGAAAGAGAGGGAGAGAGAGAGAGATACAAAGAGACATATGCACATATCATATACATATGTATGTATAAATAGATTGTATATGTAGACATTCATAGACATAGAAATTGTGCATGTATTGATATACTGTTGCAAATTGGACTAGAATATGTGCTGTACTCAACTATATATTCACACGCATCGTATTAACTTTCCCCGCCCTTCCGCCAAATCACCAGTATTATGTCCCACCCTTATGTTTACATATGTTCTGTTTACAATTCTCATTTTCTCGGTACCAGGGACAGGGTCAATACCGTTAATTTAGCGCACAGCGCCCCCTATCTGTCTGCTGACAACTGTCAGTAATCCCCAACCTGTGTTATAAGTAAACAGCTCCTGCAAACCCATTGTTCATGACGGCAAAATATTGGTAGCTCACTATGGTGAACTTCCTTGCCTTTTTTTAAATTTGTACAGTACCAAAGGGAAAGGGGGGCTAGTTTGCGCACCACAAGCGCCCCGAGTATGATTATCTATGTTTCATTTTGTGTGTTTGCTTCTCTAGCATTTAACGCTTAGGACAAGACCACGAGATCGCCCCCACCTTTCAAGGATGTTGTCAAACGGGTCATGAAAGTCTTGGTTCAAATCCCGGGAGCGGCATACTCGCCCCTTTGGGTTTTTACAGTGGTTCCCACGCCGGCCCTGTGAGTAACGATCAGATCACACAGGGAATGTCGTACTCGGAGACTCGGGACGAGTCTGAAAAGAAAAGGGGGAGTAGTGTAACAGTGGGGATCAACCTCCACTAACTGACCAGTCTAACGGGTGCGGACCTTTTAACCTAGAGGTTAGCGCGTTGAATTCCCAAGCCGTGCGGATCGGGATTGGCGCGGGTTCTAATCCCGGGAGCGGCGTACTCGCCCCTTTGATTTTTATAGCACGAAAAACTGAAACATTGTATCGACCAGGCAGGGCCGGGAGAGTTTGTAGAGTTTCAATTTCTGAGCAAAATACACCTTTGGGGACGGAAATACACGGGGTAAAATAATAAATACAAGAACAAGACCCGCAAGTGTGTTATCTGAAGAAACCAGAACATGGCGTCGGTTTGTAAAAAAAGGAAAATCCAGTTCTGCTGTCAAACAATAACACTCTGATCTCTTCCGTATTTCCCCAGCAGTTGATTTACTAATGTGTATTTTTATACAACATACATCTCCTCTGTAAAGGAATGCACCGGGTTTTTCTTCTCTACCAGTCAAAGCTGCCAGGAAGTTCCTATGTATGTCAGCGCGCGCAAGCCGAAACAGTCCTAGTGTGCGCTGTTACCACGCGTATTGTATTACGGTTTATTTACCGCGTTCTATTACAAGAATGACGAGAATGAGTTTGTTATTAGAAAGAATGCGTTTTTAAATCGGCAAACTTAGTTTGTGATTATTGAGTAGCTGTGAAGAATACTGGGCCAGACACGTCGCTACACCAGTTCTTGTCAAAGACGCAAAATGTATCAGGGTGAGCTAGTGCTACGTTTTGGGGTCTCAGTATGTGCAAGGAGGTATATATATAACCTCCTTGTTATGTGGTAAGATTCCATGGATTTGTCTACAATGAAAACATTCGACTTCATCAATGATCTATTCGAATTCTATCTGTTAATTTTGAGTGTCTGCGTGTTTTAACTTGAAGTCGCAGATAATGTACGTAGTAAAGGTCGGGGTTTTGTTTATCATATCGGCGGGTTCTATGGCGTCTCCGGCGGTTGCGTGTAGAATTTAGGACCATCGGCCGGGAATTACGGTAAGTTATGGCGGAAACTGCGATTTTTAGATGGCCTTAGTTTTGGCCTTTTGTGTGGTAGGACAGACTAAAATATAGCTAAGATAGACTTGAAACGGTGGTTTCAGTTTGAAGCTTGGGCGTGGGAATGAGTATGTATCTGTATAGCCGGTAGAACCGCCCTTCGGCGTAACACACCAGCTTCGCAGGTACGCGGCGCGGAAGCAGCTTGTTATATTACACTGAACGGCCTGTCACACCTAACTTTTGCACATCTGACTGCATGATTGAAATGAAAGCTGGGGTATTGTTAATGTGCTAACCGTAAAACAATGGGGGCGGAGGCAAGGCGTGCATTTGAAAAGGACAGGTTCGCGGGCAAAAGTCTGCTCAGCAAAATAAATCTAGTTCCCGCCAGCAAAGGCGTGAACCAACCAGCTACTGTTGCCAATAGTAACAGAGGTGATTGACATCGATTCCTCAACAATATGCAGCCTTTACAAGTGAGGAAAAATCAAGGCCCTTTTGACCCCCGTGTTATGTACTAACTCATAGCCATGCGAGACATTTGCTCTGCAGCCGTCAATATTTCTCAGGAGCGGCCCAATCACACTCTTGTTGCCTTGGAAACACATACGTCATACATACATTAGATATCCCAACTAGATCTAGAGTCAACTGTCACAAAGTGCCAGTCGACGTCAGCACAGTCGCACCAGACAGTATGGCCAGCATGTCGGAGATTTTCTGTTTTTCAGTCTTAGTCACAGCCGTCACACTTGGAGAGCACTTTGTTGCATCCGACGATTTCACCCACCACGAATCTCTGGACGAAGAAGGAAAGTTCCACCTGTTCTGGAAGTTTGACGACGAGAAGATCGAGTTCGAGGCCCAGGTGCAGACGACAGGATGGGTCGGCTTGGGTCTGTCCCCGAACGGAGGCATGCCGGGATCCGACATCGCCATCGGCTGGGTCAAAGACGGGACTGCGCACCTCACGGTGAGAACAACATTGGGACTACCTTTAAACTACAGTAACTAGTTATACTACGGTGATGATCTACAGATCATTATGCTTCCGCAGTTTGTAAGACAGTGAAGTTGTTGTTTTTCCCGTGGCATGTTCTTAAAAACTGCATCAAATTTGATAAGATGGTTCACTTTTAACACCACAAAAAAAGCACATGCACGTATCTGTGTCTGTATTCTGTAGCATACTAGCTTCGCAGGAGTACAGCAAGGTAGCAGCTGGTTATAATACAATGGACGACCTGCCAGACCTAAAGTTCGCACATCTAAATGTAAGCGTTCTTTAAAGGCTAAAGCTATCTAGTAAGGATGAGTACTAGATGGCAAAGAATTCCAATGAAAAGTTAGTTCTAGGGAGAAACGAAAAAAGAAAGAATTGTTAGGCCACTAGGGCACGGTGTAAGCATTCTAACGCACGGGTTATCTCACAGACATGTCAAAGTCCAAACAGTTTATTTTCTCTCAGGTTAATTAGGTCACATAATCATTGTGTTGTACGATTGATTGGCATGTGTACCCAGCAGCCCGAGAGCGCACAATGTGGCAAACATTAACCATTCATTTGACGCAAATAGGATACATTGAATCAGAGTTATGCAATCTAGTTGTAAGTGTAATTGGTCCTTTTTGAGACTTGAAAAAGCATCTGACATTTCTTACCATGCGTAATAATAACCAAGCAGCTAGCGAGCTCACTCGTCGGTCCCGGCTTTGCTTGCAATTACAATCTTTGTTGCATTTGTGACAGGTTTGAAAGGATTTCACAGAAACGACTTGTCAGTTGCTTTATTCCACTTCGAATTCCTAAAGTCCTCGAGCACATTCTTTATACGTATATACTCTATCCATATATATATGATATCTTATCTCTTTACCTCTGCCTGACCCCTCTGGGCACTACCACCTCTCTATGTGCATGGGGGAGGGACACCTTTGGGCTCTACCATCTCTCTGTGTGCATGGGGAGGGACACCTCTGTGTACTACCATCTCTCTGTGTGCACGGGGAGGGACACCTCTGTGTACTACCATCTCTCTGTGTGCACGGGGAGGGACACCTCTGTGTACTACCATCTCTCTGTGTGCATGGGGAGGGACACCTCTGGGCACTACTATCTTTCTATGCTATATAACCTAGCCTGGAATCCATCCTATTTAGCTTCCGGCCGCTACCCAAGCTCCGCTGCTTGGCCAGGCAGCGGAGCTTGGGTAGCGGCCGGAAGCTAAATAGGATGGATTCCAGGCTAATATAACCTCCTTGCTCTATGTGAATGGGGGGGGGGGGGGGCACCTCTGGGCACTGCCATCTCTCTATATACTAGCCTGGAATCCAAACCTATGATAGCTCTGGGGAGCTTTAATAGGTTTGGATTCCAGGCTATCTATGTATATGGGCGAGGGGGGTCGTCTACTGCAAGATGTAACAGCATTTGCTTCTCAGAGGATTTTTATCTCCATGTAAAACGGAGTTATAATTTTGTGTATGTGTGTGTGTGTGTGCGTGCGTGCGTGTGTGTGTGTGTGTGTGTGTGTGTGTGCGTGCGCGTGTGTGTGTCTGTCTGTCTGTCTGTCTGCGTGTTTCCGCACTACTGTAGTCAGCATAACACAATAACCTCTGGATGGATTACGATGATATTTGATATGTGGGCAGGTGTTGTGAAGCCGAAATTCAAGGTCGATTTTGGGCCCCTAGTATGTGACCTTGGTACTGCAGCAGAACTTCCGTTTTTGTATCTTTTGACCTGGACGTGCTATTGTCTTGATTTTTGAGTGGCAGATAGCTTGTGATGTAATGAAGAAGTGGTGTAGGTTTGGGCCCCCAAGCAGCGTGCTCTGGAACGGTATGGGCGTTATTGTGAAAATCTTCTAAGGAGAATAACTGAACAAAAGAAACGACGGATTTCCATGATATTTGGTATGCAGGTAGCTCAGGCAGAGATGTACACAGTGAAGTGCAACTTGATTATGCTAATTGGGACTTAAATTGCATAACTAATGAGGAAAATCTATATCTGCAGTGCTTTCCATTATAAGACTCAAATACATGTAGTTACATGTATCTAATGGCAAGTGGTGCATCAACAGATACTTACTATGCAAATAAATTCCTATTGCGCATACTTAATGCAAAAGTGCCATACTTCATCTAAGTGGAAATGATAGGACTGTCAATATTGCAACATGTGCAAGTTAGCTAAAGGTGTTTTGACCAAACATATATTATGTAAATGTCTAAGTCATTTTCATAAACAGAATAGTTCATGGAGATATGAGGTCTCCGAACTCTGGTTCGTTCTGTCCATGGCAGAACAATTCTCAAAATTTAGTCCTAATAGTTTTGACAGATTGTTTTCATGACAATTAGTATCGCCCTATTAGTCTCAATCGCCTCGGAAATCTTGTAATACTTGAAGCTAAGATTCGAAAGTAGTGATACCTTGAATTAAGTTGTATCCTCCACCCCACCCCCATCCCACTCAAAGACTCACAGTGCAACTTAAAGGCAAAATTAAGATTCCCATCCCATATCTTTTTGCAAAACATGTTTTCTCAAACATATCTCAGTGGCGAAGATGTTTTTGTTAAAGCACCGGTGTACTATATTTAGTTTGGTCAGTTTTCACGGCACATGTCATACGAGACGTATGTTATGCTTCATATTCAACATAAGGACACATCTGGCTGCCCACGGAATACGAAGTTTCGATACAATGCTTTTCTAAAGATTCCTAATAAATTATCGGCAAGAATCAATGGTGATGCATGGTAGCTGTAGAAATCTGTATACTTTTTGTGTACAATGTCTCGTATGTTGCATCCCAGGACCGATATGCTGAGGCAAAGGCACAGCCCCCTGTGGACGAGAGCCAGGACTGGGAGCTGGTGTCTGGGTACGAGAACGGGACTCACACCGTCCTGAGGTTCAACCGGAAGCTGACGACATGTGACGTCAGGGACCGCGTCATCAACGTGAGTGCGAGAGGAAATTAATCTCCGCAACTGATAGCTACATGTAGTCACATGAAACTGAATTACGTTAGAATAGACTAGAATAACAAACGGTAAAGGAAAGGTATAGTATAGTATAGAATAGAATGGAATGGAATAGAATAGAATAGAATAGAATAGAATGGAATGGAATGGAATGGAATGGAATAACACGGCGTGGCATGCAATGGCATGGCGTGCAATGGCATGTAATGCCATGCAATGTCATGCTATGCAATGCAATGTAATACAATTCGATGCAATGCAGTGGAATGGAATGGAATAGAATATGTTAGAATAGAATAGAATCAACAGTATTAAATAGTGTTCAATAGTATTAAATAGAATAGAATGGAATGGAAAGTAAGGGATGGAACATAATAGAACAGGAAACATTATAAAGTAGAATAGAACATAACTGAATAGCATTGGAATAGAATTAATTGTATTGAATCGAATGATATTGTTTTCAGCTGACCCAGTTCGTTCATGAGATTGGACATTAACTAATATTTTCCCTACCCAGGAGGACACGTTACGTGTGCTGTGGGCGTGGCATGACCAGGATCCTAAGGATGAGTCTGGGGCGAGCGGCCCGGCCTACCACGGGACCAACAGGGGAGCCAGGGCTACACTTCTTCTCAGTAGGAAACTCACCGAGACGCCAACAACAGGCACGACCTACACACTTGATCTACTGAACAATAACGTAAGGGTTATTTTTTACCATTTCAAAACTAACCATTAAAAGATATACACTTGCTTTAAAAGATATACACGTGCAGGAACATAGACCAGAAAAAAATGCACAGTAACTGTCCCAAGTAGTCTGCAGACAAATGATAGTAAAATCACTATGTCTGTCCGGCCACTTGCTTAACGCGATGGAAAAAAACAATGTTTATCTGTAAATTTCCCCCACATGCGCGGCACGTGGCGTTCACGTGGTAAACGCATGGCCATTATGTTTTGCTGTGCAAAAATTAAAGAGATGGCTAAGGATCATACTTATGATCTTCTTTATTGCTCATGAGAACAGGCTTTGGCATAATACACCGCGACATGTGGACATGAGCCAAACCGGACGTAAATAGGTCCTGCACGTAAATAGGTCATGTTACGTTAGTAGTTGGTCTGCTCGTGTACTAGCCCCCTGCTGCAGTGATTGCACCACAGTGTGGCCCAGGGCCATGAATCGGAGATGGGCACCGCCCTATACACCTTATGGCGTGGGAGGATTTTAACTAACTAACAAGTAGTTGGCGGGTTAAGGTGCACTTAAACTTAGTCTTAACCCTATCCAGACTGGGGGGGGGGGGGCTAAAAGTGCCCGCGCCAACTTTGACATCGTATTACTGCCAAACGATGTATGCTAGGACAACCAAACTTGGTGACTTTTCCCAAAATGTTGTTGGCAACAATTTTATAATAATGGTTTAAGTTTATCATTTTTTCATGTTGCCATGGCAACGGGTTTCTGACTGGCATTTTATGCAAAAATCATTAATATTTTGAAAACAAAGATATTTCTCGGTTTCTTTTGCACAACTACACTAGATTTCCTTCATGTATAGCATAACATGTAATTGGATGTAACTTTCCTGATTTAATATTCATAATTTATGCTAATTTGATGACGTAATCAGCCAAAATCCAAGACGGCGGACTATATCACTATATCAGGTATCAGCAGGCTTTTTCGCCCTTAAAATCGTCAATACCTGGCATTTTCTTTATCAGAAACATTTAGATTAACGTTTTTAGTCTATTTTCAGCGTCCTTTGGGGTCATAAGTGGAAAAAAAAGGATTTTTAAATTTTCAAAATGGCCGATCCAAGATGGCGGATCCCAAGGGATCGCTAACAACACATGAGGCCATTCTATGACGTCATTTTGACGTCAACGTACCTACCATTGACGTGGTATGTCTTTGCATACCTTAGAATGAATAATACAAACCTTTTTGTTTAATACCTTTAGATATTACGGGAATTCCCTATTTAGCCAATAAAATCACATCGGTGACGTCATAATTATGTCATATTACGTCATAACGTCACCAAAATTACAGGAATTATAAAACTTGACGTGAATATCACTCCCTACAAATTTGGTGATGATACATCATACCGTTCGGAAATTATGAGGGGGGGCCGAATCAGCCCCCTCCACCCCCACCCCCCCAGTCCCAGATATACCAAAAAAGCCCAGTCTGGATAGGGTTAAGTGCATTTAAACATAGACCAATTCAATGAATGGCATATTCAACCCTATACAAAAACTCTTGAGCAGCTTTGAAAGTGTCTTCTTAAATGCAAATATCATCGGCAAAGTCAAGGCCTGGTAGTACAACTGCTGGGTGCCGAGAACTCTGTCTTCTTTTTAGAGTAATACCGTCCTTGCAGTTTTGGTTTTTACTGCTGTACGTAATGCATAGTCTAATGCTACTATGAAGAGAAAGGGTGCAAGGGGATCACCCTGCAAGACGCCAGTGTCGATGTTGAAGGTGTCCGTCTCGCCCTCGGGTGTAAGGACGGTAGCCTTGGTGTTAATGTACATAAACCTGATAGCATTGACTGTCCGGGAAGGCATAAACCTGATTAAATTGACTATTCGGGAAGGCACACCATATGCTCGCAGGATCTTGAACATGATGTCATTGTTAATAGAGTCAAACGCCTCCCTGAAATAAATGAAAATGCCACTATAACAATATGTACATATGTTAAGTAGGAAGAGGCGTTTTGTAGAAAGGCAGGTGTATAGGTAAACTATTATAAGTGGGATTGTCTTGAAAATTGTAAGGATCACAAATGTTAAACGAATTATGGGTCAGTGTAAATTAAACATGTTTGTATTTCAATATGTATACATGTTATAAATGAATGAAGGGGTAGATCTAAAGTACACACGTTACAGTTTACATTATGTATGTTGCCACCAGAACTATGTGCACATTTTACAATGAACGCTTTGTGTTTTGTTGAAGGTCCCGATTTCCGCTCAGCAGGACACGACGTACTGGTGCCGTGTGTTCGAGATGCCGACCCTGGCCAGCAAACACCACATCATCAAGGTACATTTGCGGCTCCAACATGCTAACAAAGTAACATGGACTTCATATAGTAACACTAGAAATTATGGGGAAAAAATAGATAAAAAATGTTTTTAAAAATGAATGAATTAGATAAAACTCGCAACAATCCATAGAAAATGCTGGCAACAACGAAACTGTTTTATTGTGCAGAAAGGCTTATAACACCCTCCAGTTTAATTCCGGATTTTCAGTTTAATTCCGGATCCGGAATGACCTCCCATATCTCAGCAACCTTACACCTACTTGGGCTAATATTGTAAACTATACGTAAAAATGATGTAAGAAATACGTAACCGCCATCTTGGGGATAAGCCCAAACCTGCAGAAATCTGCAGATTTCTGTGACCTTGAGCCAGAAATCTGCAGAAATCTGGGACTTGAGCCAGAAATCATAGGGATTTTGTATTTCTGGCTCAAGGTCACAGATTTCTGGCTCAAGGTCACAGATTTCTGCAGATTTCTGGCTCAAGGTCACAAAAAATCTGCAGATTTCTGCAGATTTGGGCTTATCCCCAAGATGGCGGTTACGTATTTCTTACATCATTTTTACGTATAGTTTACAATATTAGCCAAAATAACGGTTAGATGTAAGGTTGCTGAGATATGGGAGGTCAGTCCGGAATTAAACTGGAAGTCCGGAATTAAGTTGGAGGGTGTTTATACAACTGTTGGTGAATACTAGTAGATGTTGCAATACATTGCTCTTGCACATGTCGAGCGGTCAAGTTTATACATCATCCTATCACCATCTAAAAATAACTCATGTATTCAGCGTCTGCTATTTCCTAAACGCGTGTCCAGTGCTATAGATAATACTGGTGATATCTAATGAATTGGTCTGCCTTTCATTTAATTCAATTAGGCTGAACCAATCATCACTCCGGGTAACGAAGGCGTTTTTCACCATGCGATAATCTACACGTGCAAGACGAACCCAAACATCACCATCGTGCTAGAGGAACATCCGGGACATGAGTGTCATAGTCCCAACATGCCTAGCGACTGGATAGGCTGTTACGGGGGAAGCATCGTCTTTGTGTGGGCCATCGGCGGAGGGGTAGGATACACAGCATATTCTATTTCTATGATAACCGCATGGGTTCAAATGACATCGTAGTAGTTTCAGTCAGTGTTCAGGATGTTAACCCCTTAGAAAGACTGTGTAACCCGGAGACTCAATATGAATACGTTGTGAGAGCTCTAATGGCGTAGAGCAGGGTTGTCTGTGTTCTAAAAATCTGGAAATCTAATTTCTCATTGTGCTATTTGCCAATTCAGATGAACTTTATGTTATTGTTAAACGGTCTCTGTCCTAACTTAGTCGGAACAAGGGGATTACAAAGGATTGCACAGACACGCAGAGCACAAACAAACTCGTCTATTCCGGTATGGTCTCCTCATCCAGACATGCAGGGCTCAGTACGCATGCGCGGGCTGTTACACTTGTGGAGAGGTTGTTAAGGGATTTCACTACAATATTTCAACTACTATAACATTCCTTTTTTATCGATAGATGGAGATGTGAACTCATTATTACATAAGGATGGTTTTTAAAATAAGAACTTTCATGATGATGATTCTTTTCCTCAGGACGTGGTTTACCCACAGCACGTTGGCTACCCCATCGGTGATGTCGATGACAGCAGTTATGTGCTGATGGAAGTACACTATGACAACCCACAACTTTTATCAGGTCTGAAATGTTTGAACATTTTTACTTTCAAGTGTCACACAAATGATGTTCGTCCATCGTTTTATCGATAAGGACCTCAACTTTAATCTCCAAGCAGATCTACACGGGGCGCGAAAATCGTTTTTTTTTTTTTTCCGCACCCACAAGTACGACTGAAGCGAAGCCGAGTAATCTCCAAGCAGATCTACACGGGGCGCGAAAATCGTATATGCTAGCCAGAGAAGGTCCAGTCAGCCAGATAAGCTCCAACCAGCCCCGTAGATTGACTGGACCTTCTCTGGCTAGCATATACGAGTTTCGCGCCCCGTGTAGATCTGCTACGGGGCTGGTTGGAGCTTATCTGGCTGACTGGACATTCTCTGGCTAGCATATACGATTTTCGCGCCCCGTGTAGATCTGCTTGGAGATTACTCGGCTTCGCTTCAGTCGTACTTGTGGATGCGTGAGTGGTTGATCAGGCCAATTCTTGCTCGGAAACACCGGCAGATGGTGCACTGTAGGCTGGGTTGTGGCTGTACAGTGTCACGGATACAGAGAGTTTTTCCTACACAGTCGTGAGAAGAAAACAAAACAAAACCCTATAATGTAACAGTAACTGTATTTTTCCACACAACAAGTTGGACATATAAAACTATTCATCGACAAAGACTGCTGGTAATGAAAAGGTGGGTTTGAATAATACTTTAATTTTCCTTTAGAAGCTGTTTTTTTTTTCTCTAAGTATGATAATGATGTATCTTATATGTAAATATCGGGTCTGCCTTTTTACCGGAATACCCTTTTTACACCGGAATGCCCCTGAATGCCCGTAAAGGAGGATGAATCCTACCGGAATACACTATAATGCTTTGTTGAGTAAACTTCACAGGTGCTGTATTTTGGCATGAAATGATATATTTAAGGCCCAGGGAACGAGAAATCATAACTATCACATTGCCGATTATCATTCCTTAGCCGTAGAATTGTATGCAATCTTGTCATATCATATACTGATGCACACACAGGTTTGTATGACAGCTCGGGCCTTAGGATGACGTACACACCCGAGCTGAGGGACAACGATGTTGGAGTCTTAGAAGTCGGCATGATGGCAAGCCAATACCTCGTCATCCCACCTCATGCCGTGGACTTCAGTTCCTCTGGGTTCTGCGGCACACAGTGTCTGAACGCAGTGAGTACACTTTTCAAATTAGCCAGTAGTATGAATTGTTAACTAGTTGACCGTGGAGTTGTGTCGTAACGTAACGGCAGGGTCTTCGGTCCAGAACCCAGCGGTCCCGGGTTCGAATCCCGTGACGCCACCGATGTTGTGCCATTAAGAAATGCACTTAACACGACTTTCCTCACTCCACAAAGGTGTATACTGTTTTCTGTACGTGACACTGTTGAAATATGTTATGAAAACTTTAGTGCAGTGTCGCGTTGTCCTTATCTGTCAAAAAATGACGTAAAAACTAGTTGATCCGCCATAAAAGATCCAGTAAGCCATGAACGGCAGATGTATGCATCAACAAGGCTCACTAGTTTCTATTACAGGTTAATTCCAAGAAAATCGTTAGAGGAATATTGAGCCATCTTGTTGTGTAAGTTTACAAATGTATGCAACCCCTTTTACTAAGCTGAAAGAAAATTTGTTTTCATTTGACACTCAGATGTAAAACCAGATATAAACCTTTGCCTGACCTCTGACCCCTCAATTACGACCAGGAATGGAATGGATTATGATTTGGGTTATGATTTGCGTTATTGTTTTTATCGTTTATTTACTATTGGTATCATCACTGTCATGCTTTCATTATGATCAATATCATAATTTTTGTATGTTTTCTGTTTATATCGTCACTGTACGTATATTACCTGTTTTATTTTATGTAGCGCAGGGCCCCACTGTAAAGTAGTATAAATTCCTGAGCAGGGCTACCCTTAGTAAACATTACAGAATAAAAAATTAGATTAAAAAAAAGATACATCTTTATGCGTCATTTGTTACAGTGCAAAGAAGAAGTCTACAACTCCCACCTTCGAGTGTTTTGTCTACATCTATACCGCATCCTAAAACTGTAAAGAAAAAGTGATCAACTTGGTGAAACCTTTATCGAATGACCATTCATTTACGACACGTGATCTTACGTAAATATGACGTCAGCAATACTTTAGATGTGGTAGGAGACTTAGCCTTCTCTTTACGGTGCATTCTTTGGTGGATGTCAATCATCGTTACATGACAGATTATGTACATTTTGTAATAACTCACGTATTGAAGATGAAATGCATTTCTTACTAGACTGTGTACTGTATGAAAAAGAACGTCAGTCATTGTTCAAATCAATTCAGCTTGACAAGAGATGTAAGACAATATCAAAACAAAATACTTTTAGATACTTGATGTCATGCACAGATGTTAATGTAATAGAAGAAGTATGTAATTATGTTACCATATGTCTTAAAAAGAGCGAAGAAGCCACTAGAAATTAGTTATACAGTAGGACATTTAGCATTATATAGTGCTTAGTATTGTATTAGACATTAATGTTAACGTTATTCTCATTCATTATTCTTATTATTCTATTCTCAATTACTCCATGAATGGCCCCCTGTGGCCTCCAGTGCATTTATCCCCCTGGGGAATGAACATGCAATAAAGCTTATTATGTTAATCGTCAATTAACATCAACACAGTTTGCAAACGTCAATGAGCATTTCCTTTATATCCAGTTCATTGAGGAACTCGGAGAACCAATCAAGATTATCGGAGTGATGCTGCATTCTCATCTGCTGGGAGTCAGGCTGAACGCCAGGCTGATCCATAACGGCGTGGAGACGGACATCGCACGGGACGACAACTACGACTTCAACCTGCAGAACACGCGAATGCTGAAGGAAGAAATCACCGTCTATTCGGTACGATACGTTTGTTCATTAATAGCATGCTCTCATTGATAGTAGTTGACGTAACAACTTCATCCCTCGTAAAAAGATCCCTCCTACAAATATTAATCGACACGTTACCAGAATATTCTTCGAACAGTGACTTGATAAAAGGTTGTTGGCTTGATAAAAGGTTGTGACTTGATTAAAGGTTGTTGACTAACCTAAAGGTTAGTCTTTTGCTACCTTTTATCAAGTCACTGTTCGAAGAATATTCTGGTAACTGTGATTATACGTGACCTATGAACCTCTTCAACGATAATTGAAACGTAAAATAAAATTATCATCAGTCGGCACACCGTCAATTTCAAGCTCCTGCTTGAAAAAGATCAAATTTCAAAGACGATTTATAGGGTTACTGATTTGCCTAATGTAACGTAACATGACCTATTTACGTGCGGGAGCAGTTTACGTCCGGTTTGGGTCATGTCCACATGTCGCGGTGTATTATGCTAAAGCCTGTTCTCATGAGCAACAAAGAACGTCATAAGTATGATCCTTTGCCATCTCTCTCTTTTATACAAAACAATGAAAAAGGTTTACGTCCAGCGATATAGCAGAATAAACTCCTGAACCGGTAACAACAAGTTGCACGGAAGCGTCATGCATGTCGTATTTCATATGTAATTCGCAACCGCGTACTTCACCATGTGCTTCTAACTTACACGATAGCTAGTATATTTCTAAAAAAATAGACCCTTTTTTGATATTTAGACTATCCATGGTGATTCGAAGTTTGAAACTCTTGCCAGTTTTAGGAAGGTTTGATACAACCTAGCGACCCCCGCTCAGATGATACATTTTTGCACGTCATAGCATCATGGCCATGCGTTTATCACGTGAACGCCACGTGCTGCTGATGTCGGGGAAATAACAACACAAACATTGTTTTCTTCCATCGCGTCAGGCAAGCGGAGGGACAAACATAGTGACTTAACTGCCATTTGTCTGTAGACTACTTTCGACAGTTACTGTGCGTTTTTTTCTGGTCTATGTTCTTCAAGCATAGCGCTAGAAGGGAAAAGATTGAAGTGGACGATATTGGGTAATCCTAGCCGTATTCTACATCATATGGCCAGTATAAATACATGCTCGCACGCGTACGGCGTTAAACAGGCGGAGAAAAACTTACAGACCGTGCATTTTTCTTGTTAGAATAGCTGATATTTCTGCCCATTGGTTTAACATTTGGCTCTGTCCGCGCGGTTTTAAGATTAATAACGTTTTTAATAAATTGGACGTAAACTGGTCATGTTACGTTACATAGGTTTTCCTATTCTGGTCAAATCAATATCATCAGTATATGGGGAAAAGGGACAGTAGTCTGTGAAACGCAAAACTCCGCTGTCCGAGGTTCAATGGCCCCTCCCCGCAGGGACCAGGTGTTGGGCCAGCCACTATAGCGCGATTTAATGAGGCTAGAAAACTAACCAATATAGAAGAGAAATCTAAATCTATGCCTTCAGGCTTTCTTCAATAAAAACGATAAGCCATGGTGCGTGCAATGATCCTACAATATACAAATTCGAATAAAAATGTTTGTAATAAAAACATGCTTCGATGTTTTCTTGCGGTGTTTGCTACTATTTTGACCAGGTATAACAATATTCTTAGAACCTGATTCCACTTACAGTGTGTCCAGGTAACAATTATTGTTTATTATAACATAAGGCAGTGCAGCAAGCCGGAGCCTAACCTCTGCTTGGAGAGAAGCTAAATTGCCCAATTTGTACACCACATGCGATAGCTAATTAAAGTTGAGCCTAAAACACTCGAGAGGCTTCTGCTTGCAGGGTCCTGCCAGTGAAAGCTTCATTGCGAGAGTTGCGGACTGAACCATACCATCACTATAGGGGTGTCAGTATTTATTTCTCCGGAACCTGACATTTCTGCACGGGGGCCGGCATGCAAACATTCAAAAGGATCTTGGGTAATAGATGAGAACACACAATCTCAGACTATTACGGAAGCCCCATAAGAGGTTAATCTCGGAGGTAACACTACTCCGGATCAGATCACTGACCTCCATCACGGAGTAACGATAAGTTTGCCTCTAACTTGTTATTTTTTGTACTTTGAAAATAGGGAGACACTCTGTTGACTGAGTGCATCTACGATTCGGCACACAAAGACTCCGTGGTGTATGTAAGTAGGAGTTCATTTTGCCCTCCACATTTGCCTGATACGTGGTCTTCTTTTATTTGTCTCGACCATTGTTGAAGACTCCAACGGGAAATTTCGGTATTGATGTGCCATGTGTGTAACCTCATGGTTACCTCTGTTAAAAAATCGCATTCATATAACATCCTACTTTGACGTTTGCAGAGCTTCAAACATAGCCAAAATGCTGATGTCTGCACATGATTCAAAATATGGCTTACTTTTAGGGACAAGTTCGCAGCAACGAAACCAGACTCCAACCTCAATAACCATTCATTTGATAGACAATACTCATGGTCACCTCTGTTCAAAAATCGCATTCATATAACATCCTACCTTGCTGATTTCTGCAGATGTTCAAAATATGACATACTTTAAGGGATAAGTTCACAGCAAGGAAACCAGACTCCAACCTCAACAATCATTTATTCAATAAACTATACTCATGGTTACTTCTGTACCAAAATCGCATTCATATAACATCCTACCTTGACGTTTGCAGAGCCTCAAACATAACCCAAACGCTTATTTTCGCACATTATCTAAAATATGACCTACTTTTAGGGACACGTTCACAGCAACGAAACAATACTTCAAACTCTACGATTATTCATTCGATAGACAATACTCATGGTCACCATTGACAGTAAATTTGATTAGATTTCGGTTTCAAAAATGTCGAATATATTGTATCTTGAATATGACTCCAAATCATATTTGTCGTCAAATGTGAAAAATGACCTAATTTGGAGGACAACCACGTGACAACAAAAGAAAGAAGACGCCAAAATTTGCAAACATGCATTTAATAGCAGTTATAATCATCTATCTATGGTAAAAAAATTCAAGCCAAACAAATCACCATCTTTGCACTTACAGCGCTTCAAAATTGAGCAAAAATTATGTGTTTTGACATCCCTAAAGCACTGTATTGTTTTGAGGCTGTCCAGGCACTTTAAATTGCTTTTCTGGAAATTTCAAAGGTATCTTTAGACAGCGGAAAAGTTGGTCTTTTTAGGTCTGTTTTAATTTTTTCCGTAATATCTAAGCGTTAGTTCGTAAACGCCTCCCAAAATATGAAAATCTTAATGATTTTGACATACCAAATCAGGGAAATAGCCCCGCAAAAAGAGAGCTATTTTGAGGATTTGTGGGCCAAGTACTATCACTGTGCAAAATAATAGCCAAATTGATCTTTTGACCCCTGCCACCATTGTTTGATCCTTACAGACATTTGCTCTTAAATTGTCAATGCTAACATTCGGGTTGAACTCAAATTGGTTGATTCTCAGCACGACCTTTGACATTATGTACCCCGGATGAAAGCTTCTATCAGACCACTACGGCAGCAAGTTCGGTCGCTAGATTTTTTTTAAATTTAAGTATCTGTTTCAGTCGGCCAAGCGTTTGTTTATTTATCTAATCATTTATTTATTCATTTGTTTCTTTTTTTGTTATTTGTTTGTTTGTTTCGTTGGTTGTTTCGTTGGTTGTTTGTTATCTCGCCCAAGTTTACTTTGTCTTTCATCTTGTCTTCAAAAAGTCTTCACTAGCACCTTGTATAGAAAAAGATGCATTTATGTCATAATCACATTTGAACACTAAGACTCCCAAAGAAAGGAAGCTGAATGATTTTTGTTCCTTTTTTCCACTCAGGGTGGCGTAGGTGCAACGCAGGAGATGTGTGAGAGCTTCTTTCTGTACTACCCTAGGTTCAACTTGAAAGTATGCGACAGCGCGCCGAACATACACAACACGCTCAGTTACGCTGGAGTCGAGGATTTTGAAATGTGCGTATATATGATATGATATGATATGATATGATATGATATGATATGATATGATATGATATAATATAATATGATATGATAGATTGCTTGATTGATTAATTTTCTTCCATTTTGTGTTTACAGTGACTTCGAGAAAGCAATTGTCCACATCAAGGCACCAGAACACATGGTCAACATGTCCTTCGAGGAAGCGATGGAGGCCGTTCCGTGGACTCGCGAGAAAGCGCGAGACTTCAACGAATATCTCATGAATTCACCATTCTACTCGTACTGCCTAACCAATAGAGAGTACAGTACCAGTATTGACACAGTAAGACCTACAGCCTTGTAGATGTATACATTTTCTTTTGTAAATCATTCTCAAATATAGCTATAGATATTTAAACTTGCTGCATATGTAGTTGCATTTGTGACCTCGGATGTATGTATATGTATTGGTTTGAATGAGCACGTTGCAGACTCTCTTTCCTCGTGAATTTGTTTGTATTAAAATTTACATCTTTTCCATTACAAAAACAGGATGCCCTGAGAAGGTATAACTACCCCTTCCCCCGTGGAACCAGACTGCCTGCCGAAGACATCTGCAGCCTGATCGCCACACCAACCCCTGATCCTGGCGATGGTCCTGGTCCTGCAGGCGGGTCTACAGCATTGCAGGCAAATTGCGCTGCAGGCTATGTTCTGCTCACTTACCTTGTGGTGCTCGTGCTTACTGTGTGGACAGAGTAACTTGTCCTGGTTCTTTCACATGATGCTGTTATATTCATAGAATGGAAAACAGATTGTCTTTAGGTTATGATGAACTATCACTATGATTCGGAGAAATGTAGGCGTATATTGAATATTATACACTCATTCGGGTAATGTTTTAGATACTCCTGATTTGACTATCAATGAAATCACGCTATCATTACCTAATCAATATGTTGCTATCGACGCGTACAATTAAGTATTTCAGTTTCATATCCACCATGAAAGACACACTAAGTCATGCGGAAAACGTTGGGAATGTCAGATACGGCTTCCCATGATCTTTTATTTGCCATACACAACATGTATCTCATGATGATTCATGAGTTGCAACTAATCGACATGAAGCAACGGTACCTTTATAGAATGGTAGTGTAATGGACCAACACAGAAAATTCGGGTAAAATTTTAGACGAAGATTAAGTAAAAGGCAATGGTGAAGATTTCTCGAATCATAAACTTCATTTGCTACTAAAAGGGAGACACAACCTGACATCCAGTCTATTGGCATGGCCGAGATCCTTTCGGGGCGGAAGGCGCTCTCTGCCGGCCGAGTTATCTTTTGCAACCGGTAGCAGTTTTACGCTGTAGGAGTTTAATTGGCCAAATAATCATGGTAGCTAATCAGTTGGCCTCAAACTAGTCCTTTCTAATTTTACGGGCGCATGGATCGTAGATTTTGGCAAAAAAGGACAAATTTACCTGTAGATTCAGTCCACGGTGACGACCAATATTTCACCCGCTTGCAAATGAAACCCTCTGGTGGCCCAACGTCCCTGCCAAACATTATTCCTATAGATGACGTAATAAGTCTGGTAGAGACCAGCTCATTAACTCCTTCTTCCCGGAAGAATGCCCAGCAAAACCACGAGAGACTGGATTCCAGTTTACCATAACCCTCATTTATTGACAGCGTAGAATGTCGATGCAGATGCACAATCTAAAACTTTTAATTTTTCTGTGTCAAATATGCCATTAGCTACATCCCATACCCGTGAGTAGTTTCATCAGGTTGGTCAGTCACTGAATAAAATTATCTTTGTACAAAACTAAGTGTAGTATTCCACCTCGAAGCAGCTAGTAGAAACGACACCTATTTGAGCTGCAATGCAATGTGAACCGGTTAGAATTGCCCTGAGGAAGGTGTAAGGTGACTGAAACGACGGTGGGATTATAAAGTTGGTTGTGTCTTTTAATTATTAGGTACATGAGAGAAAATTGACTGAAATGCGGTTATGGACCGGCAACTCCTGAAGCAGAAGAGGGGGTGGCTCTGGACCGGCAGCTCCTGGTCATACCGTCGGGATGGGTCTGGATCTGGCGCATGGCGTCCTGGCGTGTGCGCAGCTCCATGATGCTTGCTTGCATACTTGTGGCCTATTATGTGATGAAGCCGTAGTATAGACAACGCCATCTGATACAAAATGGCGTTGACCTCAAATCATGCAAAATCAATTATTATAACGTCATCATATCTGTTACGTTGCAATTAGCATTCGGGCAAGACTTTCCAAATAAAGATTTACCTTCACCAATTTTCTGATTAAGAATTTTTTTTTTAAGGCTCTGCTCCTGGCCTGATTGTAAGCCGTTTGTTTATATATCGGCATGCTTGGAGGCAAACTGTATACTATAGTGATATACATTCGACAATAGCTAAGTTAAATGTATTTTGCAACCACAATTTTCCAGTGTTTTTAGAAAATGATTTATAATCAAATCAACTTATGTTATGTTATGTTGTTATGTTAGAGCCTTTAGTACCTATGCAGCAACGGAATCGTGGGCTGTATGTGGAGCCAGGTGTGAAAACTGCATTTTTGATAGGCGGTTATTAAAGAATTAAAAGTATTGACCCACACAAATTGCATCTCCGCACGGTCCAAGTAGTGATTTAGAGCAAGTAAAGAAACATTACTTATTTATCTTTTTCTTTCAATACAGGAGTGGCTGGAAAGTACGTTTTTACAGCATGGCACAGATGGAATCCGGAAATTCCGGGAAAAGTCACAAATTTAGATCTAGATGGCCCCTTTTGAAGATTATCAACGAACCATTCAGCCTTACAACTAAGATGTTTCTAGAAATCACAAATATGCAGTAAATTCTCTTTCCACAATTTATTGCAGGCATTCCTGATCTATAGCTATCAACCTATTTGCAATAAAAAAGGCTAATTTGTCTTACCGTAACATTTCACGAAGGTCAAAGGTCACCGGATTGAGAGACACCCGGAGGTGACACTGGCCCCGGCCCGCGCACACTTTTCTGAGAGATACATCTCAACAATCTTTCATCCCCTGCGTAAACTTACTACAGTGTCACAGTCCCCGTGTTACAAACTACAAGTGTGGTGAGTTTGAAGGTCCAGAGATTTCCCATTTTCACACTGTGTGCGTAAAAGTGCACCGTCCGTCCCGTGCACACATACTAGTATGCGAGCTGCAACTGGACACGGCATACTTATACACAGACAGGAGGTCACTCTGCACATGTTCGCACCTGAAACTCACAATTCCCGTTGTCGCATTGATATGTAACTTGGTATATCGTTTGCTAGGTTGCGTGTGGTGATACACGTTGTCTATTTTACAATGTAACAGTGGCTATACGATCACAGCAAGTAGGGAAGCTTTATACCCCGTATCTGCCTGAAGTATTGCAGCCATGCGGAACGGATTATAGCATAGTCTCTATGGCAGGCATGCCATTAATTATAGGGGTGCAATTACGATATCGCATTGAAGATAAAAGTAGTTACGGCGTAACAAAGCCATTGTGCATCACCACGCTGAACCAGGCAAACGACATGCCAAGTTTCACACCAATGCGACAACGGGATGGTGAGTTATAGCTGCGAACACGCAAACAAAAGCATTTTCAATACTCCCCGAAGGAGGTCATCCTCCTTCCCGGAGTAAATATGTGCGTTGGAAGCTGTTAACATCTATACATATATTAGATAGATGTATGTAGAGATTCATAGACATAGAAATTGTGTCAATGAAATGTACATGTATTGATATACTATTGTAAATTGGACTAGACGGTGTGCTGTACTTAACTATATATCTACACGTATTGAATCAATTTCTCCACCATTCCGCTAAATCACCATTACTTTGTCCAATTCTTTTGTTTATATGAAGTTCTGTTTACATTTCTCTTTCCGCGGTACCAGGGACAGGGTCAGTATCGTAAATTTAGCGCACAGCGCCGCCTATCTGTTTGCTGACAACTGCAGTAATCCCCCAACCTATGTTAAAAGTTCCTGCAAACCCATTGTTCATGACGGCACAATATCGGTAGGACACTATGGTGCACTTCTTCGTATATTTTTCATTTATACAGTACCAAAGGGAAAGGGGGGCTAGTTTGCGCACCGCAAGTAACCCCGAGTATGGTTTATCTATGTTTGAATTTGTTTCTTTGTTTCTTTGCTTCTCTATAATTTAACGCTTAGGACCTAGGACCCCAGGAGGTCCCACGACGGCTTAAATCACGCCACAGCTTCATGACTGTTGAAGGTCTCGGAGCACTTCCGCCAAACACATTCAGGTTGGAGAGGTGGAAGGAGAATGACCCCAACAATAATGAGGCTCGACCGCCCCCTGGTGAGTCACTTCCCCCAGGAGTAGACCTACCGAGGAGTGACTGGGTCACTCTCAACAGAGCTAGAGCCAAGGTAGCAAGGACCGGCGACAACATGCTGAGGCAAGGCTTGAAGTGTAGCCTGCCGCTGGGGGGCAAACCCCAAAAATCTCCAACAGAACTGTGAACTTGGCACAACATGCACTGACGATGACCAAGGAGAGGCCAACCAGACTGCTCGTCGGTGGATACAGCAGTGGAGCGACAAGATAGGATGATGAACGCCTAGGACAAGACCACGAGATCGCCCCCACCTTTCAAGAATGTTGTTAAACCGGTCACGAAAATCTTGGATATGAACATCAAAACACGGGAAATATTTGCTGAGAAAGAGAAGTCTTTAGAGACCAAAACTTACAGCTGGGGAGAGAAATGGAGACTCGATTGAGAGCTGAGACATTGAAACCATAAATACAAATTGATAAGCACAATATGTAGCATTTGTGCTAATTCATAGGCCTGCGAGACTTTCGAATGCCTACTACTATTGCTCTGCAGCTGCCAACATTTTTTAGGAGCCGTCCAATCACACTATAGTTGCCTTTGAAACACATACGTCATGCATGCATTAGATATCCCAGCCAAATCTAGAGACAAATGTTACAGTATGGCCAGCATGTCGGAGATTTTCTGTTTTTCTGTCTTTGTCACAGCCGTCACACTTGGAGAGCACTTTGTTACATCCGACAAATTCACCCACCAAGAGTCTCTGGACGAAGAAGGGAAGTTCCACCTGTTCTGGAAGTTTGACGACGAGAAGATCGAGGCCCAGGTGCAGACGACAGGATGGGTCGGCTTGGGTCTGTCCCCGAACGGAGGCATGCCGGGATCCGACATCGCCATCGGCTGGGTCAAAGACGGGACTGCGTACCTCACGGTGAGACACGTTTGAACATTTCCACAAAAAGTTGTTATGCTTACTACCGGAAATGAGGATTGGAAAATTTTAAAAATTTCGGACAGGCTTCACATACTTCACAGCACTTAAAAGAAAATATTCTACATTTTAACATAGTAAAATGGAGCACGGTATCAATATCCAATTTCAATAAAAGGGTATGCATTGCGACTGAGTGTACGTTGATAAGGGTAAAGATTGAATATAATCTCAATGAATATTTTAGTATGGCAACAGTCTATAAACGTGTAAGATGTGCCGTACTCCTGTGTCCCGTCTCCAGTTCCTCCGTGACATCGTAAAATTTTACCAGTTGGACTTTTAGTACATAGAGATCTGTCACTATAGTTTGATCACTCCAGCCTGTCCCAACTACTGCTGCGTACCTGTTCTGTGTACCGGTACTGTACCGTAAATATTGATTCGGTACAGGCCCAAAATATCGGATCATGGAGTACCGGTACTGTACTGATACAAATTAACACTAAACATGTGCTTATTTTGTGACTGATCTCCTGACCTCATGGAACACCAAACGTGACTGATATGCAACATATTATTCAAGGAGTTTTGATAGCAAAGCCAATGGAGTTTGGCGGTAGGAAACCTAGTTATCTTCTTTGAACAAAGATAGATCTACTGACATGTTTTTGTCATTGAAGAAGTTCAGAAAAACACATGTTAATTTTTTCAGATACAGGTACAGGTCCGGACCTGTACCTAAACCTCTGAACCGGTACCTGTACCTGTACCTGATGTTACGTTTAGGTACGCAGCACTAGCCCCAACGGAATGTGTTTTATCACACGAAAGTCTGGACATGGAGCGATTCTTTTCCATTTTATGATTACTTACTTTTGGACAGAGACAGGGACAATGTGTCAATGCACTCAATCTAATTGTGCCACACTCAACGAACAATAAGCATGATAAGGTAAAGCTGGCCCTATAGCCTTTCTGAGACAGTTGGGGTGGCGGGTTGTTATACACTTTTTGCCACGCAACCGCATGACGGTTGCTGGCATTGTGCCGGATCTCAGATGTCCACCCTTCTGTCAACCCTTCCTTTTCGTCCGAGCTGCAGACAGACTGCGCCTTGCCAGAGGGTGCTTCATGCAAGGCCAGACGATCGCATTTCGCCATTGCTCACGGCTGACTATAGTTGGTAAATGTGTATGCACAGACGGCTCATAATCCGATTTATATTAGCAATCTAAACGGCATCCGAGAAGGTTTGATTTTTACTTCGACTGATAGAATACATAGGACAATAGTGTGGCCATTAGTTATCATGCAGCAAGGATAGGGCGGCAAAAATTGTCACGGTTTTCATGCAAGACATACGTATATGACGATCGATGGGGAGGGCAGGGCGTAATGAAGTCTATACAAGTCATTATACGTACAACTACCATTTCATCCTCACCATTATCTAATGGTTGCGTGGCCAGCTTTTTTAATCAAAACTGTGGGCTGTTTTACACTGTGTCTTTTCCTGCTATGTGCCGACGGGTTTTAGGACAAATGTAGTGGTTACGCTTCAAGAGTTACGGAAAAATAGAACATCATATCCTTTTCAATTACAATTTATTGTCGATCGTTTGTTTTTCCCCTCATACCCCAGGACCGGTATGCTGAGGCACAGGCACAGCCCCCTGTGGACGAGAGCCAGGACTGGGAGCTGGTGTCTGGGTACGAGAACGGGACTCACACCGTCCTGAGGTTCAACCGGAAACTGACGACATGTGACGTCAGAGATCGCGTCATCAACGTGAGTATAGAGAACGAAATGAACAGACAGCCCCGCCGTTATTGAATGATTTATGGTTAATAGAATATCAAACTGATGGCACTACCACTGGAAAGCAAGGAGATCTCACGGTACAAAAACTTTGATACTGTGAGAATTAGATCTTGCAGATACGTTTCTGACGCAATGCAGGTTGTAACAAAGATTTGCAACGATAGCTGTACCGAGATTTGTAGGTCCTTCTGGGACTTTGGGCAGCGAATGTTTATACCTTACCTTGTGGGCTAGTCATTCCAAAAATGAAGACTGCACAAATGTGTCTTCTTCACACGTTTTGACAACGTTTTAAATGAAACTGTTTTACACCGATGAAGACGGCAGGAAGGTTTTTGAAACGTACGTCTGGAGACAACAAAATTGTGTACCAAAGCAAGTTATGTTGAATGGATTTAACAACCTGATGAAACTATTTACGAAGAATGTTTGTCGTACCCAGGAGGACACCATGCGTGTGTTGTGGGCATGGCATGACGACGACCCCGAGGACGAGTCCGGGGCGGGCGGCCCGGCCTACCACGGGGCCAACAGGGGGGTCAGAAGCACGATTCTTCTCAGTAACATCATCGACACGGCAAACTCCGCAGGAGCATTGAACTACACGTTTGATATTGCCATGAACAATGTACGACATGTCTGTTATTTTGTTCAGTCGAGTCCATTTCAAACGATATTATGGATTTCCCATGATTTTTCCCATTCCTAGGTGAAAACTTTAGGGCAAACGAAGAAATGATAGGTCACGTTGACAACTGAAACGAAATTGAATATTAGATGTGTATGCTGTCTGTGAACTTATCTCTAACAATTTCCTGATCCGAGATTTGCCAGAATGTGACAGTGGCAATCATTTATTGTTCTCCATTTGACCACTCTTGTCAGTCTTGCACTGAAGATGGCGGGACCACCTTACTGGTCCAAGAGCAGAGAACAAAGATCTTCAATCATCGATAGCACTTTTGGTAACTCTTCTTATCCCTTTGTGTCCAGGTCCTCATTCCTGACTACCAAGACACGACGTACTGGTGCCGTATGTTTCAGATGCCGAACCTGGCCAGCAAACACCACATGATAAAGGTATAACTACATATGTGCGAAACTTCGCAACATAATTCAGAACTTGGCCAGGTAACGTGACTACATTACGTAGTTTCAACAACCTGTGAGTTTGAAATATTCTCAACTATTCAAAAGTGATGAATATAATCTGTACTGCAGATGCTGGTTTATAGTTTTTCTTTATAATATCTACTATTGTCATGATTTTCCCAAGGCGTTATAATTTTAGTGAATAATGGTGCTAGTGTTGATTTTACGCGAGGAAGATCATGTAGTTGCCTGCAGACAGTGGTGCAGGTTCGGCCCCCTAGCCGCTTGCTCTGAAACTGCAGGGGTGATTTTGTTTCGATTATTCAAGGAGAATAACTTAACAAAGTGACGATAGATTTCCATGCTATTCGGAATGCAGGTAACATAGGCAGAGATGTACACACTGTGAGAAGCAAAATAGAACTTGATTTGAATAATCAATGAGTAAATTGTACAACTTCAGTGTCATATTTAAAATATTCCGTGGGGGTACCAGGTCTCCTAACTCATGTTTACAGTCAGATTTTGAAAATGTTATGAGTAACAGTGTGTCCTAAAGCTGTTTTAACTGATGTTTGTCATCCTTTTTGCTGTCCTTGTCAGTTCGAACCCATCATCACCACTGGCAACGAAGGCGTGGTCCATCATCTGTTGATCTACAGATGTGACAAGCACCGTGACGTCACCATCCTGCCAGAGGAACATCCGGGACATGAGTGCGACGGTCCCAACATGCCTCGGGACTGGAGGCCGTGCTACCGGGGAACCCTGTTGGCGGCATGGGCAGTGGGGCAAGAGGTAGGGACGAAATGCTTTCTCTCTGTATCATGACTGGACAGATTATCATTGTGTTACGTCTTCTTTACAAAGGTGGAGGATTTATGTAGTTCATAATCCAGTACATTGACATTGATACGTCCATTCAGGCCAGCACATTTCTTTAGATACTCGTTTCAGTTTCAACAAGAGTCTTAGGACCCAAAATCTCCATGAAACTTTGTTTTTTTATTAAACCAGTTCCCCCCCCCCATTCTATATCGCTCAATGGTATGACCCACACCTGTTGGGGCAGAGGAGAAGTGACCCACTTTCGCTATAAATAGCTACTAACCACAATATGCAATGGACAACACTGCAAATATAGATTTTCCTCATTACTTATGCAAATTAAGTGCAATTTGCATAATTTACAGTTCATTGTATACATTTCTGTCTAAGCAACCTGCAGAGTAAATAACATGAAAATCTGTCGCTCCTTTCTTCAGTTATTCTCCTTAAAAGATTGTGACAAATACGCCATTGCAGTTCCAGTATCATGATATCAAATATCAAATATCATTACAATCCATCTACACGTTCTACAGTTGTGCTGACTTTACGCATCCGGTGACACAAACATACACACACGGTGACACAAACATACACACATGCAAACACACTAACTTTGCATGATTTGCACTTCAGTGTGTACATCTCTGTCCGACCTACCTGCATACCAGATAACATGAAAATCTGTTGTTCCTTTCTTCAGTTATTCTCCTTTAGAACATTTTTACAAATAGGCCATTGCAGTTCCAGTGACACATACCAGGGGGGCCAAAATCGACCTTGACCTTCCTCTTCCTAACCCCTACCCACATACCAAATATCATTACAATCCATCTACACGTTCTACAGTTATGCTGACTTTAAGCATCCGGCGACACACATGCAAACGATTTTCCTTCTAACTTATGCAAATTAAGTCCAATTTGCATAATTTGCACTTAAGTGTGTACATTTCTGTCCAACCTAACTGTGTACCAAAGAACATGACAATCTGTCGATCCTTTCTTCAGTTATTCTTCATAGAAGATTTTTACAAATACGCCATTGCAGTTCCAGTGACACATACCAGGGGGCCCAAAATCAACCTTGACCTTCCTCTTCCTAACCCCTACCCACATACCAAATATCATTACAATCCATCTACATGTCCTACAATTATGCTGAATTTAAGCATCCGGTGACACAAACATACACACAAAGATCTAGACCAAACGCACGCAAAACAGTATCTCCATGAAAAAAACTTTTTTCATGGAGATAACAAGTTTCAGTAGTGGGTTTCCATACCATACAACTCATTTCTAAACTCTACAACTGTACAAATGTATTCTGATGTTTTGCCGCTCGTGGCGCAATGTCAACAGCGCTAGCATTGTTTCTCTTTCCCGCCAGACCCTTGTTGTTCCAGACCACGTTGGGTTCCCCATCGGTGATGAGGATGACAGTGGTTATGTACTGATGGAGATGCACTATGACAATCCTCAACTGGCATCAGGTCAGAGGTTATCAAACATATCATAGCAACCTACGATACGTCCTATGTCATCAAGATGGCGCTAGGCAGTAGACTCTAGCTTTTATTCAATTTTTGCCCAACATAATCATAATTCTTTCCCGCTTTTGTAGGTATACACGACAGTTCTGGACTGAGGCTGACGTACACGCCCGAGCTGAGAGACCACGATATGGGAGCCCTGGAGGTGGGCGTGGTGGTGACTAAATACCACGTCATCCCACGTGAAGGCGTGGAGACGGACATCGCACGGGACGACAACTACGACTTCAACCTGCAGTTCACCAGGATGCTGAAGGTGGAGATCACAGTCTATCCGGTAGGCTTGAACATTGTACTCTCCAAGCAGAGGATGGGTTCCGGCAGGTTTTTGACTTGTTTTTAGGCGTTTTTGTCGGCCTTTCTACTTTTTCATTTTTTTTGTGTCTCTATAAACCCATCTTTTGGGTTTATAGAGACAAAAAAAGATGAAAAAGTAGAAAGGCCGACAAAAACGCCTAAAAACAAGTCAAAAACCTGCCGGAACCCATCCTATGCTTGGAGAGTAGAACATTGATGAACTCAGCACTTCTTGTATCCTTGTAGACGTTTTTCTTAC